>NW_020450740.1:110573-130597 GCF_003343035.1 Apteryx rowi | reverse complement strand
GCCCGCGCCCGCGCCCGCCGCAGCGCGCCCCAGGTGGGCGATGAGGGCTCTCCACGGCCGGACCTCCAAAGGCCTCTCAGTGGCTTTTATTCCGTACAAATCCTTATAAAGTCCTGGGTGGCTTCTGCAGAGCGTGGGTACAATACCGCTGTAAGTCCACCTGACCGCTGAATAAAAAGGGAAGGGCTCTCTCCTGGGTACCTTGGCATTATTTGTTTACTTAGGAAGTTTTGACAAGTTTCACCATGGCTTCCTCCCCAGAGAAGACCCTGTGCAGTGTGTGATGGCCTGCCTGCACTGGCCCCGGCCTCTCCGTCTCTACACAGCTGGGGGAGTTTCACCCGACTGGAGTAATCAGAGCATCCCACTTTGCAAACTAGCGCAGTTGCCAGTGATATTTACCCTGAGATGACTCCCTGTGGTTGAACAGCCTCTCTGGTGTCCTAAGAAACAATTATCTGCGTTACCCAATCAATATTGTCAAAGTAGAAGTCGAAAACTTTGTTTTTAACATGGTTAAGTAAAATACATTTACAGAATTGATGCCTTAATGGGCCATTATGTGCTAACTTAGGGTTTCTGAGCGTACTGCAAAATTCCCGGGACAGTCTGAGGATTTTTATCACTCATAGACCACAGGGGGAGCTAAACTAAGCTGCAAATTCTGCACACCTCCACAGAGCACCACGTAGACATGTTGGCTTGAGTCTAGCAGAGCTGTAATCATGTCTAACAGCATAGCACCTAAGTTAATTTTTTTTTTTTGCAAAGTTTATTAACTCAGTTTTCCCTGCCTTAGGGTTCCTTGATTTTGCAGTCCTGGGATTAGACTGAGAGATCACTTTGGGTGTCTTAGTTCTGATTTTTGATTTCTGTGTTTATTTTGACATATAAACAGTGCTGGGTATTTTAGGAGAAAAGGAGAGTGTCCTATTTCTTTAAGTGCATTCAGTTACCTATCTGGTTTATCTTTACAATGTTTGTATCTATTACAAGAACTTCTGCAGAAGGTGGCCTGAACCAAGCGCAGGATATTAGATAAGGTTACCTTATAAACAGAGTTTCACTTCTCTGCTTTAACATTTCTAAAACACAGATTACTGATACAAAAGAGCAGTAATCTTAAATAGTATTTAAAACTGTTATATTTAAGTCACAAAGCACAATCTGAAAATTTGGAAGCAAACTTCCATCTTCTAGTGTATAAGCATGGCCCCAAGATAAGGCTTCTAGCTGAAGAGTTTTATCTCTTCAGTCTGCGCCCAGCTGCTGTTTTTGTTGCTGCGCTGCCTCAGATGTGCCAACACAGAGTTTGTGTGTTCACACCCTTGCATTGCTGACAGAATGTGTCGATTTTTCCAGCTTAGTGCAATTTGACTGAAGCATGTTAAGTGTCAGTCTTGTGAGGAACTCAGCTGGCAGACCTGCAGAAGAAAAGGCGGGGGGGTAACACCTACCAGGGACAGACGATAAGCAACGAAGGGCGAGCTGCCCGAGACAAGCTTCTCCCCTGCCCAGCTCTCGATGACCTGCTGGGCAGAGTTCACTGCAGCTCCCCAACAGGAATACTACGAACCAGTGTGGTTAACATTTCTGCAGGCTCGCCTCTCTATAGGCCATCTCCTTCATCACACCATGGATATCAAATTATTTTTAGTATTGGAATAAAATACTTAATCTGAGTTACATTCATTTCTGGATTGAAAATCTTTGTATTGCTCTTTCTTCGTGTTTTTAGAATGGCAACAAACTGTGAAAACACTATCAAACTCTTTTTTCCCTCTGAGGAAAAAATACAAAGTCAAAAAAAACTTTTAGCTAACAATAGACAGACATAAAGAATATGCAATCTATAGTATAATTAAACTTCATGTATATACTTCATTGATGGTTTATAGTGCTTTATAGTACTAGTACTCAGCTAGTTTCAAAGAACTTTGAAACAATGTCAGGAAGAAAGAAACTACATTAAAATAATTTATCAACACTGATATTTTTATTTTCGATGTCATGTAAAGGTCAGATGGGAAGGAAAATAAAGTCTTGATATACAATCTTATCATCTGACATAAAAAGGAAGAAAATGTTGGCTTAACATTCAAAGTGGGACATACTGAGTGATTTAGAGCAATGGCTGCATCATCAGCTAATGCAAATCACTGCAGCTCCACTTATTTCTGTGGAGCTACGCCAGCTATTACTAACCAGAGATCAGCCCTTTTGTGTATGAAGTGGCAGATATGTAGGTACTAAGCATCCAAGTGATTCTGTGGCAGTTTGTGTTTCTCCAAAGAAGAAATAAGGATAATGACATGAAAACCAGTTATACGTCAGTCTGCTGGAGTATCACACTATTTTTTCCATGAAATTTATGGAAAATGCAGAAAAGAAGTTATGTCAAAATTCTGTTACTTATGGAAAGAATGAAAGATTTGCTGAAAACAAATGTCAAGCAAGCACTGATTTTAGTTGTTCATTTTCAATACAAATTGAAGCACTGAATCATATCCAGTCAACTTTTTAATTTTACATTTACAGATAAAAGTGTCATCAGAAACCTCATTTATTTTGTCACAATGAAACCCAGCTTGTCTCCGTGTTAGCTATGAATGCTTTAACTAAACAAAGTTTGTGTGACTTCATAGCTTTTTCATRTTTTTATTCTGTTGAGGATTTTTTTTTCTCATACACATATACACAGAGTTCCTTGGATGTGTTATTATGCAGCATTTAATTATATGATCATAAATAATGAAGATGATGACAACAGGTTTGACCACAGTGAGAAAATCTTCTCACTATGCAGCTTGTCAAGGTGCAGATGTGAAGCAAGATCTATCTTTTTTTTTTCAAGGAAATTTGCCTATGGCAATTTGAAGTCCTGTCATCATTGCTCAGCTTCCCTGTTTTGCATTACTGTCCTCTGCCTGCAGGCACTGCTACCCAGCAGGGTCCAGGCATGGGCCCTGTTAAATAAGGCAGCTGCAGATGGGCTTGTAATCTGTCCTGGAGCACACCTGTGGGGAAATTACACAACTTGATTTGAGGGTGGAGCTCTGACCATGGGAGCTCCAACTGCCCAAAATGCTGGTGATTAAGTCAGCTAAGTGTAGACTTGTGAGAACAACATTACTAGTAAAGAAAGTAACTTCAACTGGTACAAAAACTGCTGCCTGTAGATTGCAGTGCAATATGATTAAATTGCTGCACTTACAGCGAAAAGATCGCTCATATACCTTAGAAAGGCATAGACAATATCTTCCTTACTGCTTAGTACAATGAATGAAGATGAGAAAGGCTAGATGTATGAAATCAATTTTAACTACAGGGATCTTCTACCACTTCTCTTCAGTGACAATGTTGTATATTGATGATTTTCTTTGAAATAAAGAGAATGAATCTCAATGCAATCAGCTTTGTCTGTGTAAAAGTTTTAGCATCATTATTCTGTGCAACCAGCCTAGATTTCCCATGTTATTTTGGCTTGAAATACAATTCTGCTAAACGGAAAACCTGACTGTTCAGAGCTACCAGCACTGCTGTAAAGTCACCGCACCCACTCTTTACCCTGATGGTCCTGAAGGACGACCTGTTTTATCCCAGAGAACTTTCTGGCGGGCAGCCCCGCTGTTGCTCGCTGGTTGCAGTTTTGGGGGAGGAGGGACATCTCAAGCTGCCCCGTAACAGGGTGGCGCAGGGGGAGCCTCATCACAGATTCTGCTCAGGGCACACGAATAACACCACGAGGCCCGGCCACCCCCAGCGCTTACTGTACTTTCGGATATTTCAAAAGCACTAATCCACTTACAGAGTGGTTATATAAAAAGCAGGATCCGGWTCTGGAAGATGCTGGCACAAGGCTTTGACATAGTCTTTTGAAACGCTGTGTGGTGCCGTTCTGCGTGCCAGGTAGCACTCACGTTCGCAGAAAACTTGAAGTCTGTGCAGTGCTTTCAGATGGCAGCCTCTAACATACCAAGACACATTTGAAATTGCTTCCAGTTCTTCCCTCCCCATCAAGCACCAATGTAATACTAAACTAAAAATACAGTACCACCTACTGGTGGAGATACTGTTTGCACTGGTGTTTTTGCTGTAATCAAGTCCTGTTAGGGCTGATTGTGCTTCACGACACTGAATTTTCCTTAACACAGGTCCACACAAAATAGTATTAAATAAGCCAGAAGTCTTGTAGCCTTTTCAGCTACAGTGTTCCCAACATTACGTTCACTGCTGAAATCATATCGACACTAGAAAAGAGAGGAATATTTGCAGAAAATAAACCTACTGAAACTGTGGTCACAGTCTAAGCACTCATCTATGTAGATAGTTACAACACAGTAAGCTTTAAGGCAATGTCGTTCCCTTAAAACTTACTTATACATAAATGCATATGTATAATATATCTAGCATTTTGAGTATGGGTGTTTGAAACTAAAGGTAGCTTTAATAGGATTGAGAAGAATTACAGAGGTGCTGACAAAGCAAGACATAAAAATAGATTAAAGTTGGCCTAATAAAACAATAATCCATTAGTGCTGTCATTCTCCCATCAGTCAAGGTTACTCAACTGAAATGTGGAACTACAGGAAAAATATCCCTGTGAAAAAACACAGACACTAAACTAATCCAATTGTCACTGAAGTCAATGACAACTATGTAACTGATTTTTAAAGGAGGGCAGAATAGCACCCACTGCATTGAGCTCACCCAGAACTTGTCCTGGTCCTGCAAACCTCTTCTCACAAAAGAGAGCTCCTGGTCACCGTCAGAGACAAGGAACTGGTCTGACCCAGTAAGACTCAAGTCCTTGAGTTTGAGCACTTTTTTGGAAAACTCCACTGTAAAACAGATAAGCAATATTTACAGAAGTTGGGGTTGACTGACAGGACTGAAACTACTTAATTTAAAAGAAGACTGACTGTTTCCAGCCAGAGTAAAAAGGCATTTCTCCTTTGTTGTTGGTATGGGCTTGAAACACGCAACACAGACTTGTCTGGCCTGGCTGGACACCTAAAACTTCTGCACAAAGTGTGCACCAAACCCAGGACTGTTCGATGTTGAGTGCACAATAAGTTTGATGTTTGTGTGATACAGAATTCAGGTATATGTCTAAACACTCAGTGCCACCACACATTCACAAAAAAACTGCTCAGCACTGAACAGATTCTCTGATACCTTTGAAATTGCAGGTCTGGCAGAGATCTGTGAGAATGACATAGGTTTAACTGATCCTGATTTAATACTAGATGGAAGATGATTTCATCTTATTCCATTTTTTATGTTAGGTACCTTATTGTACCTGACAAACCTTGGATTGCACTGGCCATAATTGTTATGCATTTCCTTGTTGTCTATTACTGGTTTTTGAAAACACTTTCCAATCTTTAAATTTCAAGTGTGCATTCTTTTTCTTAAAGAAAACTGACTGTCTTCAGGATTGGAAAGCTATAACAGCAGATGTGGCTAAACTGTTTCTCTGCAGAGGCTGACCTATGACATTGAGCATCATTTTGGGTTTGTGGTTAAAGCTACAACTTGCCAGTCTACCTGTGAATGACCACTCAGTCATTCGGGCTGCAAGATTTAAGTCAGTTCATGTGAATGCTAGACACAGGGCTCTCTCCTGCTCTTGGTTACAGACAGGAATCTGCCTCACTCCTGTGCTCCACAGGCTGGTCTGGGCTCCAGGATTCCACTTGCTGTGAAACAAAGTTAAAAAGTAATTCAGTAACTTCAGCTATGTCTCAGTTGTGACTCAGGATAAAGATACCATTTTAAATTTAAATGTTTGCTCCTTTTGCTGCATAAAAGATTTGCTTGGCTAGATTTCAGGCTCTGCAGTGCTTTATTCCCCACTCTGAAATAGGCCATGTTAAACATGCCAGATCAACAACTTAAGCCCCTAAACTCCTGAGAATTTACTTTTTCTTATTCTCATGGGCCCCAGAAGTGAAACGAGAAAGCTGAGGTGTGCAAATACCTCAACAACTTCTCTTTCCAGGTACACTAGGTTATACCTTATGTCGGGGCCTTTCCTGACCGCATGGCCACTACACATGAACTTGTATGCATTTTTAATGGAGGAGAACCACAAATACTTTACAAACCCTTTTGTGGTGGTGTAGTAAAGTGCTCTTTGCACTGCTGCGAATTAAGCCTGAAGTGAAGGATAAAAAAGGGTCAATATGGCAAATCCATACCAAATTTGAAGATTAGTTCAGTGTCTTAAAACTTCATCCTCGTTTCCTATTGGTTTGTTAGAGGTGTTTTGAGATAATTATCAGGATAGCAGTTTCATGCTCTGACACAGCTCTGATTGAGTTTGGTGGGGTTTAAAACTGAAACAAGAAAACAGCTTTTAAATACTTCTCTGTAAACATTTTACACCAAATTAAAGACCAGATCCTTTTTCTATAAGAAAATAGTGGAGCACTTTCATTTGGTAATCCGAGAGTCTGGTGATATGTTTGTTTTTCTTCATTGCTTAGAAAAAAAAACCAATCCAAGAGTATAAGTAGATGATACCACAAGAGGATTTTCATTCAGGGAAAATTCTAACAACTAGGCTATAGAAATATACTTCTCCATGAATAGGATTTTTTTTAATTTGGTATGAACATGTATGAACTCACATACATGTTCTTCTTGCAAGTAAAGAAGTTATGACATTTTCTACCAGGTATTGTGATTGCAAGGCGGGCAAGAGAGGATCGGACACCAGCGGAGAGAGACACTCAATGTTCGTGAGGGGTTAAACAGGATAGATTTAATAGAGGACTTACACTCCAAGCTGATCAGGGATACCTGGGAACCGCAAGGAGGGGTCCCCGGCAGGAGGCTGCTGGAGGTATGGGTTGGACAGACAGGTTGGACGCATGGGCAGGACTCGACTCATATCCTAAGGGCCCCTTAAATCTACTAGAACTATTTCCTTATTTCAGCTGTGCTGTCCTTGAGAAACTACTGCCCGGGAAGCAGCTACACGTCGCTGACAGAACAGAATATGCCCGCCTGGCCCTGACGGGAACTCAGTCGGTGTGTGGTTTCACGCACTGGGCCTGCTACCACGTACTCTGCCAGTCACTGCCTCCTCGCCAGGTCTTCCGCAGGTGTTCTCACTGCACATATATACGCTTAACTAGTGGTTCTTTTAACCATCAGGATAGGAATGTAAAAATTATGTTAGTTTAGTTAAGAAGTTTTCAATAGTTTACAATTGTTTTTCTTATTATTCGACAATATGATAAAATCAGAGAAATAAACAGCAAACTTGCATTTATGGTGTTTTGTCTATTCTAGTGAAGACCTATTAGTACAACAAACAACTATCTACAATATTAAAAATAATGAGCTGGCAGACAACACTGAACATATACTCATTTAAATTTTTTTTTTTAGTTTCAAAATAGAGTGTGTTCCAATATTTACCATTTCTTGTGCATGTTCACAGAACTAGTAAGCTTCCACTGAGGTGAGGGATAATGTTGACTGCCACTGTCACTTTCATCTGTCTCTAAATCTCAAAATCCAACACTAGGTCAAGGAAATCCTCCTCTAATAGCCATGTCCTTCCCTGGGAATAATTCAGAGAACTGCACATGAGACTGGCTGTTTGCAAAATAAATCAATAAAGGATTTATGTCTGAAATGTTGATTATATTTAGTTTTTCTTGATGGCATTGCTTATTTAGTACGGAGATGTGGCTGATTTAAAGGACTGAAAACACCAGTAGAAGCAGCAGATTACATTACCAAGGTAAGCATGCATGATGATGAAACTTCTTACTGCAGAACTGTTAAGGAATCTTTTTGCATGTTAGAAAATAAAGGTATTTTGCTGCAAGACAGTGCATATTTTAACATCACTGAATACTTTTTGCTGTTTTCAGTAGAGATGAAAGCAGATCTTTGCACTGAGCCAAATTCTGTTCTCAGATATCCTTACTAAAAGCATTTCTTCTCTGAAAATTTATCTGCATTACCTTTCATAATAAATTCTTAAATATTACGATATGAAATTGAGTTTTGGACTATTAAAATGAAATCAGTATAGCAGTTTGTGACAATACATCAGTTGAAAAAAAAATACATGCGGCTACAGAGTAGGAAAAGTGGTAGTGATACAATTTAATAAACATAGTCCAAATTATTTTGCCTGAAAAAACCCTAAAGTACATACAGAAATGCATTGTAAGGCAAGTTCTGGGCCCACTGAGACTAATGGAAAATGTTCACTGTTCACAAGTCAGGGTTTTGTCCCACAAATGCTGTAAAGCAGTAACCGCAATCCCAAACCAGGAGTAATTATTGTGGCTGTTCAATTCGCATTGGGTACGCGCTGCATTACCGCTTCTGTATTGCAGACTCAGGAATTTTAAAACTCTGCACTATTGGCTTTGACACCAGTAGAATTTGAAGATATCCTTGTACTATATATCCCGACTGAATGACACAGGAAACAACCTCATCCAGCAGTCAGCTGAGCCTGAGATTCAGACCTAGTAATTGGAGACTACAGGGTAGTAAATACTTCCAGTTTCAATGTGTAAGTGATTTTGAGGCATATTTAATGCTCACTTCATGCTTCCAGTGCCTTGGGAAGAGGAAACCTTCAGTCCTGCCCGAAATTGCAGCTTCTCTTTGCCAGCAAGTTTTATGCATGGCTGCCATCACCCCTTCAGCAGAACACAAAGCACCGCATGCTGCTTCCACTTAGTCTAGGTGTTAATGGATCTGGAGGAATCTATTTATTTGCAAAAACTGCACAGAAATTCCTGTTTATCTGAAGAATAGGGGAACATACAGATTTTTGCCCAAATATCAGGCTAAGTACTCCAGATGGGTGTGCATTTCCTGTTCTCCTACATCTCCTATTTCACCACATTTCTGATTTTCTTAAACCTCCAGCATCAGTGTGTCTGGATAACACAAATTTTTTGCTCTTGGAACCAAAGAGGATGGAACGATTCCCCTCGAGATGAGTATTTTTACATTGGTCTAGTGCCAAGTGACTGGAAGTGATTTGGCACAGCTTTATTTTACACCATTATTGGTGAGCTCTGTTGACTCCAGTGTGGATCTGTGGCGGATATAGGTTAAATCAGGGTGGAATTTTGTGTGCCAGCATTAGCAGAGCTTTCCCACCCATAAGCAGAGATAAAGCAGCTTAATTCAACCCTGTGTAATTTCAGTCTCCACACTTTCAATTACAATTTATCCTTGGAGTCTGCCAATGAAAACCCTGTTACAGCTTTTAGGCCACTGGTGAATCTAATGCTTACTAAGTCTTACGAACCACCTTTTTTTGTGACAGCCATCTTAGAATTGATCCTTGCTCTTAACCATTTTAAAAACTGACAAGCAGTGCTGGAGTATATATTCTTGAAAGAACACACCTTAATTTTCAGTCTTCATTTTTCTGTTTTGTAGAGTGATGTAAAGGGGTATATTACTTTTTGCACTATGTATCATTCATTTTTGATGACTTCTGAAAACATGGGCTTCCTCTACTATCTCCTGTACAGGAATATTTTTAGTTTCATTGACTAATAAAGACACAGTATAAACCAGGTAAGTCTAGTAATAATATTGCAGCTGTATCATCATACTTCTCTTTAGCAGTGTGTTCGTCTACAGGAATGAAAGTACTTTCTTTAAGATTGGTTCATTCTATGGCATTTGACTTCATTTACAGTGATACAGCCACTGACTTGTCAGTTGGTGGCTTACAGACATGTCCACACTCTGCTTTCAACATATTGTTATTGTAGTGGATAGCATTTGTATTGTAATCCTAACTAAAAGGCAGATCACTTGTAGATACAATTCATGCCCAAAGAGCTGGTGGTCCCATTGATGTTGAGACAATTGTAAGAACTGTGGTGGAAAGGGAGAGCAGAAGTTCATTACTCCAGTGCTGAAAAGTTGGTGCACCAGAATGCACTATGTTAATTATGTACACTAGAGCATTTAATTTTTTTTTAATACTGAGATAAACAAAACCAGACATGAACAGGCTCCACCACTTCTATTTAGGTGTTTAGAGCTTACCTCCCTCATGGGTAAGGAGACTCAACTGTAGCAGTCTAACTTCTCAGTTACAGAACCTACTCTGCTCTCGATAGAGTATAACTCACAGATGTAAGGCATATTGACATTTCTTTTGACATCCAAACATTAAACTACTTCCTAGTCTGGTTTCCAGGATGCCACCTGTGCATGAATCTACTTATCCATTCCTATTCAATAACTTTTGAGTCTTTGGTTCAAAATCAGATGAAACTGTGGTAGACGTTTCAAAGACAATAATCGAAAGTTTTTCAATGTATGTGATTAGACTCAGGCAAAAGAACTAAATTAATGTTTTCTCTAAGGGAAAGATGTGTTGAATGTTCTCTTTAGCAGCAGTTGCTGGGTCAGTCAGCACACTGAAGCACCTCCAGTGCCCTTTCTTGTCTGGTGGGAATAACACAGGAGAGAGGAAGCTGGAAATACTGTTGTTTCTGTTGGGGGAAGCAAGAAAACAAAGGTCTCATCTGTACAAAAACAGTTGCTTATTAGTTCTGCTAGTTGTGAAATGACTTGATTCCTTTTGAAATCAGTCTTCCTCACTTACTCAGGGTAAGAAAAATTTAACCATGAAGGTAGGAGTGATTGAGACCCATCACTCCCATATGGTTGTTCCCAGTGTGGTCGTGGAAGACACCAGTGAGGACCCTGGGCAGATGCATGAAGGGGAAAACAGGTAAATCAAATTTCCCGGATTAAATTCTACTGTTTCATGGTTTTTTTTTTTAATAATTTGCATGGGATTAACCTGGTACAGATGTTTGCCTTCATCTAATTATTTTCACTCTCTCTTAACAAAGTTTTTAAGATTGGGATATTTTGCTTATTGTAAATATTTAGGAAATTAAAATGCCGACTCTTTCAATTTACCTAGATAACTTAGCCCATGATAAAAATGGTGAGAAACAGTTCTGTGACAATTTAAATGACAACGTTTTTGTATTTTAGCAGATACCATATAACTATCCTGTTTTGCTATTCCTTAGGCAACGGTATCTACCTGGTACATTTGCACTCTACAATATTAACAACAATAGTAATAAAGATGAGTAAGTATCTTGGTAATTTCACACAATAAGAGTACTGCAATGTTTGTTGTTTAAGCAGAGATGAAAAAGAATAATGTATATCTAATCATTTCCTTATAAGCAGTTATCTCATACAAGCAATTCTGAAAGATATCACATGTAAATTTGAACTTTATGTACATCAAATATGTAAAATAGATGATCATTCCCAATACCAAAGCTATTGGTATGATATCTATTACTTTAAAATGAAAATAGTTCCATGTGAAAAAATAAGCAAAACTTTTTTTCAAGGCCAGGCACTTAAGGATAATGTTAACCTTACTGAACTCAGATGCTTTTAATAAATAACAGTGGAAGCAATGGCTATGTGCATCCCATGAGCCTCTCATATTTTTCTTTTCCTTAGAGAGGAGAAGAAGAAAAAGAAAAAAGAAAAGAAGAGGTAAGGCAGAGTTATAATACTACTAACTTGTAAGACATTTAATTTATTTCCAAATATGTTCTAACTTGGTCTGTAACAACTGAAAATGTAAATCTATTCCTTAGCAAGTCAGAAGAAAAAAAGGAAAAAGAAAAGGATGGAGAACAAAAGAACAAGGAAAAAAAGGAAAAAAAACAAAACAAAGATAAGTCCAAGAACAAAGAAAAGAAAGAGGAGTAAGTATTTTTCATTTAGATCCTGCTATGTTAGTCTAGTAAAGATTGCTTTTGATGTAAAACTGAATCCATTCATGGACATCCTCCAAACAAGAGGCTTATACTCCAGTGAATGAGTGTACTGACTGCTGTTGTTCTGTCTGGAGTAGAGCTGCTCTGATTTAAACCCATATGACAATAGAATGAGAATATGCATGCATGGAATTGATCTGAAAAAAATAATCAGAAAAAAATCTCCTATGGATTCTGAATAAGATCCTTGACAATTTTGAGACACATAATATAATAACCTAAAAATTCACTTTATCAGCACACTGTAAACTCTGCAGCCCTTACTCTTTCACCAGCTTTCTCAGTGGCTTCACATATATACTTAGAAATAGGGATAACAGGACAGAGCATACAAAAGTTCATAAAAGTGCAGAAGGAACAGTTTGCTGATTCTTTTTTCTCTTTTTTTGATAATGCTGTGCAGCAAAAGATGGGCCACTGTAGAGCAATCTCTTCTACAAATTATGGCACCTACAAGCCAGTAAACTCGTACTGTCATCTAAAAGCTCTTGCTCTACCTTTTGCATTTAGCTTGGTAATTTCATAACTTTTTGGCCCAGAAAGAGAAACTTAAAATAGTGCACTTAGGACTAGTGTTCTTTGATTGCATGTTCTTTGGTTTCCCTGTTGGTTCCTCTATGTAAACTATGCCAGTGTTTCTTCCTTTTTCAGTCTTAGACTTTTCCCAGTAAGGAAGGCATTGTGTGTCTCACATTAACATTGATATTCACATAATCATTCTGTTTTTGGAAAGATGATCAAATCAATTATCAGACAAGACCATTACTTTGGAAGGAAACAAATTATTTTAAAAGGGTTGAACTGCCAAGTTGATTTTCCTTAGCAAAATCTAGACTCTGAAGTTTAGGACCGTAGTCATATGTGACAATTAGTTTCATGCTCTCCATGTATTCAAGCAAGGAAGCGTAACTTGAAGAACGTGTTTCTTTTTTTTTTTTTTTTAATAATAACAATTTCCGGAATGCTTTGTTCCCCCAAATTTGTTATGCATATTTTAAGTCTCTCATTAAATCTCTTTTTTTTCCTGCCTATCACTCAGGAAGAAGAAAGAAATTTTTGTTATTGATCCAGCAGGAAATGTGTATTACAACTGGTTGTTTTGCATCACAATGCCTGTCATGTACAACTGGACCATGATTATTGCTAGGTGATGTAAATAATAATGTACTCTCTTATTTCTCATAAAGTAATTATAGTGCTGTACTTCTTTGTCATATTAAAAGCTTCCTGATTATCAGACAGAGTAGATATAAATAAAACAGGTAAAATAAATAAAACAGAAATCACACGCATCTTTAAAATCCCTRCCACTCTTGCCAGCTGGATTTCTGCATCTTCAGCAGATTCACTTCACAGAATCTGACATTTCATTATTTTTTTCCATTTCTATGAATCCAGTGAATAAAAAGCATAGCCATTAACAGAAGATTGGGAAAGTTTCATAAATAACATAAAACCTTGGTCTCATAAGAGAAATTATTAGGCAGCATTCCCAGCTAGCATAAGTATTAGTTCTCCATATAACTACACAAGGCATTGATTACTTGCAAATATTCTGTAGTCCAAATTGTAAACATTTGCTAGAAGCAGAAAGGTAAACAAGATATGCAGAAGCACTGTAAAATGGCTACATTTTTCAAAGTGTGGCTGATATTGCAGAGATCCTTTAACGAGTATATAAAATTTCTGACAAATTGTGAAGTCTCTAAATAGATAATTTACTTTATTCATCATTGATCTCATGCAACTATTTCATTTCCATTTCATGACAATTTACTTTTTCTTTTCCTATTCAGAGCCTGTTTTGACGAACTTCAGCATGACTACTTAACAGTATGGTTCGTTGCTGATTATGTTTCTGATATCATCTATGTTGCTGACATGTTTGTACGGACAAGAACAGGTAAGTTTACCCAATGATTAATGATTCTTATTCATATATTTGTATCAGGCAGTTTAAAATATTCAGAAGAGTGCTACTTTTATCATTTGGGTACTCTTGATGGGGAACAAGAGTAAAAAAGACATCAAATTACATCTCCAAAAAACCTGTAAAAGATCTGTAGATCTGTGACCTGTAAAAACACAAAAAACTCTTGGACATCTTACTGAAGGCATACACAAAGCCCCTGGCATGAGGTAAGCTAGACACAAGCTGCTCTGCCTGGAACTGTGTACAAGGCAAATCAACCCACAATATCGGCAAATGAGGATCGGGGATTCTAAAAAGTTAGTGCCTGAAGCTGGACTCTGTATTTAAGGCACTTCAAATACTTGCATGATTTTCAGGACCACTGAGCAATCAAGACATCCAATCAGCTTCAGCTGCAACTGTTTCTTTTAAAATCTTATCTTACATCTGGAGCTATTGAGTAGCTACACTCAATATGGGACTGAAATTCCTGTGCTTACACTCTTCGCCCTCGTTTTAACCACCCTTCCTATAGCTTGCAATGTTTTTCTTTTTTCCCCCTAGATGTTCACCAGGTAGTAGAATGGTGGAGGGAAGACCATTAGAGCCAGAAATGTATAATTTTAAAAGCTGTACAGTTTAGCTGGAGCTGAACCATATGGCCTTAAGTAGAATATTTGGAAGTAAGCAGTTGCTTATAAAAAAATAAGAAAATTATGTAGTATCTGGAACTTCTAGCCAAAATATTGTTCAGGATAGATTTGGACTGATGCTAAACAGAATGCAGTGAAAGTTGAAGTCAAAACACTTTTCAATATTTAAAATTTGATTTTAGGTTACCTGGAGCAAGGTCTTCTGGTCAAAGAAGAAGAAAAACTTAGAGAGAAATACAAGACATCTTTTCAATTCAAATTAGATTTTTTGTCTATCATACCAACTGATCTCTTATACTTTAAGGTAGGACTGAGTTACCCAGAATTAAGAATAAACAGATTATTTAGAGTAGCTCGTATGTTTGAATTCTTCCAGCGAACAGAAACAAGGACAAACTACCCAAATATCTTCAGGATCTCTAACCTTGTCATGTACATTGTGATTATTATTCACTGGAATGCCTGTGTGTACTACTCAATCTCCAAAGCTATTGGATTTGGGGCTGACACATGGGTCTATCCCAACACATCCCATCCTGAATTTGCCCGTCTGATTAGAAAGTATGTCTATAGTCTCTACTGGTCAACACTGACCCTGACTACTATTGGTGAAACACCCCCTCCTGTAAGGGATTCTGAGTATTTCTTTGTAGTTGTTGACTTCTTGGTTGGAGTATTGATTTTTGCTACCATTGTTGGTAATGTGGGTTCTATGATCTCCAATATGAATGCTGCCAGAGCAGAGTTTCAAGCAAGGATTGATGCTATCAAGCAGTATATGCACTTTCGGAATGTAAGTAAAGACATGGAAAAAAGAGTTATAAAGTGGTTTGACTATTTGTGGACAAATAAGAAGGCAGTGGATGAAAGGGAAGTCTTGAGGTATCTGCCAGATAAACTAAGAGCAGAGATTGCAATCAACGTTCATCTGGAAACACTGAAAAAAGTTCGGATTTTTGCAGACTGTGAAGCTGGGCTGTTGGTTGAACTTGTCTTGAAACTCCGGCCACAAGTATATAGTCCTGGAGATTATATTTGCCGAAAGGGAGATATTGGACGAGAGATGTACATTATCAAAGAAGGCAAACTTGCAGTAGTTGCTGATGATGGAATTACGCAATTTGTGGTCTTAAGTGATGGTAGCTACTTTGGAGAGATTAGCATTCTTAATATCAAAGGTAGCAAAGCTGGCAACCGAAGAACAGCCAATATTAGAAGTATTGGTTACTCGGACTTGTTTTGTCTATCTAAAGATGATCTCATGGAGGCTTTAACAGAGTATCCAGATGCAAAGGCTATGCTGGAAGAGAAAGGAAAGCAAATCTTAATGAAAGATGGACTGCTGGACATTGAAGTTGCAAATTTAGGAAGTGATCCTAAAGATATAGAAGAAAAGATCAGTTACATGGAAAGAGCAATGGACAGATTACAAACAAGGTTTGCCAGGTTGTTGGCCGAGTATGATGCTGCACAACAGAAACTGAAAAAAAGACTTACACAAATTGAGAAAATATTGAAGCCAGTTACAGAGCATGAATTCTCAGACTTAGAAGAATTAGATCCATCCACAGACAAACCTGGAGTGTCAAAAGCAGAATAAAAAACTAGAGTTTGCCTATAAGACTTAGGGTCAATTCTTGCATGGGGCTGAATACTTTCATTTCCCATCTTTGTAGGACCTGACTATTAATTATGAAAAATTATTTGGTCAGATAATGTCACTAATTTCCTACAAGCAACACATATTTGGCAGGTTTAGGAAAGAATATGAAGAATCAAGAACGAGGATAGAACATAATGCCTTGCTCTGGCACAAACAAACAGTATTATCTGCTACACAAACAAACAGTATTATCTGCTAATGTGTTTAGTATTCTTTATGTAACACCACTGTACAGCAAATGTAGTTAAACTATATACTATCACATACTGGTAAGCACTGAAAGTTTTACTGAGTATTTTAAAATAATTTCTTCATGTCTACTTATGGAAAGAAGGAATATTTGGTAAACAATTGTATTAATTATTTGAAGTAAATATAGGCATGAATCATGATAATAAATTTGTGYATAAACAAACACATTAATATCTTGAATAATGCAAGATTAATTAATTATGGAACATTACATAAAACTAGCTGTATCTACAATGAAGATGTAAATACTGATGATTGTAAGATCTAGAAAATACTATGACTTCATTGGGTCCATCTTATCTGACCTCTTGAAACTTGAGTGAACAGTTTTATAACAGTGCTTTTTTCAGGATATTACATGCAAAGACTGGAATATGGAGGGGGAAAATCTGACCTTTTGTGAGCATCTGTATGAGAAATCTGGATGGTTTATAGTCTATCTGATCTTTCCACAATAATAATAAATACATAATACTGAAGACTATTCTGCTCCATGTAATCATATGGCGGCTGAACATGGACTATCATGTTTTTAAGATCTGGGCTTAAAAATTTGTCTTGTGTCCCCACTATAACCACTGAGCATACAGGCAGACAGCAAGGGGAAGAGACAATAGAAAGTAGCCAAACTCTTGTGATAGCCTCTTCTGTAGCTGCTATTCAGGAAAGACTACAGGGCCTAGATAAGGTATTTTATTCAATGATAGGATATTTCTTTCTGCCATTCTTAACTACTAATAAGGTGGTAAAATCTACTGCTTCATATGTCAGATAAATTTTCAACTGGTTTAAGGGGTATTTTCTTCTTGGATTTTCCCCTAAATTATGTTGTTTTTTTTTTCCATTGGCAAAGCTGTTTTTATTAACTGTGGTTCCAGACTTGGCTAAGCATTTTCACTAGATTCTGATCATAACCACTTAATGTTGGAAAAGTTTGATGGCAAGGAGTAGAGAAAAGGACTGCAAGAGAATGCGTACTTCTGTAGTTAGGACACTTGAATATCCTGGGCAACTGGACTGTATGTCTGCATGAAAATTAGTGTCACTTGATAATATCTCTGTACTTCCATTCCTCTCCTTAATAAAATGAAGATATTATATATGGGATCTTTTACAGAAGTAGGTAAAATAGGTCTTTTGTAAAGTACATTCATTTCTGATTGTTTTGATTTTTGTATTGTTCATGAGTCTCCAGAATGGGAGAGATCTACAGATAACTCCCGATTTCACTGCAAGGATTAAATGTTATGAAGTAAATAATGCATAGAATATGTAATGAACAACACTGTTGATCTTGTGCTTTGAATGACAAACGGCATGATGTGCTGGTGAGGGGAAAGTGTACACAATCATTTAATAAAACACTATCAGTGCTTACAAAAACAAGCATTATTCTGGCATTTACTGTATTTTGAATGCCAGGTTTTGCAATCAGCATTCTTACAATGCAGATTTTGAACATAATTTGCAATTTATATTGCAGCAACATCTACAGGCCTGCGTCATATTTTACTAGGCACTTAGAAAGCACTTTTCACCTTTGTTGAAGTGTTTAAGACTTTATTAGAGAAATGTGTGATATGGTGCTTAACAGAATTACTAATATTATACTAATGAGTTTTAACTAATAAAGGCGGAGAGCTACCGTTCGCACTTTTTTTCTGTTTTACTGATCCTTCAGTCTATGATATGAATTAYAGTCACTAGCTGCAAGTACAGTCACTAGGGACTTTTTGGAGAATAAAAATTTTTCGATTTAAAACATTTCAAAATAAAACAGAAAAACATAATTGACGTCCAGTAGTTTAGTTAACATATTCAGGAGCTTTGTGATCTAAAATCTTGAATTATTTAACTTTTATAAGCATGTATTTGCTCAAAAAATACTAAGTGTAAAGTCTCCTCCTGACACAACAAGATCAAATACAGGTGTCATGAAAAAATGCCAAACAAATTAAAATTATTTCAAATTGCATTTATTTGTCAGAATATTTCTGGATTGTCACGTCCCACCTCCGAAAAGCGGTGGGGGGGAGTGACTCAGATTCGCAAATCCCCTTTGGTGTGGACTAAGGCGAGATAACACTCGAGGTCCTTACATAAGCATCAACTTTAATGGAACAAATATCCTGCAAACATTGGCCCTCTCACAGTTATATCTAAACCAAGGTAGGCTTTGCATTACTTAACAACTTTAAGAGAAGAAAGAAAGAAATAAAGAGATAGGAAGATCACCAGTCCTGACCCAGCGTTGGACCTGCCAACGGGGGCGTTCGGTCTAGATACACCCTTATTTATTGCCCCAGTTCCTGGACTTCCAGAACCGTCTCTCGCCCCAGTTCCAGGAGTGGTTGAGACACCAGTCAGTCAAGAGAAGTGACACCAGGCCCCCTCCTCACGACCTTCTGGGGCTTTCTCCCATTTCAGGGACCTTCTTTCAGGGCACTGTTCAGGCTCATAGCACAGCCATTTGGGTCTCGTCCCTTACATGGATGTATGGAGTTTCTTCATTATGGATTTTTGCAGTAAAATCTAGTGAATATTACTTCAGTGAAGTTGCTAAACATGCTTAATGGCTTTTTTTTTTAAATCTAACATATTCTCAAAGAGAGGAGCTGGAAGGAAAATGAGGTTAACAGTCTCACACTACATAAAAGGTTGCCAGAAAGGGAGCCGAAGCCAATTGTTTCTACAGCCAGACTGGCAGGCAAGAAGAAATTCACCTATTAAATAACAGAAATCCTTATTTGGATATTAGAAAAAAAAATTCTGACTATTAACAGTATAATCTACTGGAACAGGCTTCATATGGATACCATGGACCTTCTCAATGGATAATTTCAAGAAGGGCTATGCCAAGCACAGGCTACCTTAGCACACTTCAGCTTTCCAGGGCAGGTGAGAACAACTAGCTTTGGGAGCCATGCTCTCAGCAATGGCACCACACAAGTGTCTACAGATTTGGAAAGCAAGCAACACTCATGTTTGGTTCTCACAAAATACCCTATTATCTCCTCAGAGCACGGCAGTAAAGACAGTAATGGGAGGGCATCTTCTGGCAGGCCCGATTAGGGGTCTTGTTGGCCATCGTTTGGCCGTTGTTAAATTTAACAGTTCCGTGACCTGAAGGCAGCTAACGAACGAACCCAAAGGCCAGAGGAGCCACACAGGTTTCCCCAATTTCTGCTCCTTCGTTCCCCTCAGGAGGGAACTTGCATTACATCATAATTATTTACGCTTGTTCCTTCGAGAACCTCATCACCTGATCAAAATTAAAGATAATTCCTATGAAAAAAAGCTCCTATGAAATATTTCTTTGTCAACTGCCCTATATAGGGGCAGCGGGGCAAGGAAGATAAGTGCGCGCCCGCGCCCTCCCCTGCGCATGCGCCCCACCGCCACTCCGGTGCATTCTGGGCGCTGTAGTCTCCTGAGCGGCAACTTCCGCCCCGTCCCCGTACTTCTCGGCCTCCCTGCGCGCGGGGGCTGCTGGGAGTTGTAGTCCCGGGAACGAGGAGCCCACCGCTGGCGAGCGCTGCCGCCGTCCTCGTCCGCTTTGGCGGGCGCTGGCGGCCACTTCCGGACGGCGCCAGGCGGGGGTGTGGCGGGGCCCAGCCCGCGCCGCCGTCCTTGTCCCACCTGGCGGAGCGATGGAGGCGGCCTGGCGCCAGGCCGGCCGGGGCAGGGGCCGCGCCCGGCCGGGGGACGGGGTC
>NW_020450740.1:0-110153 GCF_003343035.1 Apteryx rowi | reverse complement strand
AGCGCGCCTGCGGGCCGCCCCGCCCGTGTGCTTCCGCTGGTCCGGGGGGTTTCTGCCCTTCGCGAAACCTCAGGCAAAAATACGGTCTCTGTGTATGTCTGAGCCCCCCGGGTGGGGTGTACGTGTATGCTCCTCGGGGAGCGCAGTCGGCTCCCTCTGAGCGCCAGAATCAGTCCCGAGCAGCGGCCGGTGCGCGGTGCGGCTGTTCCTTCAGCACGCTCGGAAATGCTCCCGAGGGCCAGTGCTGCCCACTGGGAGCAAATGTTGGGAAAATCTGGCACGCGGACTAGAGTACCTGTTTGGGAAAGGCTTGTCTTTTCTAACGTGCAAAGGTTGTTGTGGATATAAGGCAAAACTTATGAGATACTTGGTAGGTAGAAAAGTGCCAAATTCTTAAGTGGCAGCATAGTTTCTTAAGGAAGAATTTAAAATTAAACTTGACCAAATCCTAGTACATATGTATTGTGTGTAATAGTCTAATATGGAAAATTAGGAGTTAAATTAAGAGCTGTGATCTGTTGATGACTTTTACAGGTCTGTGATACGTTGTCTTAAAGGCACTGTGGTTTGTTAATGAACTCCTAAGATGTATCATTTTTCTAAGTGACACACTTCCTCTCTTTCATGTACAATAACTTAAGAAACTGTCTGTTAAAGAACCTTGCCACTTTCAATGTCATCAGGCATAGAGACAGCATGAACCCACTGTTGCAATGGAGACTTGTTGGGTGGAGGCAGATCAATAAAAGTCATAACTTAAAAAAAACAACAAAAAAAACCCCAAACCCAAACAGATGTTGATAGAGATTCCTGTAGGGTTCCAGCAGATTATCACAGTCACTGTTACCAAGAATTGCCTGTGAAACTTTTTCACAGCATGAGACAAAAAAATTTTCTTTTAGTATCCTTTCAGTAAAACAGCATTATAAATCAATATACTTTAGTATGTCTGGTTGGATTCTTCAAAAGTAACTGAGAGATAATACTTCCTGTTGTGAATTTTATGGATAGTGAACAATAAAGAAGAAAATGCAACTTATTTTCTTATGTGGTATTGGAAATGTAACAAAATACTGCACTTAAAAACTTCAGATCAGCAAGAAAGAAAAGGATTGTTGAAAGCATGCAGAACTGAATATGATGTTATGGTTAACTATCATAATATTAATCATCATTAATCTGTTCTTTTAAACAGAATTATCTTCACAGAGAAAATTTGATGAAATTAAGAAGGCTAATCAGGCTGCAGCAAAAAAGCTAGTTGAAGACCAATTTAGTTCCTCATCTGAAGATGATGATGAAGATGCTGAAGGAAAACAGGGAAAAATTTTGGCCAAAACATTTACCATTTACACCAATCAAACTGGTAAAGTGTTTTCATATATTGGCTTTTATTGGTGTATAACAGTGTGAACCAGGTTGCATTACTGGCTACATATTAGAGTTTTTAATAATTGGAGGGAAAGAATCTTACTCTGTTGTTTGTATTCTCTTATACTAAAAATATTCATTCCCAACAGTGCATGCTAGCTGTATTTCTTGCCTTTTTCTGTAGAATCAATGTATAGATTTGAAACTGTCTTAAGTACTTTTAATAATGTCATTTTGTAATAATATATCACTGGCCTTCGTCCAGAAAAAAATATACTTTTATGCCAGTCTCAACATGTACAGAATAGCACATCAAACATTACTGATTGCTTTGAAAATATTTATACATTAAAGATGGAGATGCAAGCGAACTGGAACGTACAAGACAATACATGAATGAGGCTTTTCAGTCGGGGGCTATGACATGTCTGATCTGCATTGCCTCAGTTAAAAGGAACCAAGCTGTAAGTATTTTACAATAGTCTTTAAGATACTGTGCATATTAATAATTCTGAAGCAAATATAACTGGCTGGGTAACTTTTAATTAACTATATTAAAAGTGATTCTTGGAACTGGCAGCTTTAAAATGATAGAGTACTAAAAGCTACATTCAGCTGTTCTGGATTTCTCAAACACTTATTTCTATAGTAATAGTGCTTACATATACATAACTTGAAGTCAGAATATGCAGTTCTTAACTGTTGCATATTATGATCACAAACATGTTATTTTTAAGTTTTAGAGAGTAGTAGACAAAAAAAGTAGTGTAGGAAGTCCAGTGCTAGCGATGGTGTATTTATTAAGCATTGGAACTGTGTTGTAGTAATCACCAGAGGAGGAAATATTAGAAAATGAGAAAATATTATTAAACTTATAGTAGGGAAACTAAAATAAACTTCATCGTTACAGATGCTGCTAAGGGAAAAGAGGAGGTTGGGAGACACAGTTTTGTCTGAGCGTCTGAGAATGTAGCTACATTTTTCATGGGAGAGATTTCAGGACAAATCTTTCTCAGTGTTAATGCAGTAACTTCTCTTTCTCTTTGAGAGGCCCAGAGCTGTTTCTGTTATAGTTATTTGATCCATATAAAAGCAATGGGCTAAGGAGGCCCATGTCTACCACTGTGTGTTTAGCATTTTAAAAAAAAAAAGTGCAGAAAAGCTTTAACTTCTTATGCTGGATAAATACTACATGTATTCAATGAAGCTATGGTCATTAACTTTTTCAAGAAAACAAAATGCAGCATGTTTTGAGTTCTTAATATATTTCATCGATAATTTTCAGACCTTGAAAAATATGGTTTGATTTTTAAAGTTTTCTGTCTCTTGATACAGTTAATCTCATTTCTCAGCAGAAGTGAGATGATTTGGAAACTTTGAAGTTGTCTTTTATAACTCAGTGATTTGTTAGTTATCCTGAATGTTTCAGTCAAGTATATTTATTTACTTAATGTCTCCTGTTCAGCTTTAGTTTTGGGAAGCTAGATACCAAACTTCTAGAAACTTATGTCATTAATTTTACTCTGTAAGTAAACAGAAAAAATCTCCTTCTTGTTTTCATAGTATAATGTTATAATAATGTCATATGTGATATCATTTAAAAAAAAAAAAGTTCAACCTTAAATTTTCTGCTGCATTTCACTTATCAAATTGGTACTTTCTACATACTGATGTCTAAAAGGTTGTCAGCTTAGAATGACTGTAACAAAGTCATAAAACTGCATTTATGATATTTAAATTGCTTTTCAGCAACAGGTGATATCCTGAACAAAGTATTGTGATTTCACTCCAGAACTGGCAGAGCACTACACTGAGAACAAGAACATAAAGGTTTAGTGTTGGAAACAGAACACTGGCAAAGTTAATTATCTCTTAAACACATTTGCTTTTAGTTCTGTTCRGTTTTATACCTCTCTTGCTCTTTGAACAGTAGATTGTATGTTGAAAGACACACTTCTACTTAAATTTCTTACTAGCATTGTATGTAACTCTTAAGGGAACAATCTGATACAGCCTATGATTACCTGAAGGGGAGTTGTGAAGACAGCGAAGCCAAACTCTTCTCTGCAATAACACGTGGTGTAACAAGGGGCAGTGACACAAACTGAGGCTTGGGAGGTGCAGATTGGATACTAGGAGGGTACTGTGACACTGCAGCAGGTTGCCCAGAACACTTGTGGAGTCGCCAGCCTTCAGGTTTTCCAAACTTGGCCACAGCTTTGTCTAGCCGGCCTGAGCTAAGTTGGCAGTAGTCCCACTTCAGGCAGGAGGTTGGACTAGATGACCTCCAGAGATGTGTTCAAACCAACATTTCTATGGTAATATGAAGATTTTTAAGCTACAGTGAAAATTTTCAGCAGTAAGAAGAAAAGATTACCAAAGGATGAATCTGTCACAATAAAACTGTATTAATCTGACATAACAAGAAATACAGTTTATATTTGGAAACCCTTTTTTAAATGGAAAAATAGCAAGTTTGTATTTCTTTAGATAATACTGATTTTCATCAATGGAAAGAGGAAGAAACCTAATATAAAGCAATCGGTACTTATATCTGATTTTTAGGTCTGGAGCTGTTGTGGATGCTTTTGTATATTTCACCTGCCATGTATCCAGAAGTGGGCCAGGGACAGCCTTTTCCTTGTTTCTTCTCCTTTGACCGATGATGATTTTGGAAAGAAAGATTATCCATGGCCATGGTGAGCCCTTCATGGTACATTTACTAAGAGGCTTTTGTTGTGGAAAGCATGTGAACTGGAGTTACTTTGGAAAGGAACAGTACCTGTAAATGAAAAACTGTAAAAATAAATTTAGAAGACTTAATTTTCTATTGATTTTTTAAATTAATTTGAAACTTTCACTAACATAATTCATTTAACAGTGGTATTAAAAAGCTGCTGATTTTGTTTTAACTTGTGAAAGTAGTAACTTATTTACTATGTGTTCCAACTTCTAATATTTAATTTTAAATAGTTTTAAGTATTTGCATGACTTTAAAATCGGCACCAATGTGTGCAGTAAAAGAAAATCAGTTCCAAAATAGTAAGGTTCAGAGATCTCTAGTCTCTGTATAAGGCAAGGGTGATGGCCAGTCTTAGTTTTGTGTGAGATTGTATGAAGAAAAGATAGTATTATGACTGCCAGAGCAATGAACCTTGCTTTTTTAGTAGGTTTGAATTTGAAAGTTCCAGAAAGGTCAAGGTTGTGCACGAGTCATTCTGTCCTATATCTGCGCACTGACTTTTACGTAGGAAAGTCTAGCGATATCTTTGAGACACCTAACCTTCTAGCAAACTTGTTTGAAAGTACCTCATGGTTTCAGAATCTCTGGCGTTACAGGATCTCAGGCATGCAGGTTTGCTTAGGAAATGTGATGAAAAATTGTTGACAGGCAGTGTCTCAAGTTTTGTACAAGTTGACAGTGCCTGTTCAACTACAAACTAGTTTTGTTTTTAAACAGAATGTTTAAATATATATAGAATTTCAAGGCAAATGACACTTTAACATTTGAGCACATGATGAAGTTTTCTTTTAATCACTTCATAGAAATGCCTTGTGGCCTATAATGTGTGTTATATGGTGAAATTGACATTTTATTTGACAGAAATGAGCGCATAGGTCTTAAAGTCTCTGCGCCTCATTGAAGATGAGCTCCGTGCCTGGTTACACTGGGGTGACAGAGATGGGAGCTGCTTTGTTGCCTCCCTCATTCATGGCTTGCATCTGAAAATGCTGAGGGCCCATAGCACCAACAAGCTCCAGATCTTTGGTGCCTGTCTACCTTTAGAATAATGTATTGTTTTTATATCTGACAGTCTCAAGGCTTACAAAGAAATGTACATGTATTATAATTCACATTGGTGTTTAATGCATGAGAAATATAATAGCTAAGATGCTCAACTGGTATAATGAGACTTTCAGATAAATTTTTAATTATTATGTATAGTTTTAATAGCATCACTAAATCTTGTTTTATGTAGCTTAGAAATCTCTACTGGTAAAAAAAACTTCTTATCTTGTTTTTATTGATTCTGTTTGAGAAGGTTAACTCATTGTTCCATAAGCTCCTTTGGTATTATTTGATGTAAAAATTGTTACAGGTGCTTGCTAAATGCTAAATGTCTTTGTATATATTCTTAGAGAGGGAAGAAAGATTGCAGTGATAGGACAATTCCTTAGGCATTCTAATGAGTATCTGTTGTAAAACCTGATATATAGCAAGACCTATGTATATTATAAATGCATTGTTACTGGCTACTCTAGCTGTAAAAACAAAAAAAAGTTCATCAGTAGCCTGGTAATAGTCTTGGCAAACTGAAATGATGATAACTTTCACTTCTCCTGCCCCTTTCTTGTGTTTTAGTCCAAAATGTAGGTTTGAATACAAACGGTCTGAAACTCCTACTAGGTATTACTGTTACTGTGGAAAAGTGGAGGATCCAGCACTGGACCCATGGCTGGTACCTCACTCCTGTGGTCAAGTATGTGAGAGGGAATTCAAACCTTCTTGTGGGCATAAATGTTTGCTGCTTTGTCATCCAGGTAAATCTGTTGTATCTCTTGATTATATTACATGCATTTATGTGGTTGTGATAGTCTTTCTTAAAATCTGTTATCTGGATTTGGAATTCTCAGAATAAAACAAATATCAATTAAAGCTGCATTTTGTTAAATAGCCGACGATGAGATGTTCTTTTTCATGTACTTAGGACCTTGTCCACCTTGCCCGAAGATGGTCACAACAACGTGTTACTGTAAGAAAGCTAAGCCAGTGCCCCGAAGGTGCAGTGCCAAGGAATGGTCATGTCATCTGCCATGTGGACGAACATTGCCATGTGGACAGCACACCTGTGAGAATCCTTGTCACTCAGGTAGACCTGCCTTCTGAAATTTCAGAGGACTAGTTGTCTTGATTTGTTAAACACGCTTTGCTCTTTTCCAAGTTATATTAAAAAAAACCAAAATTCTAACTCCTGTTCCTCAATGTCACTTCACAATTACCTTTAGGAAATTGTAAGCCTTGTCCACAAGTCAGTAAACAACAGTGCATCTGTGGAAGACAAACAGCAGAAAGACTTTGTGCAAGTCCTTGGTGGCAGTGTGATCAGGTAAGTTGCATGAGGGTGCACTTCTTAGCTTATTTCTCATCTTAGAAAATTTGATTGTTTAGTGTGTTGGGGATCGAAAAACAGAAAACAATTTTATTTTTAAGCTTAAAAGTGCAAATAAAAATATAGGCAGTAATATTTGAGGAAGGATCTACTTGGGGGCCTAATTAATTTCTGACAATAGTTAACTTTTCACTGTTTTGAAATTGTGCTAGCTTAGGACAGTGAATTTGACCTTTTGTATTCTCTTTACTTTGTACTTCAGGTTGAAATTTCAGCTGTCATTTTCAAAAATAAGTATGAAACAACAGCTTTGTAGATAAGAGTTTCATGCTTATTTACTTCTAGCGATTGTTAACAGAATGAAAGCTTTCTGATTCATTCTTTGAAATGTATTTGTAGCTCATTCTTAGGACCAAAACTATAGACTGATGAACTGTAAAAATTCATAAAGTGGGGGGAGGAGTGGTGGGATTTTTTTTGTGTTGGCAGACTCTGCAAATGTACCATTTGTTTATAAAATTGTTCCAATTAACTTTTCATTGCTCAGAAAAAAGTTTAATCCCATCTAGACATCTTCCATCTCTAGCTTTTCCCTCTTGGTTTACTTTGTCTTGGTTTGTTATTTTATGTTGTGTTCACTTGGAGTTTTCTGAGTTTTTCAGGTGTGTGGGAGAACTTTGCCTTGTGGTAATCATACATGTGAACAAGTTTGTCATGCTGGTCCCTGTGGAGACTGTCCTCGTTCTGGAAAAAGGTCCTGTCCATGTGAAAAATCAAGTAAGTCTCCTCCCCCCCAACCCCATTGGAAAATGCCTGTTTGTGGCAAGGCTTATAAAAATAATGAAAAAAAAAATGCAGCATTGGGCTGTCAGTAGTTACAGTTAGTTCTGCAGTGCAGGGTGCATAAGAAATTCTTGCAAACAGTGAACTGTGAAAGCTCATAAACTCTTTCGCTTAATTCTTTTAAAGGCTTACTTAGAAACAGAGATTTAATTGGCTATGTGGATAATTGAATAAATCTAGAGAAGCTTTTCAAAAATGAGAGAGAATCAGGGTATTCAAAATCATGTTGTGTTAATGGAGCTTCTCTCTCTCTCTCTCTCTCTCTCTCTCTCTCTCTCTCTCTCTCTCCCACCAATTTTGCTTGTACTTCTTTCTCTTTTATCTAGAATTTACATTGCCTTGCACGGAAGATGTGCCTAACTGTGGTGATAGTTGTGACAAAGTTCTAGAATGTGGCATCCATAAATGTTCACAGCGCTGTCATCGAGGTCCCTGTGAAATATGCAGACAGGTTAGTCTTACTGTAGCATATTCACATTTTGTTATGATTTTGAAATGTTACGATTGGAACGGTATACTGCTGAGAAGATGAAGTCATATCTCACAAAGACTACAACCTTCTGTTCAGAAAAAGCAGTCTGTTTCCCTAAATCAAATTAATAGTTGTACAAATTTAAAAGGTGTCTTGGATAGCTCCATGGCAGTTGCCAGTTATTGAAGCAGGAATGAGTGGGGTGTGTGTGTGTGTGTGTGTGTGTGTGTGTGTTGTGTGGTGTTTTTTTTTTGTTTGTATTTTTTTTAGCATTTTTTAAGACATATTTTAAACTTCTCCCAAGTCTTCTAGCTTCATTGCATTTGCTCTCTTATCATGCCATTTCTCCATTATTGAAATGGAAGATGCTGTAACATAACATTATTTGCTTGCTAGTAAGAATTTTTTTTTTTCTCTACCCTGAATGTATATGGAGCTTCTACGGTCTAGCCTGTAAAGCTGCTGCTCTGTCAGCTATCAACTGTCTTTTGGGGACCAGTCTTGGCTGCAAAGTCTATTGTGGAAGTAGTTAGCATGTGATAGGTGGAATGAAGGTCAGATAAACCTGTTCTCCTACTTCTTAAATAATATGGATACATGATGGATGAATCTACATTATCAATTTACTGTGCAAGAGGGATTCTTTTTTTGTATGAACTTATCTTGCATTTACACTTGGGATCTTGCAGTACCCACTTGAGTGTTTTCCTTGATGTGTTTTCTCACCTGGTGGGACCAAGGCTGGAATTATGCAGTGAGGTGTCATCTGGAGTGCACTGCTTGTAATGTCGACCCAAGTTTCTCCAGTAGTGACTGCTCTGTGCATACATGGTGCATGCCTAGGCTGGGCAGCCAGCATGAGCTTCATGACTCCTAAATGGGCATTGTGGATACAGTAAATCAAAACTTTGGGCTTCTCTTTCAACTGCATCAGATGTTCATGTAGATGTACCCCAAATGTCTCTCCATATACAATTTGGAGACAAAACACAGAAAGATAATCTGCTCAGAGCATGAAGCTGTGTATGTATTACCTGTTGTGCTGGAGCATTGTAATGTTCCCATCCGATAAAGTTTTCTTTCCAGCTGGTAGTAGAACAGTGTTTTTTCACTCCTGTTGCACACATGCATTTTTTTGTTTTTAAAATACCCTGCTTTTCTTTCCCTATCTTGCTGCCCAGGAAGTTGAAAAACAGTGTCGTTGTGGAAAGCACACTAAACGCATGCCGTGTCATAAGCCATACCTGTGTGAGACAAAGTGTACTAAAATTCGTGATTGCCAAAAGCACCAATGTAAGAGAAAGGTAAGTGTCTAGAGGTGATCTGTTTCAAATGTATTTTTTATATAATAAAAGGCTCTTTATATAAGGCTCTGAATATTGTTCTTCTCTATCAATCTGTAGTTCTCCTTCATATTATCATATAGAAGAAGTTTGTCTTCAATGTCCTTTTAATTAGTTTGCAATGTACCAGAATTTTTTGAACATGTAACTTACCAAGAGAAACTTGAAAAGCTTTTGAAAAGGCCTAAAAAACGGAAGAGGATTTTGATAACTTTACAGCTCCAGAAGGCAATTTTGCTTTCAGGTACTTGAGTAGTTACTGATGCTTTATTCATTCTGCAGTAGTTAAATCCATTTGTTCCCATACTTTGTAGGAAGAGCTGAACATCTTTCATAACTTTGTAATGTACATACTCTTGACTTGGGCAACACACAATCCACCGCATTCCCTGATATCCGTCACTGTGAACAGTGGTGGCCTGACAAATTAGGAATGTGAGTTTTGTTTGCCTTCTCCTTTGAAATGAAAGGGAAGGTTAATATCTCTCAACTGTCTTTTCAATTTTTTGATTCAAGAAGACAATATGTTCTATATTTTTAAGTTTCTTTTGATTTTATAAAGCTAAATGATGTTGCCTGTGATAAATTCAATGGGGAAATGGAGAAAGAACCCTAAAGTATGCAGGCTGCCCTTACTATGTTGATAGACTTAGATGTTAATAGTTGTTCCTTCAGAATATATATATTTTTTCCCCATTTGGAAATACTTTGAATGTCTGTTCAAAGGCCTTGATACTTGAAGCTTTGCAAGAAGTATTTTGTTGACTTGGTACTCTGTCTTCTTGGCCAGATGTTTTGAATGTGTTTTTCTGCATTTTTTTCATCTTCTAGCCTCTCTGCCATTCCTTCCTTCTTGCTCCCTTCCCCCCCCCCAAAAAAAAAAGAAAAAAAAAAAAAAAAAAAAGAAAGTGCTGGTGAATTTTGCAGGTCACTGAAGTTTCAGGCAGCTGCTTTCTAGGCAGGATAGCTCTTGACTCTCAGTGTGAATTTCATGTGTGACGGCCCACCTAAAGATTGTTGTAGTTTTGTCCTTTAATGAAGTGAAATGAGGTAACTGCTTAGTGAACAAAACAAGAATGTTAAAACTTAAATTATGGGAGCAAGGGTCCTTATATATGTAACTGTTATTTTAATCTCATTAGGAAAAAATTTAAATATTTAGAAATAATGTACTTGTGGCAGAAGTCTAGTATATAAGCAAAAATAGGGTGCAGAATTGCTGTTAACCCTCAAAAATGTCTAGTAAATATAGAGGTGAAAGATATTGAATGTAACTATTGCTATAATAGCATTCAGGATCGCAGAGTGATTGCTGCTGCCGATTGTATTCAGAGTATGCAACTGACATATTGATAGATGCAGTAGAGCTTGTCTATAAAAATAAACTTAAACTGAGGAAAAAATGCCTCCGTAGATGCTACCCAAGATCCTCAAAATGAAATTAAACAAGCGTAGACAATCTTGGGCTTCAGATGTAGACCTTAATAGGTGATTTACTGCTAAACTGATAAACCAAGTAGATGAAAGTCTTGTTTTTTGTCTTGTTTTGTTACCGTGAAAGAAAATGAGTCATGCAAACTTACTGTTTCTCTCAGTCTTCTTACTTTTGATTAGTGTGGCAGTAAAAATTCTTCTGGGCAAATAGGACAGGAAAAAAAGCCCTATTCCTATATACCAACTTATACCAGAAATGTCTACATTTTCAGTTATATAGATTATTATTATTTATTTATTTTTTAATAGTGCTGTTCTGGAAACTGTCCGCCTTGTGATCAAGTCTGTGGGCGGACTCTAGGCTGCAGAAATCATAAATGTCCTTCTGGCTGCCACAGAGGTAAGAGTAGATAGAAAGTTCCCAGTAGTGACAGAATATTGTTGGGGTGTGGATGAATGTTTTTATTTTTGCCAAGCTTGGTGCCTGTATGACCCTGCGGTGCTTACTGAAGTCTCTTCGTCTGGATGTGGGTTTTTGCAGGGGACAGGGTATTTGAAGGATTTCTAAAGTGCTGGTTAGAGCCTAAGGGCTTTTGTATTAAAAACCAGACATAGTAGAGTTTTTACCTGGTAATTTTCCTTGGCATCATTCCACTGAAAATGCTTCACCCCCTTTCAAACAGCTTAATTAAACTGTAGCTTGACTTCTCCCTAAATAATTCTGTTTGTTCAATATACATAATAAAAAATGTTCACATATGTTCAGAAATGACCGTGCTGGTTGAACTTAGATGGCTTTTAAAAATCTTAAAATACAATGTGTGATACTAGTGGGCTTATAAACTGAAAAATGTTGTTGGAACTTGAATATACGTTGGTATCTTACAGGTAACAATGAAAATAAAACTTGTTATCGACTATATAAAGGATAACAGGAAGAGTTTACTGCAGCAACCAGTGACCTTGGTTAAAAAAGAAAGAAGCTGAAAATGATCAAAATCACTTGGTAGCTTTTATCATGGCCAATTGCTTTGGCATTCACTTGGTAGGGGATTAAGCTGGAATGATGGAAGAAGTTACTTTCTCAGGAATTTTCCCTCCAAAAGCTACCGCCCTGCTGAAATGGCAGCTGAATAGGCTGTGTAATTTACCTTAATATTCTGAACTATAAACTGCAACAGTTCAGGCAGTGATTCACAAGCTGTTAACAGGATCTTGCTGTTGAGGTAGAGGTATCTTAGCGGACAGGACAGGTGGACATGGTAGTTGTCACAGATAACCTTCCATTAAATCTCTCACCACAACTAGTGGTTCATTTTTCTGTTAATTATTTGTGCCCCTTTTCTTCATCATCCCTGCACAAATCCTAGGAATACATATATTTGTACTCTCAGAAGAAAACTGATAACATTGTTTTTCAGTGTTAGTTTGCAGTGTTTCATAATTAAATCATAGAATAGAATTCTTGTTTGAAAAAATTTTTTTAAATCTGTAAGGAGCTAATACTGCATAATAGGATAAACTTTTAAATTTAATAACTGGCTTTTATTTGATAGTGGTTACATCTTACAGCCTGGCTAAAAGTGACATTAGTAATTTCCAGTGACTAACAGCAATATAAAAATAATAAAGCAGTGCCTATAATAAAATAAACAAAAGTAGACTTTGAAAATGTAAGCATAAAATACATACATTTAAAAACATATGTATGTAACTTAACAAAACAGTACAGTTGTCAATATTTAACTTTTGCCAGAAGTTATATCTAATGAAGCTAATAACTGTAGTATCAGATAAATTTTGAAAAGAAGATGACTTCTGTGTGCATTGGCAAATTGTAATTAAATGAATTTTGTAATAGCTTATTGTTAAAATATTTGAAAATATTTCTCATGAAGACAAGATGACACTGATTTTGACCTCAGAGTATTTATATTGATGCATTCATCTCCTCTCGCCACTCCCCAAATTTTTGTAGCTACTTAAAGTTCCAATTAATTATTTTGTCTTCAGTGTATATAATACCAGGTCAGATTACTTTGCACTGAACAAACAGCCCTCTGTGACCACTAATTTTAAAGGAAATAGTATGCTTCCTAGAAAAGAACCTGCCAAATCAGATCCTTCAAAGGTCCTTCTGTTCTCAGAATTATTAGAGGTTGCTGATACTAAGTACTTGGCCTTTAGCAGTGGTCCCTGAGAAAAGGTGACCTAATCTAATCTGGTTTTGATAAGAATTTATGTATCTTTGTATCTTAAGTATTTCATCTTGCTTGCTGAAGTTTAGAATGTGTTGCCGGGGACAGAAATATCTTGTACTTCCTACTGTAGTACATCATAGCTGTTGATCTGAGAAGAGTATGCTCTCAACCTAACTTCAGGCTAATATATGACCTCTGTCCTTCTGTCTTCTAAGAAGGTAGACAGTTATCTTCCTTAATATGACGTTTAAGTAAATTGTACGCGTCTTTGTCACTCTGGGCAGCGTAACTTTAGACCTTCAGTTTATATTGTAAACATAGCTGTTAATCTCTCCTGCTTAATATATTACAATTTAATTTACTTTGCAATATAAAATTGTATACTTCCATCCTTTTTTCTTGTCACTGAGCAATCTGATTCTTGAAGTTTTGCCTCTTGGATCCTGTTAAGAAGTCAGAATTGTTTAAAAAGTCGTACTGTCAGTAAAGCTTTCAACGCATAGGTTTCTTTAAAGTTTCAGAATGCAATATGATTAGTAAGCCAAAATTCCAAGTCTAAATTTTCTTTTTTAAAGAATAGATGTACTTACTGTTCATTACTCAATAATAAAACTTAGCAGCTGGCTAAGAAGAAATAGCATGGGGAGCTATAAATTAAAATAGAGGTATTTTACTGTTCTTAATATATTTTTTAATATATCGGGTTACTAGCATGAATAACTTCAAAAATGAGGAGGATCCATTTGAAAAAAGACATGTTATTAGTTATACAGATAAGATAAACATTTCCCTAATATCACACAAATCTGCAAAATAGCGTTTTACCAGTTTTCTAACATGTCTTTTTTTTCTTTTGAAAATTGATGAAAGATTGTAACATGTCTTCATACATATTCAAGATTGAAATACAATGATATTGAAGTGTTGTGTGATCCAAAAGAGTGGGTTTTAATGAAGCTGGCTTATCTTTTTTTAAATATGTAGGTGAAACAGTTTCTAGCTTGAATACCAGTTGCACAACTGTAACACAGTCAAGATTATTATTATTACTATTTTAGAATGGTGAAGCTAAACAGAAATTAATAAGTAACAGTTTGTTATTTAGACAAAACAGAATAGATCAATTATACCATATGTTTTGCGTATTCAGCATTATGTTAGTTACTGTTTTCACAGTCAGTAGCTTATTCAGATGATCACTTGTTAATATATTTATTTTAGGTAGTTGTTATCCATGTCCAGAGACTGTAGATGTGAAATGCAACTGTGGCAAAACTGTCATTAAAGTGCCCTGTGGCAGGGAGCGCACCACCAAGCCTCCCAAATGCAAACAACTGTGCAGGTCAGTATAGAAAATGGGTGGATTACTAGTTCTTTAGTGGAGTTTAGGTGTCCTTAAGGCAAGTAGTAAAATATAACTGTTTAAAAGACAAAAATGATTTCTCTAATATGATATAGGTATTACTTCCCTGAGTTTTCTCCATCCTTGACTATGGAGATGGAGTTAGCAATAATCCTTGCTGCTGTCAAGGGGGCAGTTCTGTCCCACGAACCACTTCTAATTCTGCAGTCCCTCTCTGTCCTTTAAGTCAGCTCTGGTACTTTTTTGAAGTACCTCCCTGAGGCAGTTTAGCTAGAAAACTAGTTTAGCAAAAGCTAAAGGGGGAATAGTTTCTCGTGGGGGTGTAGCAAGATTAATTAGCCCACAGTAGGGTTTGGAGTGAAACACCTGTTTGAGGTGCAAGTCCAGCTTTGATTTTAATTTCATTTAGAGCTAATACATAATTTTATGATAATATTAACCATTGCTAGAGGTGAAAACTAAACTTACTATTTTAAAAAAATAGCTTGTTCTTTTCAATTCTTTGTATTTTGAGCACAATTGTCCAGTGATTGTAACTTCGTATTTCATGCTGCCATATTGATTCATTCTTGGATTTTACTTCAGTCGACCACCTACCTGTCACCACCCTACTCAGGAGAAACACTACTGTCACTTTGGTCAGTGTCCTCCCTGTCGTCAGTCCTGCCAGAAAACATTAACATGTGGTCATTTGTGCCCTGTTTCTTGCCATGATGAAGCACTTGTGAAGCAAACTGGCTTGGTAAGGATATAGTGAGAAATGGTTTGTTGTTTGTGTTCTGAAGAGTGAGAAACGATTATTTAATGTTATGTTGGAAGCTTCTGGAATTCAGAATAAATAAATAGTCAAGCATAAATGTGTGTATACTAAACTGAGAAATGAAATGGTTTGGTTGATGCGTTGCAATCTAATCTGTTTTGTACAATGTATTCTATGAAACTTTCAGCAGTTGTAATTACTTAAGAAATGATGGTGTTGGCTAGGGTTTTATTAATGTTTAATTTCATGTTGTTTTTGAGCATAGAGAAAAGTAAAGAATAAGTTTTAACTCAGTATTATCTAAACTATCAGTTTGCACTAGTTAGAAGTGAGAAATTATTTGGGATGTTTAAACATGAAGCATGTATGCATGAATGCATTGAATTGTTTAGTAAATGATATATTAAAATATTTTTACCTCTATGAAAATACTTAGAATTATTTTGCTATTTTTTTTACTTGGCTTTTTTCTTAATTTAAACAATATGACTATAGGCCTTCATTTTCCTATTCTTTGCCATATCAGAAATGAAATTGTAATTCTGGAGTTCTTTGGTGATATTACAATTAGTAGAAGAAATTACTTACTGGAAAGTGGATTTCTTAAACTGAGATCTTTCTAGATGATATGGATATTTGTAGTTGAGCAGATGATTCCGGCTGTGTGTTTTACTCAACTGGTGTTGTACTTTGCTCACAGTATCAGCCTGCAGGCCCTTGGGAACAGCAATCTGAGCCAGCTTTTATTCAAACTGCATTACCGTGCCCTCCCTGTGAGGTTCCTATATCAGTGTGAGTATTAGAGGAAAAAAACGAATTTTTTTGATGTGGAGATTCCCTATCATTTTAGGGATGTACATGGAAAATGCTATGTTCTCCAGATACAATGAGCATATGTGAACACCATTCTCAGAAAACTGGGAGCATTACTCTGTTTAGTAGACACTTTATTAATGTGTGGTCATTGTTTAAAAGGACAGATAGCTTAAGTAAAGAGTGGTTGTTTCTAAGACACATTGTGCACAGATACTTGCCTTAAAAGAATCAAGATTGCAAAGGCAGCCACTGTAATTTGATTGTCTTCAGTGACATGATTATATAATTTTTTTCCATATAGCTTCTGTCTTGTTTAATTTATGGAACTGTAATTCTTGCTTAATGAATTGCTGTTTTGTTTCTCAGTTTTCAGTGCATTTGCCTTGCATCTAACTTATTAATGCAGTAACTGATTAATGGGTATCCCTCATCCTAACTGTCTGCTTCTCCTTCCTGTTCTAGACTTGTTCAGAAGGTTCTGCTCCTTGAGTAGAGCTGAATGAACTCTTAATGTGGCCATGCTGAGGATGTAGGGAAAAAATTGTGTGTGTTCTTCCCACCCCCAACCTTTCTTTTCTAATTTGGTAGTGTTTGTGTTTATATTGTGGAATTAGGACTCCAAATTCAAACCTCGTTCTGAAAAGAAATATTGCTTATTGTGGGTTTTTGTGTTGGAGTCACTTTACTGTTTTAAATTCTGCATGCTTCACAGGCATTAATGCCTTTTTGTTTTTATACTCCCTCATTAAAGAAGGATGTTTTATATCCTTATTTTATAAAATGAGAAATAGAGGAAGGTGATCAAAAATATTCAAGGCAAACTGCCTACTTAGATATGTTTAGAACTTGATTTCTCAGGGTTTGTACTATAGTGTATTGTACTCCTTATATGTACAAAACTATAGCTGAGTACTTCTGATATTTGGGCTCAAAGTTTAAAGCCAGACTCCAAAAAGGTGAAAAATGTGTAGTTAGCAGGTACCTATGAACAGTCTGTTTTCAATGTTTGAGTAGGTGTCTGTAGGAGCTGTCTCATCTAGGCATTCAGCAGAAGTTGTGTTAACATTCTGCATTATGCGGGACATGTCTCCTAGTTTCTCTAGAATTCGTACCTTGGAATTGCCTCCTTCAGTCTACAGACTCCTCCTCAAAGGAAGTCAGTCTGCTAAGCGAGGAAAGAAACCAAACTAGAAAAGCTGTATTTAATTTTCTGATTAGAGGTAGCATCATTACATTTTTGTAGTGCTTGGGGGCAATTTAAGGTTAACATTATAAAATACATTAATTCTGGAATGTCTGAACTTTTTATTATTATAACTTTTTTGATTTATTATTATAATCTTCTTTTTGTCATGAAAGTTATATGAGAGAAGCTTCCCAAGTTACAAAAAAACAAAAAAACCCCACACAAATGTGGGTATGTAGTAATGTATTGCTACAGAACAAAATTTCTGACACCTTAGATTGTTATAAGGACTTCTAGATTTGTTACTAGACTGCTATCATTTGAGCTAATGTGATATTGGACAGTAGTGGGAGGTGATCATATTTTGTGTGGATGGTGATTAGAATGGGGATTACATACAAACCTAACCATTGAGGTTTTGTAGTACTTTTTGATTACTGTGTTCAGGAACTGTTGTGGAACATAGCTCTCCCTGCCCCTAGCGATGTTCTGGAACCTTTCTTGAACATGAGAGGTCAGATGTTTTCAATGAAAGATATTTGTACCTTTTTCTATGAAGAATTAAAAGGGAATTTCTGGAAAATTATTGCTTCATTAATTTCATAAAATCATTCAGGCTGGAAGGTATCTTGGGAGCGAGGGGGGTGGTTTCTAGTCCAGTGTCCTGCTAAAAGCAGGTCAACACTGAAATCGGACCAATTTGCTCCAGGTTTGTCCAGCTGGGTCTTGAAAACCCCCAAATATGGGGATTTCACAGCTTCTCTGGACAACATTTTCCAATACTTGATTATCCTTATAGTAATTTTTTTTCTTTATATCCAGTCAGAATCTTCCCTGTTTGAGTATGACTGTTGTCTTTTGTTTCCCTGCTGTGCACATCAATAAAGAGCTTGGCTCCATCTTCTTGGTACCTTCCGCTTAGGTACTGGAAGGCTGCTGTTAGGTCCCCCTGAAGCCTTCTCTTCTGCAGGCTGAACAAGCCTAGTTCTCTCAGCCCGTCTTCACAGATGTGTGCTCTAACCCTCTAACCATCTTGGTGGCCACCCACTGGACTTGCTTGAGGTTATCCATATCCTTTTTGTGCTGGGGGGACCAAAACCGGATATGGTATTTCAGATGTGGTGTAATGAGTGCCAAGTAAAGGGAAATAATTGGTTCCCTTGATTTCCTGGCAGGGCTTTTGTTGATACAAACCAATATGCTGCTAGCCTTAATTGCTGCCAGGGTGTACTGCTGATGTTTAGCCTACTGTCCACCAGCACCCTAGGACCTTTTCAATAGAGCTGATCCCCAGCCTGTACTGTTGCAGAACTCAGCATTTGTCTCTGAACTTCGTGAGGTGCCTGTCAGCCAGTCTCTCCAGCCCATTTAGGTCCCTCTGAATGGCAGCCCTGTCCTCGAGTGTATCAACTGCACCCTCCTTTGGTGGTCTGCAAAATTGATGTATTGTCCCTTCCAGGAGAAAAAATGTCTCCTTTAGGCAACTGGTCTCCAAGTAGGTTACAAACAATTAGCCACTACCCTTTGAGCCCAGTGATCCTGCCAGTTTTTCACCCATCTAGTAGTTCATCCATAGAGACCATTATAACTTGAATGCAAGGATGCTGTGGAGGACCATGTTGAAAGCCTTGCTACTGTGAGGGTAGATGACATGCAGTGCTTTCCCTCTTATCCACAGATTTAGTAGTTACATCACAGGCAATTGGGTTGTTTAAGCAGTATTTGCACACGGTAAATCCATGCTGGCTCTTCTTAATCATCTTTTCAATTATATTTCAATTAATATGTTAATAACAGACTGTGTAAATACATCTTACCCATGTATGTATGCCCAAAGTTTTCTCTCTTTGGGTGTAGCTCAAATAGTAGCAGACTCCTACTGRTCTGATTAGATGTTCAACCTTAGTAAGGAATTAGCTTAGTAGTAGTTATAAAATATGCTATTATGGGTGTATTAAATTGTATTTTCCCTTCTAGTAGAACAGCATTGTACTACAATGGAGTGCAGAAGTCTTAGAAGCCAAATTAACTGTTTACTATTTTATACTCTAGATGGTCTTTGGATAATTGAATTGTGTAGAGCCCAGAACAGGCCCCCATGCTACATCTACTTTTTATTAGTAGGTAAAAGACTGGTTGCTCTTGCTAGTTTCCTGTTGTCCTAAAGACCATCTGTAGCTGTTGGTAGCTGCTTTGTGTTAGAGAAGCTATTGAGGAAGCTGATTTCTTTTTTTATGCTATAATCTTTGGGAGATGATTTACAGATATTTTAGCTTGAATATTAATGATGTTATTAGTATTCTCCCCTATAAGATTAAAATAGAAAAATCAAAAATTTGGGAAGATGAGAGATATGAAACTAGAGGTAGAAAGAAAAACATACTTGTCAAAATAAATTGAGGAAAAGACTGATTTTAATTCTTATGGATACCAGTGTTTGAATGAGTTGCTGTTCAATGCCTTCACAGTTCTGATCAGTGCACAGTTTTTTCTTCCCTACAAATGGCAGACCATTCTAAAAGAGAGGGAACTGTAAACATAAGAGTAGACTAATTACACAGTTCTCTGAAAAAAATGTAAAGCATGGAGTGATTATATTAGTAGAGCCAAAGGAGAATGTATTTGGAAGCAATTCAGGTAATTTTCTAAAATAAAAATTATTTATTCCTTTATACCACCTTGAGTAATCTGCACATGAGATTTTGATTCTGGGATTGCTGCCATAAAATACAGTAATCCAAACAGCTGTTGAAAAAGAGAGCACTGACCTGCATAGATAACTTTCTCTTAACTCATGAACTGTTGTGCTACATGCTACAAAAACAGACTAGATATGGACCTGCCTTTTTAGCTGCATGTGATGCCTGGACTAGCCTCGCTTATACTTTTTTTTTTTTTTTTTTTAATATAAATTGCTTTATCTTCTTGAAAGGCACTGTCACTACTTTAAGTCCCTTTCTTAAAGAAATAAATGTTTTTCTAACGCTGATTTTTTTCTCTTCAACAGGGAGTGTCTTGGACAGCATGAGGTGAGTCACAGAAATTGACTTCTTAAATGGAATATGAAGTATATCTTTGTAAGTCTGCAAAAAGATATTAGTGAAATATTATATGGCTTTTCTGCATTTTAAAACCAATGAAGTACCTTATCACAAGGGCTTATGTATCAGAGGGTATTTTAGTACCTTATTGAAGAATACATGAACACTTGACCTTTTAGACTTCTTAGACAAAAATTAAAACTCATGATTTATGAAGCTGTTTGTGTAGCTTTGCATAGTTGGTTAACTGGTGTTTAAATTGATGTTGTCTTTTTTCATTACTTACACACTTACTTTTCATTACTTACCATACTTCTGGTTTTTTTCCTGCTCTATAGCTGTTCTTCTCTCCCTATACACTTTATTCACTTTTCCTAACTGCTGTGTCTTTTTCTGTGTGTATGTGTGTGTGKGGGGTTGTTTGTTTGTTTGTTTTTCCTAATAAGGAATAGGAACAGTGTGGTGTACAGGAAAATTCTTAGTGACTTGGATCTAGGCATACATGAGTAAAAATGGGCAATATAGTGGAAACTCTTCTTCAGTGCTACTTGTTAGCTTTTCTTTTGGCATGCAGCATTCTCCAACCTAAAAGAAAGCAATTACCTATTTTGGCTTGCTTTAGAAGAAATATAATTGATATCTGAAGGCTAAAAACTACTTCAAAGGGTGATTACTGCTTTCTAGAATTCTTCACAAGCTTAAAATGCAATTAGATTTGTTACAGTTGGTACCTTTTTTAATAATCTTTTAATTTGTGTTGTAATTTTTTTGATAAAGTGAGCATGTATTTTGGCATTGCAGGTATATAACAAAGTTTATACACCAGCAGTCTTTCATGCTGATATATGGTCCAAGTAGGCTGCGAATAAAGCTTCCATAGAGCTAGTTTGCATCTTGTCAATTGCTGAAGAAAAGTGTGCTGTGAAAAATGCATGAGAAAAGCATGTGTATTTGTTGCTGTTGTTGGAACAGTGAATTTGTTTTTTCTTTCCACAATAAAGTTTGTAGGTTCTGGAAACAATGTTTTATTTTGAGCCAACGACACCCCTTGTGATAGGGTGAGATTTGATAAGTCTTATCTCTGATGAATTTATGTATAAACAAACTACAAGCTTTGTTTCAGTGACCCAGTGTAACTTACTTTAGACAATGTAACTGGTTTTGGTACTGATCAGATCTACACTGAGGTGAGGTTTTTTTTTTTGTCCCTTCCCCGTAATACAAGACAGTATGGATCTGCTTATTAGAGAAAATAGTTCTAATTATTACGTATTTATAATTGCTTACTATAGAATAATTAAAAAAAACCCTCAGTTGCATAGCAGTCTTAACAGCATCAGTCAATGGATTTGGGTCATGTTTTCTTTATAGGTTAGTATAGAAGCTAAGAAATAATCCCAGCAAATCTGATGTTAATGGCTTACATTTGTTTGTGCTGTTTGATATTCTGGACTGAACTCTTCTTCAGTGAGCCAGCAATGTGCAGTGCTCTCTTCCCGCTCACGTTTAGCAGTCTCTGGAGTGGAATTCAGTGTCCTAATCTTTGAGATCTTGATAGCAGTAGAGGGGAAAAAATGGTTGGTTTGGGGTGGGGGGGAGTGGGGGCAGGGGAGAGGAGAGGGGGTGTTTACAGTGTATTCAATGTCCATTATATGCATTTTCATGTTGTCCTGAGATCTCTGAAAAGACGGGGAAAAAAAACCCTCTGGGTTCAGTGTTCTGCTGCCACCTTGACTTGATGAGTAGTCTTATCTCAGAATAATTTTCTTGTGTTAGCAAGAGGAAAAACTTGCATATTTTAATGAACACTTGCCCTGCTGTACTAGTCTCCAGCCACTAAGGTGAGGTTGGCTGGAAAGTATGAGTTTTCACAGGTGAGCAAAGTAGCAGTTTTCTCAAGTTTCTGCTACAAAGAGGGACTCATTGCTCTACTGTGTATTTTGCATAATGTGTTAGATATAAAAGAAATAAGCTAGGAATGAAACAAGACTTAAAAAGGACAAAGTCCTTATCAAAATGCCTGCAGAAGATGAGTGGAAGAAAGACAGTGAAAGCAATCAGACTAGCAGTTGGATTCTGTTACCATCATAAGCGGACTTTGTGTCTTTACACTCTCACTTGGACTATAATTCTGATTTGTGTAGGTGTTATTTTTTAATACTGATGAGGTTTTGGGTTTTTTGTTTGTTTTTAATTTCAATTTGGCACTTTTTAAAAAGCATTTTAAGGGATTGATTTAGTTCTAGCTCTTAAATGTCTGCATATTCAGAACAAGCAGTCCATCACTTGAGACAGCAGACTATTTTTCTTTTCAAATAATTGTATAAAGTCTGAGTTCAGTGGAAGTATGATTCTGTATAATATTTAACTTAAAATGAGATTTCCTTTAGCTACAGTGTGCAACCTTCTCTTAAATACTTTACTACATAAAATTTTTGAATGTCTTTACATATATCTAAAGTCAATAACTTCATCCTTATATTTAGGATAAAAATATATTTTTGGATAGGGTATCCAAACTATTGTGATATTTAATTCTCTTGTAATTTTAATCTTCATTTCAGATTTTTATTCATATAGTTCATTTTAGTTCATTAAATATTGGAAGGGAGATGTTTTAGTTTTGTCTTTAGCTTTTGTTTTTGCAGTGAGTGTTTTGAGTATCTTGTAAAGTCAGTCTCATCATTCTTTTCAGGCAGATAGAACTTTTATTCTTGATCCATTTTTGTAGAAAAAACAGTGTTATTCTGTACCTCTTGTTTTCTGTATGCCAATGCTGTGTTCTTTTGCTGTAGTTTTTGTTGTGTTGTAAAGGCTATAGCAGTAGAAGTGTCATAGACAGAACTGAATGGCTTTGCTTGTCTGTCTTTTTTTGTGTGTCCTTTTTAGCTGTGGTTCAGTTTTTTTAGAATGAAGAACATTATTATGCCTGAAGGTAAAACTATGTAAAACTTGATCAGATTAATCTCTATGACTATATAGTTTATGAATTTTTTTTATTTTTTTGAAATTGAAAATTTCCTTGCCATACTGTAATTGACTTTTTCATATTTGAACTGATTTATCTGTTATCCAACAGATAAATACATTTACCAAATACTAAATACATTTACTTAACTTCTGAAAGTTGTCTTATCCTTTTTTTCCTTGCCATTATCCTGTGGAATGCCTGTGGCCTGAAAATGATGCCTCCTTATTTTCTTTTTCCATTCAGCTTTCATAAATTACTTTTGGTTCTCATCTGCTTTCTTTGATCATCAGCTCATCAACCTGTGGAAGTGTGTGTGGATTTCTTTGATATTCATCTTTGTAGCAGTAGTAGCAACTTCTACTTAGTCATTGCAGAAATGCATTCCAACTATAGAAAGCAAAACTTCCTCTACCTTGTTCTTTTGATTTCTTGCTAATAGCCATGCAGAAGGACTGCTGTCAAGAAAAGGAAACAAAATTCAGAAAACAAAATAGATTTAAAATTCAAATTTTCACTACAATGGCAGCTGAGTTCAAAATAATCTCTTTTATTATATTGCACTTGGGATTTAGAGGCAAGCTGAAGCTATGCTGGGTACAGCTGGCAAAGCTGGGTTACTCTCAGCGTTGGCAATCTGCAAGCTGCCACTGATGCCTGCTGGCTTGCCTGCTTTGCTGCTTCTGGTATCATTCAGTATAAAATTTTATCTAATTTGGTATACACGAGGGATGCAGAAGGGATGCTCCTACTTCTGCCCATGCTCAGCTTTGTGCTTCTGCTAATGCTCTTTAATTGGAGCTAGTGGTTGTGTCTTTACCATAGGGGGATAGGGAGGTAGAAATCATTGCCCTAATCTGCTGTTGCTGCCTGAGCCACAGCAGAACCAATAGGGCTAAAAATCAGAGCAGAAATGGAGGAGCAAAGGAAAGGCAGAGAAGTGGACAGTGGCAGATTTCCATGTCTAATACACCTTTTCTTTCCTCCTTTTACCTTGCAGCAGCCTTTGGCTAGTTGTGTTGATGCTGAGCTGAAATTGTGACTCTAAGACTGGAGGAGGATAGGATGTGATGGATATTAGGAATGATAAAAGCTGTCTGTGTGTGCGCGCATGCACTTGGTATAGCACTTCCCTCCTTGGGACCCTCTTTTTTTATTAGGTTTGTCACTAGCTTTTGCTTATTTGGGTCAACGGAAGCATAAGTCTCTGGAGATGGAGTTGTGGGATGTTTGCAGGCAGGAGTGTGTACCAGGCATTCAGAGTTCTTACCTCAGCTGTATTAGTGCTTTAACCAGCATAACAAGCTTCAGTTTTGACATAGAGATGTGACAAGTTGGACACAATAATATTAGGATTTTCTCCGGTGTATTTTCTCCATGCTTGCTGTCCAGACTCCTCCTGTTTACAGAGTCTTTGTGGGTTGGGACGACGAGAAGGAATTAAGAAGTTTTTGTGAATGAATGGCATTTTACAATGAGTTGATGCAGAATGCAGCCCCTTGCTGGGTAGGTCTAGAAAATGTTTCTAAGGCAAGTGGATTCAAATCCTGCTTTGTATAGTTTTACTTTATGATTGAGGGAAACCAACATTTTCATAGTGCTAAAGGGAGAATTTTCCGCACTCTGACCTGTGTGGTTCTATCCTCTCTTCCCTGCTCTAGTTCCAGTGCTTACCTGGTTATATGGCCAGTCACCTTGCAAACGTAGCAAAAGAAAAAACTTTTTAATGAATTACTTTTCTACCATTTTCCTTCATTGAATTGACTTGCTCTTAAGACAGCTGTGTGCTAGAACTTGTTCAAAGTAGGTGGGTAGGAGTGTGCTGTAGGGAGTGTAGAGTTGGGGGGGAGAAGTGGAAGGGGTACAGTGTGAAGCTGCTCAGTCAGCTTAAGCTGTAGCATAACCTATTGTGGCTGGACTAAAGGTCTGATTTTATGTCACAGTAGCCTATCATATAGTAACTGTACAAGCAGTTTCTGTTGTTCTCTGCAAAGTGATTGTTATATTAAAAACAAAAAAAAACTCCCACACAAAACAGGCTTTTGGCAGCATCACAGAAACTAAATTTGTCATGTGAATATTATATGGTGATTAGAATATGAGAACAGTGAATTCCCACTGTACTTGGGATATGGAGGGTACTTGCACTCTTCAACTCTAGGAAAGTAACAGAGTTAACCAAGTTAGGAGCCTACACTCCATTTCAGTGCTAATGAAAATTATAAGTTCCTAAACTGATACTCTGAGTTATGCTATAAAGCTCTGTTAACTGGAGTGTTAACCTCAAACTAGACAGTAAAATAGCTCATAAGGAATTAAGATCCTAATCCTGTTACAGTGCTGTTTTTCTTCTCCTCCCCACTCCTGGGAGATATTTGATATAGTCAATGTTTGTTTTTCAGAATTTCTGGCTTGCAGGCTGTTTTTTGTTTGCAAGTTTCTAGCACTTCATTTTAGAATTGTAAGATGTTTTGTTTGTATGATGACCATAGCAACACTGTCTGTGTGAAAACAGACTGTAACCTGCTTCTGTAATAGCTGTAAAGCACCTTGGGAATCTTTAATGGAAGGCACAAGTGAAACTCAGAGAGAAGGACTAAATAGCACTAAAAGCTTTGAGAATGTAATAGTGTGTGTGTTTTTTGTTTTTTTAAGTGGGGGGGAGGGCTATGCTGTGAAAGTTAGACAGCTTGTTTAATTAATAAAGCAGATTTTCCTACCTGATATGTCGCAGTGTAAAACAAGTGTGTGGTCGTGATGGAATGGGAACCTGAAGTCTTAAAGTCAAATAGACTTTGAATGGATTTTTCTTCTTTAAATTGGCAAAGATACTTAGGAATCAAAATTTCTCTGTGATGATGCTGTACGTTATAGTTAAGGTTTTTTTTTTTTTTTTTTTTAATGTTTAGGTTAGCCCATTACCATGTCACTCTGCAGGTCCCTACTCATGTAAAAGACTTTGTGGACGGCTGCTTGATTGTCAGAATCACACCTGTATGAAAGAATGCCATTATGTTACTAAAATCAACAGTAATGCAGATGGAAAGAAGGTAAGCTGATTTCCTTTTTGCTGTTTGTTTTTGTGTATATTAAAAATTGTCTCTTCACTTATGTGCAGTTTTAACTGGAGAGCAAAGAATTTGCGACTGGGAGACACAAGATCTAGTCCAGATTCCGCTGGGAGACTTACATGGGTTCTGTTCGCGTTGGCATTGTGACATTTAGCTAGTCTATACTTGTAGACTATAAAACTGGAACAACATTATGTGTTATTTATAAATGCTGTGCCCTTTTGTGTTACATTGATATACTATTTTGTTACTTTGTTTTCGTCAAAACCTTATTTAAGATTGTTGACAAGCCTCTCCTAGAGCCAGTTTTCATAACTATCCAGATTACATGGCTTCCTAAGTTCTTGACCAAAAATGTAGTCTTTTATTTAATCACACACATTCATCTATGTACAAATGCACCTGAAGTCTACTGGAGAAACTGTTTGCTGATGAGACCTGTATGTGGGTTGAGGAGGCTAGCAAATTTTTAAGGAGAAGCACTGGAAATGCTGCAGAACAGGTGAAGACTTTTTAAAGCACTAGGGCTGCAGGTTCATGTTTATCAATGTCTGTACTAGAAACTGTCATTTATTAGATTAAGAAACTGGTTAAGAAAAGATTAGATATTAGTTGCTGAAAGTAATAATTCTGAAAATGGAATAATGTGCAAAGCTGAAAGCTGTCCTAGTTTTGAGCGGTCAAGAGCGCACATTCTGTGGTTTGAGAAAATCATGATTTCAGAGGAAATAGCTTTAAGCTTTTAAAGAATGACTTTAAAACAAATTGTAATATGGGTCTGTCAGGGCATTTAGAAAGCTGAGCAAGCATTCAATCAGATACAGGACATAACTGTATTTATATTTAACTTAAACGGGATGATTTCCCTGTGAATCCAAATCCTAGAAGTGTTGTTGTCTAATAACTGTATATATTGCAGTTACTGTAACATTCTATTAATGACTGTGGCGCCTTTGTCTGAGAAGTAACAGTATAAACTGTTATTACGACTTGTGGAGCAGTAACATGCAGCAAGAGAGCAACATTACTAAATATTGAGGGTGACAGCTCTTCAAGCTTCTCCAGTTAGTACTGTAAGAGGATGTTGTCTTACACCTTCAGTTAAACCAATGAAAATGTCTATGGGTCAGGACACTGCATAGCTAAGTTTGAATGGAACTGTGCATTCTCAAAAAAGGGTGTCTATGTACTTGCAAAGTATGGGTAAATTTCACTTCTCTGTTTTCTCTGAATTTTTATAAATTCACGTTGTTTTTGACCCTTAGAACTTTTGTTCTGGTTTGTTGATAGAGACTAAACTGCAGGTGTAGTCTGAGACTGACTGATTAAGTTTCTTTTTATATGTTTGAACAATGATTTTTCTGTCTGGAATTAAGGTTTGTTCCACATGTTGTGCTAGAAAACTTAGAAAGGCCAGTTGTTTGCCTTTACTGACTGTTGCTTAAGTCTGATATCGCAGTTTTCAAAATGCTTTTGGTTGCTGGTATTTTCCTGAGATGTGACATTTGGGGGAATTAAACTTTGTGAATGACCAGTGTACAAAGGTTCGTTTTAAAACTTCAGCAAAAATAGTTCAGCTGTATAAGCAAAAGTTAAGGGGCTCAGAAGAAAATTGGTGGGGGAAAGCTGTAGTTAAAACTTAAACCTTTATGCCCTTATTTTGAACAGCATACAGTAAAAGTTTGGCATGGAAGTAGTCCTCTTGGAGAAACATTGTGTGGCATCATTTTTGGTTGAATCCACTTTACTTTGTCTGACTTAAATGTAACTTCAGGCACACCACCACATTCCAGTTCTCAAAATACTGTGCTGTATAGGTCCAATTGTTAAGTCATATCAGTTTATCTGTGTATATCTAACTGCAGACTGGGATTCTCAATGAGTCATCAAGGAGAAAAATAGGAATAGAAATGGAGCTTAATATACCTTGCTGTAACAGAAGTTCTTGACCTGGACTGAGAATGACACTACAGCTCTTGTAGACTGTCATATATGAAGCTGAAACAGGGTGCATATTGTTAACTTAATGCTTTTTGGAAGATTATACAAACCAACATACACATATGGAAGTGAAACAGCTTACAGTTTGTTGGCTTGTTTTGAGGAGGAGAAAAAAAAAAAAAAAAGGCAAGCAAACAAAAACTTCCACGCCCCAGTATTACAGGGCAATATGTCGTGATTGAAGTATTGCAAGAACATGTTGGATGGAAAGTGTTAGTTCTGAGTATGAAATTACTTTTTTTTCTGAAAGTGTTTTCTTTAGAGAATTAACAAGCTTAATGGCAATATTTCCAAAGCCTTAATATTAAGAGCTTGTTTTATGCCCAAAAGGGAAAATAGAAGTCTGTCTCTTTGACCTACAAACACTGGCATTGCTGCTTTTCTTCTCTTTCTTTGCTTGAGGAATATCTTAATGAATAGCAGGATTCCTGTGGAAAAAAATACCCCTAATCTATTCCTCTATATAAAAGCTTGCTAATATCATCTAGCAAACATGTTTGGCACTTTGTTTAGTAATTTGTTTTTATTTTGTTAGACAGGTCCAGAATGTTTGCAATGTGAAGAGGAGTGTACCAAGCCACGGCCATCTGGCTGTCCTCACCGATGTGTTTTGCCCTGTCACCCTGGGGATTGCCCATCATGCCTTCAGATGCTTAAAATAAAGTGTCACTGCAAACTGTCAATACTCTATATTGAATGCTTGTAAGTAGATGATGAGTTGGGTTCAGTTTTGACAAGTACTACTAACTGGAAACCATTTGAAATGTCTAGGGATGGGAGTTACCCTGATGGCAAGTTATAACATTTTTCTTTGAGGATTATAATTTATAATATAATATATGCCGTTTCTATTTAAAATTTGCCAGTGTTTTATTTGGTGGTATTGCTAAAACTATTAAAAGTACGTGGAGTCTCATGGGCAGAACTCTTTTTCGTAGAACTGTTTTTGTAATTCTTTTATAATATAGTAATATATGTAACTATGTAAATGTAACTATATAAATATATAGTAATCTGTATAATATAATTAATCTATATGTAATTCTTTTACAGTATATAAGGAAGAATTAGAATGAATGTAGTCAGTGTAAATTATAACTAAGACTTACAAAAGAAAGGACTTCTGAAATGAAATGTCCTTTAGTTTGTCTTTTTTTAATTAGAAAACATGTTTTTAATCACTTGTGCCCCTTTTTAATTGGCCACTTTAATTGTGTCTCTTAATTGTTTGGGAGGGGACAGGGAGGTGCTAGCTTTTACTAAATGTAAGACGAACTTGTGGATTTGAATTTTATTCTCTCTATGCATATTACTCTGAAAACACTCATCTGACACTTATACGCCCTTCTTTGTCTGTTCTCCTTAAAGTACTTCAAATCTTCTTAATTTATGTGCTCTTCTCTTATAGACACTTAGTACTGTTAGTTCCACATTATGTGGAGCATACTATTCTTTACGAGCATAAATACTTAAAATGCATCCCAACTGTACTGTCTTGTGTTGTTTTTAATTTAGTATTTATCACAAATACATGTTTTCTTTTACAGAAAACTAACTTGTGCTGATTTAAAAGAAAAGGATCTTCTTACTTCCTGCAAAAATCAGTGTCCAAAAGAGGTAAGCTGTATTAACAAAGAAATACTCAGTTTGATGGATGTCTGGAGCTTGTGGATAAAAGAGAAATAAGTGTATGTGTATCTTGACTTCAGCAAAGTTTTTGACACAGTTTCACAGGCCATTCACAAAAGCAAGCTGGAGAAGCTTAGTCTAGATGATCGTGCTAAATGATAAATGCAAAAGTTGTTAGTAAATTGTACTCAGAGGGCAGTTTTATGTTTGTGGTCAACTTGGAAGGATATATTAAAGGATCAGGGATCTGTTCCCAGGGCAGTACTAGTGAATGCTTTCATTAATGGCCTGAATGATTAAACATGGAGATGAGGCTGAAATGGGAGCATATGTCCTGTAAGCTGATTTAAAAACTGACTTTGAATATATATCCCCAAAATAATAAGATGCCATTTGGTTAGTACAAATACTGAGAATTTTAGTTGTGGTTGATTATTTTTGGCTAAGTGCAGGGCTAGTAATCACAGTCAGTGTAGTAATTCTGAAAAAAAGGGATTTTGGACTTTACAAGTTGCTTCAATAGTGAAATATATGCTAAATAGTGTTAAAATATAAGACAAACCAAATAATCTTCCTGCTTTATTCAGCATTGGTAGCCTTCAGCTAGACAGATGTTTAATTTTGGGTGGTGGGCCAATTGAGGAGGATCTAGAAACGTGACAAGAGTTAAGGAATGAGGAAAATGGAAGAATTAAGATTGTTCAGCCTGAAGAGAAGAACAAGGATATATGACAACAGGATTTGGGTATACAAAAGTTTGCTGCAAAAAAAAGAGAAGAAGAATATCCTTATTGTATGATGCAAAAGCTGGGAAATGGTGGACTTAGGTATATCAGTGAGGAAGATTCATGTTAAATATTACTTCTGAGTAGTGAGACATGTGAAGTGGTGGGGAAGAATTGGGTGGCGATACTACAGAACTTGCATTGGTAAAGACCTTAACAGCTTAATCATGTATCAGGATTGATACAGATAATACTGCTCTAAGACCAAAGGATGGGCTAAATGACCTCTTCCTAGTCCCTTCCAGCCCTGTGATTTGTGCTGCTTGCCTGTTTCCAGAAATCCTTGTGTGGCTTTTTTGGGGGGTATGGCTTTTTTTTTTTTTTTTTTAATGTTTTGTCTTTTTTTCTTTAGCTGGTATTAGTTGTAGTGAGGGTGACAGCCCTTTTTTCACTCCATTCCTCACTGTAGGAAAAGAAAATTTGCCAAGTGGAAGAACAGGAATATTGTCAGGAGTATTTTGGAGAGTGTTTCCAAGGCTAAGCTCTTCTGAATTTTTGAGAAAATCTCCTTCCATGAAAAAAAAAAAATGCTTGTACTAAGGAAAATATTTTATCCCATAATCACTTATTTCATTGTTTGCCTTGTTTTGTCTAGCTAAGTCTGTCACATGCAATGTCAAGCTGATGCTCATAAATAACTTAATCCAACTCATTCTTCACTGATTCCACTTGGTTCCTTTATGCTAGTTTATCTTTATACTCTATGTCCACTAGACAGACACTTCTATCTCCTTAACTAATCTCTTGTAGCTCTGAATTCTGCGCCTACCTAATAATTCTGGATCCAAAATTTTCTCCTGTTCCCTAATTTTCCACTGTCAGAACTGTCAAATTTGAATCCTTGTACTGAATAGAAACTTTTTTAGTTTTTGAGTAAGTACAAATGCAAAAATTTGTAGCACTTCTGCTCATTTCCCAACTATCTCTGCTGCTCTTTTTTTCAGACAAGATAATGTTAACAAATTCCTGACACCCCCCCACACCCCGCCAAGTCTGTGCTCTGTACTGTGTACCTACTTTTATCTTCTGCTTTTTTGCCCTTGTAGATGCCTTTCTGATATCTTTCTGTTCATCCTCCTTATTTGTGTTGCACAAGTAAATGATTGTGCCTGTCACAATTTTCTCATCTGGATGTCTAAAAGTTCTCTTCCTAGCAGGGGAAAGCTTTTGGATATTATTTCATTGTCCATTTACCTCTTAATTTTATCCTTTCATTTCCCTCTCTGTTACTTCATTTTCATTTGCTCCAAGACTTCCTCTTTATTTTCAAGAGTGCTCGTAATCTTCTAACATGAACTGCGTTTTTCTGTACTTCAGCTTCTCTTCTGAGATCTCTTCCATGTCTCATTTTTGACCTTGATTAAAGCATCTGTTGTAATTTTTCTGCATGTATTCCCAAGACTCAGTCTGTGACTTAAAATCCCTCTAGTAGTGGTCATGAATTCTGGTTTGCAGTTCAGAACTGCCCTTTTCCACAGATGTGAGCATTTTGTTTGTTGTTCTCTCTTCCCCGCCCCCATACAATAGGATGTGACGAAGGCTCAGGACCACAGAATCAACTTCAGTTGGATAAAGTTTTTGTTTTATTCTAAAATTCTTGTTCCTATAGATGCCTTGAAAAATAAGGTTTTCTGTAGCTCCTGCTATCTGAAGAATCTTTAATTGCAACTGGTGATGTAAAAATGCTTCCCCATCCCTCCCTGTGTTTCTAGCTCTATTTCTTCCTGAGTTTGAAACATAAAGGTACTAGTATTGTCCTGCTTCAGGGAGTCTGAATCTTTTTTTCACAATTCATTGTACTTTCACCTGATCCTGTTTTGATAACCTCTGAAGTACAATATGCTCTTTTTTATCTTTTTTTCTAAAAAATTCAGTATTTTAACTTTCCTTTTCTGTGAATATCAAATAATACTAGGAATACTATGTCAATTTTAAAATTATACAATGTTTATTTGTAACTTTGAGAAAATTGCCTAGCTGTATCATAACACAGATTATACAAATAGCCTCTGTTAAACGACTCACTGATATGTTAAACAGGATTTGAAGGAGCAATCTCAACAGACCCACTCCCCAGCATATATGGATCAGGCCAGTTGGGGGTCCTCATAACAAGGATTTACAAGCAGCTTGGCCAAGATATAAGATGGATAGGACTACAAAACTTTTAAAGTTCATAAATCAAATATTTCTGCTCAAAAACAAATTGGGAGTTTTTTGTGTACAACTCTAACTGCCTCAAGTTAATTTCAATTTAGTGTTTTATGAGCATTTTCTTATTTAATGTCAGAAGCTGACCTTGGGTTACTAGAAGAGCTCAGGGAAGTTGCTGCTTGTTATAAATCAGTGTGGACTAACTCTACCAAAGTTTAGAATAATACAATTTAGGTTCTAAAGAATACGGTTTTTTACTGAGATCCTAGATTTGAGATGTCTGTTTTTTTTCTTTGTTAATGGAAATTGTAGTAGACAATACCATATTTGAATTACAAGTAGCATGCTACTTATGGAGATTATGAAAATCACTTAGTTCTATTGTCTGGTGCCTTAAAAAAATACTTGAAAGTCTTGCCAGCTTTCATGCTTTTGTTTTGGCTCTTTTAGTATAAAACAAAAAAAAGGACTTCTAGTATTATACAGTACAGCTTGCATTTCCTTTCCACTTTAGGGAGCAGCAAGTCTTTGATATTGCTGCAGCTGTTAGCTGGGATGCTTTAATTAAAAGTTCTTTCTCTTGTTTGGTAGCAATAACAAAATATCCTGTTGAAGGAAATTTAGCTTCTTTTTATTTAATCGGTAGTGATTAAATTCTTATGATCATGTTTGCAGATGCTTTGGGACAAATCTTAAGTAGAAATTTCCATGGGCTATCAGTTTTCTTCATTTGTATATTCATGTCAATATCTGTGTATCTCTGTTTATCACTTACGTTCTTCTGTGTAATTAGTAATTTTTGACAAAATAACAGTACTTTAAGAGTGCATACTGTCTAGAAGTGAAATATGTGACCATGCTGTGATAAATCTCTCTACTGTGCTGGCGTGTTAGAATAATGTCATAAGCTTTAAGAGTATGGGTATCAATTATTTTTGTATAAGAAATTTTATTTTCTGTAATAATTCTGTAAACATCTCTTGAAAATGTGCATGGTTTTTAGAAATTTAATTTTGAAAGGTGAATGAACTGTTTCGTTACATAAGATTTTCCTCAATGTCTGGCATAAGCAATGGAGGTTTTCAGAGCTCTGGAAGCAGAGCCACGCTTTAAACTAACGAGTCTGCCACTTGAGTTGGAAATGATAAACTTACCTTTGGTGCTTAGCTTTTGGGATCGCTACCCAAGAGCGATGCTTTCCTTGCAGGTGTGTTAACAGAATGTGTCAAATACCTGGTGGAAGTCAGTAAGCCTTCATAAATGCTGACTATTTCCGTTGTCATCAGACGAAATGTTAAGGTTTAAATGAGTTGCCTAAGTCAGGGGGAAAAAAGCTCATAGCATTTCTTGTGTTCAGGGCTGTGGATGAAAGTGCTTTCTTTGGAAGCACTTGACATGTCAAGCGCAAAGCCTGTTTGTTTTGGCCCTTGGTACACTAGCTATTGACTATGAGAGATTTTTATATGATGCAAAAAATCCAACAGGACATACACTTTGTTTTAACACCTAGTAGCTCATCATGTATGCTTAAAAACAAGCAAGCAAAGCCATTCCCATTACAATATCCAGTAGAAGAAATGATGGGATTGCTCCTGGTCACTGAGCTCATGAGGGAGATGTTGTTTTTGCCGTTCAGTTAACTGATCTAGTTAACATCTGGAGTACTGTGTCCAGTTCTGGGCTCCCCAGTACAAGAGGGATGTGGCACTGCTGGAGCAAGTCCAGCGAAGGACTACAAAGATGATTAGGGGACTGGAGCATCCCTCTTATGAGGAAAGACAGAGAGCTGGGCCTGTTTAGCTTGGAGAAGAGAAGGCTGAGAGGAGATCTTATCAACGTGTACAAGTATCTGAAGGGAGGGTGTCGAGAGGATGGAGCCAGACTCTTTTCAGTGGTGCCCAGCGACAGGACGCGAGGCAACGGGCACAAACTGAAACACAGACGGTTCCATCTGAACATGAGGAAATACTTTTTCACTGTGAGGGTGACAGAGCACTGGAACAGGTTGCCCAGAGAGGTTGTGGCGTCTCCTTCTCTGGAGATATTCAAAACCCACCTGGACGCGATCCTGTGCAAGGTGCTCTAGGTGACCCTGCTTGAGCAGGGGGGTTGGACTAGATGATCTCCAGAGGTCCCTTCCAACCTCAACCATTCTGTGATTCTGTGATCTTCTTTATTTTATATGTTGTCTTTGCATTGGTGGGAGTAGAAAGAAACTGACACTGCCGCCTTCCTTCTTGTCCTGCATCCCCTGTGGATGTGAACAGTGTATGCTTACACAGAGAACAACATGTGTAAACATAGCTTTCAGTATTGGACTAAACACATTTGTGCCGTGCAAATTTTGCTCTAATGGTGTATAATGCAAGAATTTCTATTGCAGTAACACCTGGAAGTTCTGATAAGGGCTACTGTGTAGAATTTGCAGCTCTTTACATTTGTCAGCTGTTAAATCGATTTGTTGGGCTTTGACACTATTAATGGAAGTGGAAGTTGGAAGTGATAGTTCCCACCACGGATAGTTTTGGCCTGTGTGGGATGACTTGCAGGTGAGACTATAACATTGCTGCTAATTGTGCCTGATGCTTTTGAGTAGGGGAAGGGTGTCACTTACCGGTCACTAGTGAGCAGCCTCAGCTCTTACACCTGGGAATAAAAATTGTTACTGGTGAGTCAGATTGGCTTCATTCTGTGTTCCTGACTAGTAGTCTGAACTCGAGGCTCAAAGAAGTTTCTCTCCTCATCTCTTCAGAATAAAGTAAAATGCAAGATAGATTTACTTGATGATCAGTTGTGCCAGTCTAACCTGAATTCTTTCTTTGACAAGGTGACTGATTTCTTTCCCCTCTCCCCAGTTAAAAAAAAAATAGATTAGATCTGCTGCGTCAAGCTTCAGTAGAGCAGTTGAGGCAATGCCACACAGCAGTTAGCTAGTCCAAATAAAGAAGATTAATAGAAGGGCTGCGGAGGATTAAGGCAATAATTGGTTGTGTTTCTTAAGTATATACATCTCTCTAAATGAATAGTTAGACAAAAGAGGCATTAACAATAAGGAAATTTCCCAAGGATTGTATTGAGGACTGATCTTGCATTGTTTTCAGAAATGACCTTGGCACCAAAAAATAGGAATGCTCTTGGAATTTTTTGATGAAAACTTGTGGAGTGTTGTCAGTACCAGACAACTGAAGAAATGCATGTGCAGAAGCAGATAACCTTTAGGGTGTGGTATTAGATACAGAAAAAATGGTAAGACCATTCATATAAGACTAGTAATAAGTTCTTGAGAGACAGCAAAAATTCTTATTGTCACAGCATGATTAGCTGGAGAGAAATGTAAATGAGAGCTGAAGATGTGTTGGGCAAGATATTCTATTAAGACTAAGGTATAATTAAGGCATTGTACAAAGTCCTGCTGAGATGTCATTTGGAATATTGTATGCAGTTCTGGCTACTGTGTTCAAGAAATATTGATTTAAGCTGGTTGAAATTCAATGAAGGGAATACTGTGGGAATAAAGAGTCTTTTATAAAAGAACAGTCAAGAAATATTTCAATATGAGGATAAGAACAAATGGGTTTAGACTGTCTAGAATAAATTTAGGAAATTAGAGAAAAGGTCTTGCTTCTTGAAGACATGAAGTCTTGGAACAGCCTCCCTAGTCCCAACAGCAGAAGAGGGGGGGAAAAAAGATTTGTTTTCAGTGTAAGGCTTGGTCCAGTCATATAGGGATCATATAAGGTAGCTGCCAGTAGCAAGAGGGGTCTGGACTTGAGGACTTAGTTTCCTTCCAGTCCTATGTGAAATATGCGATGACAGCAAATAAAAGGAATTGAACCCCAAATCACAGAATGGATCACTAGCGGATACTTTAGTATGATAATAGTGTTTGACTTGACATGAAAGCATGTTTACTTGTTGCATGATTTTTAGATGGAAAGTTTTACATTCTGTTTTAGGTATGTGTTCCATGACTCTAGGCTTTAAGTTAAGCCATTTCATTTGTACTTCTAAAAATCAAAATTTACTAATCAGCAAGAAATGTATATACTAGAATTTTATAATTGTGTTATGACATACTCTCATTTTTGTGAATGAAGTGATGTAGCATGTACACATCTATGAAAAATGTATATCTTAATTATCTCTTACAGCATTTTCCAAGCTGTATTAATTCCTTGATGACACTTAACAGCTGAAATTTTGCTTTTTACTAAGAGCACCAATACCACTTTTTTTAAAATCGTTTTGGGGTTTAAAGCTACCTTTATAAATAAGTCAGATGTCTTATGCAAGATACCACCTTCAGTTATTAACAACATTAGGTTTTGTAATAGAAAATGGCATATCATTATTGTTAAGGTTTTATATGGGCATGTGTATGAGCAAGATATTTTTTTTTCAGTCAAGTTCCTAACAAAGTGAAATGATTTGCTCTTGTGCCATTTCATATCTACTGTAACGCTGGGAGTACTGCTGTATTTCTAACAGTCACCATAGTTAAATTAATGTCTCAGTTTGTAACACAGTAGTCTTTCTCAAGTACCAGAAATGGGATTACTTACCAAATGCAGAGATTCCTGATTTTGTGAAATTATTTGGGACTTAAGAACATTGGCAACCTGTATTTGGCTTTTGCATAGTTCAGAACATTCTTACATGTAAAACTTTCTTTAGTGGTGTTTTTGCACTTCTGGTACTTCTGATTCTTTCCTCTTTCTGTTGGCTCTCTGGTCTATAAGTAGCTACAGTACAGTTAATCTCTGTTTTCAGTTTCTTCCTACCTTACGTACCTGTGTGTTGCCTTCCTCCCCCCCNAAAAAAAGCTAGGGTAATTATTGTTGTATAAATAATTGCAATGATGACTCTGTTCTTACAGATAACATTTTGAAAACAAAATTGGTTTTAATCAAGCTGTGCAAATAAAATCTTTAAGGGGAAAATTGTTCTACAGGAAAAGAAATACTTTGAATAACAGGCAAACATTTGCAAAAAAAAAAAATCACTATTTCGTAAGTGAAAAACTGATAAGTTGAATGGGTTTTTCTGTTTAACTATGTCTTTAATAAAGTCTGTTCATAGATTCTTTGTAACTAGCCAGTCTTTTTTAGATCTGAGATATTCTTTTTTGTTTTTTGTTGTTTGTAGTTGCCGTGTGGTCACCGATGTAAAGAGATTTGCCATTCAGGTGACTGTCCTCTGAACTGCAACCAGAAGGTTAAACTCCGATGTCCCTGTAAGAGACTGAAAAAGGTAAGTTCTCGGTTACAGTTTTGAGAAAGATGCATCTTTGCTTTTTCCTAGGCTTGTATGACTGGATTGTCTCTGGTGCAGATTGGAATAGGTCCAGTTAGTTCGGTAGAGCTGTAGTAGTTCACATCAGCTGAAGATCTGGGCTGCAATATGAAAAGATTCACTAGAGAACATAAAATCCTATTAGTTCTAAAATATAAAGCTATTGCAAGTCAGGTAGCTAACATCTGCAAGCACACTTGTTTTTTTTTTTTTTTTTTTTTTTTGTGGCTCCATTGGAAGATTAATCAGATGATCTGGAGTGATTTAGTAAGAAAAAGTACTTTTTTTTCTGAAGAGTTCAGGAAAGTGTTCCAACTTATGTAATTAAACAAAATCTCAGATGTTATATCTGTGAATCCCTAACCAATGTGATCAGTTAGTTTTCTGCAAATCTAAAAGCAACTACAGGCATCAGCATTTTTAGCTTTTAACAAGGTGAACAGTCTGCATTTATGGATAACTACCTATATTTTAGGTTGCCTGTATTACTGTGGTACAAAACAGTATTGGCTTCTGCCATGGATAAATTATTCTATTCTGTGTCTAAATGTCCCTCTTGGATTCAGTCTTTCTTTTGCTCTTGTAGAATCCAGAAAACAATTGGTTAAACATATAATTGGACTTCGCTTTCCTGTCTTTAAAATATACCTGCAAGTCTTCTGCCAAACGTAATTGCGTATGGAAGGAGTAGCTGTTAGGGACCTTCTATTTCTATAACAGCTCAGTTATGTCTAGTTGTTACTGTCTCTAACTTTCATCGCATTTTTGAAAAATATGGAAAATGTCATATCTCCTACTCTTTTGTATTCTAGTGCTGAATTGTATCTCACTGTACAGCTACTGATGTTTAGACCAGTTCAGATTTCATTGTCCCAAATGACGGGACATATTTTTCACTTCTGTGGATCTCCAGTTCGGGAGTGCTGCCAAGAAACAATGAAATACACTTTTTAGGATGTGTTTTGACCAGTCTAAAAGTGACAAGTAGTGGAACCTTCACAAGCCTGCTGCTCTGAAAGATCTGCTTACTTTAAATCTGAAGTTTGTTATAGCTTAAAAAATAGAGAAAACTTGGTTATGAGGAATAAGGCAAAGAGGTTGTCACGAGTGGTCATTAATTTTTGTGAAGCCAGCCCACTTATTTAAATAGTCAAGAAATGATCCATTTGACTCCCAGGGAAATAAGAGTTTAGGGTTTTCCTTATTTTTTTAGATGGAGAAGAAAGAACTGTACCTGAAATACTGGCCTACTGTCTGGAGGTCAAACCAAAATCCCTGCTCTTTCTCATACAGGAAACTATATTGTGGAGGGTAAACAATGGCAGAACCAGTAGACTGTGGATAACTGGACCTTGTTTCAGTTGCAGTCATGTGAAACTGTCTTGGTTCTACAATGTGAAAGATTTCTTACAGTGATTCCCTTGTATGACCCTGCCCTTGCCAGTGATCCTAGCGAGTACCTGKTGACTCCAAAGGTCCCTCCTCCGTATCTACTCAGAGCTGCATGGTCTCCAGCCAGCAGTGAATCTCTAAGCCTCCCATATGTGGGTCAAACATGCAAATAATGTGCCTGTATGTCTGGTTTGTAAAGTCTGCAGTCTTCCATGTGATTGTGAAGACAAGGAACAGAATTTAGCATCTAGTACTTACTACTGAATTCTCTATAGAAACACTCTTACCTTATATCTATGCATGGTACTGTTAAAGCTTGTAGTTTATAGGGCACCTAAGCTGCGCTGTAAACTTATCGCATCCTGATGCTGAAGAAATAATCCCGGTTTACCAGAGGAAACCTTACCAGTGTGTATCCTTCCTGCTGCTATCGCCTGAATTTCCTTTGGTAACTCCCTTTGCGATGAAGACAGACCTGTCACCCGCAGTCTCGTAAAGTTAACTGTGTGTATTGCTTTGGCTGGGCCAGTTTTAGCCATCTCAGTCTTCCACTTTGACTCACTTTTCTGTCCTCTGTGTTTTATATTAGAGTCGAGTAAGTGATTCTATAAATTCTGGAGTCCTATATCAGTCTTTCTTAAGCAATTTATTGTTACAGGAGGAGTCACTGAACCAGCCCAACTAATATCGAATATGTGATTTAATGGCTTTGAGTATAGAACAGGAAGAATTTTTTTATTCCCCTTCTAGCATTTAAATTAAATAACTTTTTCTAAATTAAACGTGGTAATAGTGTTGCATCATGACATTATGCATGTAAGATGTACAGGCAGATAAAATACTTGAATCTGTAAGTCTGACAATTTCTAATAGACTGTATTTTTAGCCATCTCTGCATTGGTCAAGTGTTGTTTTTAACATACTTGAATTGATTTGAAGGAAAGTTAAGCATTGCAAAAATAAATGTATTGTCCAAATGTACCTGTATTTAAAACTCATGTTTAGAAAAAGTATTATTTGTAGGTAGAATTTTTTTAATGTTTCATACAAATTTTGTGGATTTCTTTTTGTGTGCATTATGAAAAATCACAACTTCTGATTGTCCTGCATATCATTGGCAGTATAAAAGACAATGTAGTTTCATGTTGTGTTGCTATACCTACCCAACAAAATCCTTGATAGGCTAGTAGTATAGATAACATACCAGTTTTCTCTACTTACTACTTTTTCTATCTTCATAATATTGCAGGGGAAAGGGTGGGGAATTTTTTTCGTGACCAGATATTGCCCCATAGTCTCAGGCAGTACTGATGATTTGTAGGCTAGTGAAGAGAATGTGTGTGAAACTGCTGAGACTGAGTGCTAGTTCTTTATGCTAGAATCCACAAAATTATATTACTTTGTCTTAGGTAAACAAGTGAGAAAATGGAAGGAAAGGAAGGGGTTAAACTTGGCTATTTGGTTTATTCTTGCTTTCAGTGATCAGCTGATCAGAAAGAAGGAAAATGGAAAAGGACAAAATTTAATACAAAGTTAAAGATTCGAATAGTGTTTAATAATTAACTTTGTCTTCTCTGTAACCAATGTTTTAGCAAATATGAATTTTTCATAATTTTTGTAATGAAATGGACCTTATAATTTAAACTTTGTGTATAATGGAATGGGTTTTGAAAGACGTTAAATATATACTTAACAGGAATTACAGTGCAGCAAGATACGAGAAGGCCAAGTTTCACTGGAATGTGATGCATTATGCAAGGAAATGAAGCGGAAGGCATCTGAGGTAATTTATCTATTGCACTTATAACTTATTCTCCCTGCTTCAAGAAAAGGGGGGGAAAAAATGAACAAAACTATTTTTTCAAGACAATAGCAGCAAGAAATGCAACATGATCAAGTAAGTGTGTGTTGAATAGAACCTGCCTTTTCAGACTGTTAGGTTTGGCTTAATGTGGAAAAAATAAGGGTGGTGAGAATAACATTGTTTGCAGGCAGTGTTAATTAACTTAATGATATACTATGCTAATGTAATATTCTTATCTTCCTGATTTGTGCGTGCATGCCCATGTGTGTTAGAACTGGTTCTTTCCCCTTTGAGAACAAGCAATGATCAACGATGGTAAAATCTTGATGTTGTAGGATTAAGGCCAGCTACTTCACAGAGCATTGTTAGATCTGCTTTCTTGTGGAAATTATGCAGCCATCGTTGGACAACTTAATCATTCATGATAGTGTGATTCTACCATACTGTATTAGTTACCCTGAAGCAGAGGAATTGAGTTTTTAGCAATTGCAGCCTGTTTTAAATGTGACCTCTCCCCAGTTCTGTTGTTTTATGGAGTTCAGAAATTGCTGCAAAATGTCATGTAGTGAGACAGAATATCTATCTTGCTTTTGTAAGCTTTTTATAAAAACATAAACAGGACTGGTACATACATTGCTTGGCTTTTATTGGGTAAGTGTGAGATGTAATAGAGACACAGCTCAAAATCTCTTTGGATAAAACTGACTTCTGCTTGCTTCTGCTCAGAAGAAGAGAAGCAGAATCCTGCTCAGGATTGATATGCAGGTTTTCACAAGTATCACATAAACAAAATCCTACAATTTTGCTAGTTGATCAGCTTGATGAGCCTCTTGGGATATGCCTCTAAAAATCCCAGCAGCAACGAACAGTTGCAGTATGAGTGTGGAGTTAAGTTTGTAGGATGTGGAGTGCATGAAAGAAGGTAGATCGATTTAAAAACCCGCATGAGCTGAGACCCAGGAGCACATTCCAGTGTGGGTGTACCTGGACTTGCTAATGGCTGAATTCTCCTAAGGTAGCAACAAGTGATCTTGCTGAAATAAGTTGTCTGTCTGAAAAATACTTGTATTCTAGCACAAGTTTTTTTAGAAGTATTTGAGAACTTCTAATTATTTTCTTAGGTTAAGATTTTACAGCTGTTTCATTCTAAGTTACTATATTACTTAGGTAGATACTACCTCCTGTTTCTTGCTCACACTGCTGTAATCTACAGCAAGCAAAGGTCTCGTGCAATGAGCAAATGACTGCAAGTCTCCACTACAAGCGATGCTACAGTCGTGTGGCATAACCTAGCTATGTGTACCATCCTCACAGAAGAATGTGGATTTGTTTGGTTGTTTTTTTTCTTTTTCTGAAGTTGTAAATTCTCACTAGGCAGTTTTGTGCAGCCTGTGTTGACTTGAAAATGATGTGCTAGAATTAGTAAATGACAAAATAAGTTTACTGCAATGTGTCAAGACTGAACAATGTGTCTGTTAAAAATCGCAGCCATTTACAAAGAGAATTTAGTTTGCCATTGCAAAATGACCATCAGTGTCCAAAAATGAAGTGTGTTAACTCTTATAAATAATGTATAGCAACTAGTGAGTGTGCATTTCTGAGTAATTCATTTCTTTACTGTATATTTTATTATTAAAGAAATAGTTCTAGAAATATTTTTCCACACTGTGATTATATTGGTTAATTTCCCTCCACCTGTAAATCTCATACAACTGTAACCACACCAGTGTAAAAAGCTTTTCTGTTGCTTTATTCCACATTTGTGATTTACTCTTTTTCTTTTGCAGCTGATGTTCTGCCATTAGATGGCAGTAAAATATCAGGAGGCTAGTTAGTTGTGCAGTTTTTTTGCATGATACTTTGCAACTACAGATGTGCATGGCTGACAAGATCTTTTGTATGCTGTTCTAAAGAGAGTCTCCGTCACTGCGTCTAGTTTTATAAAATTCTTAATTAAAATTTTTTTTGAGATACGTGATTTAACTTTAAAAGCCACCTGAAAACCTGCAAATATGATGATGTTTTATTGGCCTTGTCCTCAGTGCACACAGTTTCAGCTACGGTGTTAAAAAGCATGAGCTAGTGTGCGTCCTACTTGATCTTCAATAGCTCTTGGATTATAAATTGTTTGGAACAAGTTCCATCTGTGCAAACCATATTTAGTAAATTGTCATTGATAGTATGCAAGTCATGATAAACCTATATATATAAAAACATATCTATCTATACACACACCCACCAGTTATTGTTAGGATCTTTTTTAATTTCAAGTTATAAGTCAGATTTTTGCATTTTACTTTGCTAAGGTGGTAATTCAGAGGCTACAGTACTAAAGGTCCAAGAAATGTGTACAAGAAGAAGGCAGATCACAGTGATACTTCCAAAATATACTCTCCCTGTTACTTCTGTTATTGTAGGTCTCGTGATCTCTGACCATGGGAACTTCTGAACTAGAGCTGGTGTCAGTGTTTAATGGTCTTTGCGTTTTTCTCTCGTTAGCTTGCCTAATCCTTTTTTTTTTTTTTTTTTTTTTTTTTTTTTTTTTTTNTTGCCTGCATAAACCTTTGGCATTTATAACATCCTGTGTTACTGAATTTGTAAGTTTAGCCATATACTGGGTGGGAGAAAAATACTTCCCTCTGTGAACCTGCCTCCTGATAATTTCACTTTATGGGCCTAGTTTTTGTGTTATGAAAAATAATTGATTTATCCCTATTCAGCATCTTCTCACCTTTCAGGATTTTATGTGCCCCATTAATCATCTGCATTTCACGTGACACATCCTAGTTATGCTCTCTTTGTTAGATGGAAGCCACTCCATCCTGTTACCCTTTGCGTATGTTCAAGCTCCACATCTTTCTGATATTGCTGGACCAAAACCAAATGCAGGAACTTAGATTCAAGGGCACCCTATGTTTATATATTGGCATGTTTTCTGTTTCATTCTTTCCCTAATAATTCTTAGTATTTAATTTGGCTTCTTCAATGCTACAAAACACTTCTGTAGAAGTATGACTTAAGATTTTTATGACTTTTGCATGATGAAGTACTTCCAGTTACATTCACAGTTTGCGTTACCCCTTGGGCCATAAAGCAGTTTGGGTATGCATTATCCAAAATATATCATATTCAGTACAAATGTAGAAGTTACCTTTCACTTTAGTAGTCATGGAGTATTTAAAGCACTTGGAATGAAGTGTGTGTGTATGAATTACATACTTATACAGGTATTACCTGTATATGTAAATGGTGCTGAATTAAGGATTAAGATGCTGACAACTTAGAGTAACTATCTCTAGCATTTTTCCTGGCTGTTAGTGAATAAACACTTTTTTTTTTTCCAGGTTTTGTATTTGTTGGTTATGCTTGTCAGATTAAAGTGAGTCAGAAGCCCAATTTATAACCTGGTAGCATCCACTATGTGCTCGATGTTTTCCAAACATAAGATGATACAGCTTTTTTCCCAGAATATTTTATGATCTAAATAAATTAAAAGCTCACCCGATAGAGGTTTTGCTCACTTTTGCTGAGAACCAGTCTATAAAAAGTAATTATAATTCTATGAGCAAATAGATTTAGTTGTTCTTTACAACAGTTGCTCATCATTTTCTGTGTCTGGATAGATAAAAGAAGCTGAAGCCAAAGCTGCTATTGAAGAAGAGAAACGAAGACAACAGGTATCAACCTTTCTTTCTCCTCGCACACTGCATCACTTTATTCTTTTAGTAAAGCATTTATTTTACATGCAGCTAACGATACAGTTCGTAAAGTGATATTCACAATCCTCCCCGTCAGCTGATGTCTTACACTAAGAAGTCTGTGTACTGTGAATGACTTACAATGGTTAAGAGTCCAAATATTTTCCCAAACAATTTTCATAATTTTATGCAAAATGATAATTAAACTGATTCATGTTGCATTAATAGAACTGTGTATATTATAGTTTATTTTTAAAATACCAGGTACTCTGAATTTTTATTAAATGTTTTATAATATATAAAAAATAGAATTGCTCAATGGGCTCCATAGCCATTTAAATTTTGACTGAAGCTTTTTTCAACCATGAAAGAATGAGAAAGCATAAATGAGTCATTGCCCTTTGAGATCTCTGAAGGGGGAAGAATGTGTATTTACTGTAATTGCTATTGTTGTCATTAGTTGCTGCTGTTGTCTGTTGTTGGTGAATGTATGTTGACAGCATTGTAATCCAAGAGGTTTCCGTGCCAGCTGCCTGGTCTCTAATACTGATCTTATTTCAGAGAATGACTGTAAGCTTGGTTTGATGGTGAAGGCTTGGTCGGGTTTATCATCTAGAGGCTATAGTTCTAATGAACTCCTTCCAACTAGCTAATGCATCTATACCTGTGATAGAGCATTTGACACAAAATCACATTCCAAGTCCAGTAGGTGATTTATGATTCTCCTTTTACTCATTTATCAAAACAATTATGTATTAAACTTGCATCTTCATCTGGATTTCACATTCCATTCTTATCCTTATCGTAGAGCAGTGGCTTGCCCTGGCTCAAAGGGGAGCAAGGGAGGCGTATTCCCTGGACTGACTGCCCGGTGCTGCTCGCCCAGTCTCGTTAGAACGTTCTTGCATGGATAGTTCTTCTGTGGTCCGCGCTTGAGTTATGCCTGCTCTGATTAATTGCATAAAGGCTTTGCTAAAGCATCATGCACACTAATCAGTGCTCTAGCAAGGCCTACTTTTTTTTTTTTTTTTTATGGAAGTATGTCCCTCATGCTGGACAAGCATGCAGTATGCTCCTGTTGTCCAGGGCATCAGGCATTGGTCTGTGATCATCTTGTCATGTTTCTTGTTACATTCATGCCTCAGCTGTCTACAATATTGGTCTACGTATCCCTGCATATGACTCGGTTCATCTGACTCTTTTTTTTTCTCTAAACTGAGCTTAGAAATATTAGTTCCAGGATTTAGGTCAGGAAGTGTAGCTTGCATGCAAGTACTTGAAACTTTTTGTCTAGGCAGTGATAATCTACAACTGACAGTGCTGCAACCTGAATACAGAAGTGCACCAATGGACATTTAAAGATATAAAGAATAAGGATACAATTCTTAAACTATAAGTCCGAAGTTGTTGGTGTTTGTATTGCACTGATTTTTTTTTTCGTGGAGGAAAACAAGAAGGCATTCAGTGACTAATGATTTCTGCCTCATAATCACTTAACTTATAGTCCTTCCAGAGAAGTCACTGTATTGAGACTTCTCAAATATTATAGCAGATTTGCTTGACCAGTGCAGTGTGCAATATTAGTTTTGTCTTCTTGAATTTTCAGCAGTGACTGTTTCTCTCTGCAGTCATGCTGCCATTGCTTTTTACTTGTATATTCACTGAAGTCTCACAGTGTCAGTCCAGCAGTCCACTGTGCAATATATAGCAACAACTTGGTGGTTGCTGAGGTTGGAAGGGATGGACCTTGCCTTCAGGGAGAGAAAACTTCACCAATACGTGATCAAGCCTATTAAGTTTGGTTTATAATGGTCAGTTGTATAGCACAATAGCAAAGATTATGCTATGACAACACTAATAAATAGGGTCTAAAATTCCACACCGTTCCTATCATCAGGTAGTGCAGATACTTTTATCTAAAATTGATTCCTTTCCAATTTGATTTCATAAATCTGCTGTCTGGTGATGCAAATGGAGCACCTCACTGTCATAGGCTGTTGGGTCCCTTTATACTCAATCAATGTATATTCTTACTCCCTTCTGACAAAAGTGTGCGTCTTGTACCATGTTCCTGATCTCATTAGCACATTCATGTATAAACTGATCATCTGATAGTCACAGCTTTTTGAGGCCTATTTTGATTAGTGCTTTAGTAAATCCTTTATACACACACTAGTCAATGCTGTGGCTAAGTCTACAGATTTATATTTTGGTATTTGCTATATTTCTTAGTAGCTTCTGTTAATATCATTTAGGGATAGAATATTCCTTGCTTCTTAGTTGAAGGGGAGAGGGCTGGGTTAGGCACCTAGTCATGCCTTTAGCAGCTAGACTTTCCTTCTGCTTCCAGTTCAGAGGCATGTTGTGAGGCCAGGGTTTCCACAGTTGCCAGAGGTGGAAAACTCAGTGCTATGATTATTTAAGTTTAGATCAAGCGCTCTCTGTCCCATTCCAGCCTATAAAACTTTTGGTGAACTTCTCTAGCTCAGTTGATAGCAAGGAGTGGTTCAGTACTGAAAGTTGGAGACTCAAACCTGAATTATAATTTAATGAAATACATGGTTTTTTTTCCCCTCCTTTTTTCTTAGAAAAATATCTTAACATCTCTTTAGAAGCCTTGAAAGTCAAGCACCCCCAAATTCTGTAAAACACAAGATCTGCAATTTCAGGATGCACCATGTATCTGTATAATCAGTTTTATTTGTATTCATTTAACTGTATATTTAGGGCTGCTTCTCCTTTCAGTGCGGGAGAAGTGTAGAGAATAACACAGAGGAGCAAAATTCAGCACCTGGGCAACAGTAAACTGGACATTATCTAACTTTCAAATTTGTTTGAAAAAATTGCATTTCATTTTACTTTTAATCTGTCTATAGACAGAAGTTAAGTTCTTACTCTATATAAAAAGTTAGAGCCTGTTTAGGTTGAAAAATAAGGTAGCTTACTGAAGACAAGGCAGAACCATTACTTTATTATTCAGAGGTCATTGAGGTTACACTATGACTGAGAGTTCTATAAAATCCATAGGTAGCTTTGTAAGGACAATGGTATCTTCAAATTATGTATACAATAATATGTATTCTTGTTCCTCGTTTTGTGTTTTGTTTTTATAATGTATTTATTTTTAGCCAGATTCTATAAGGAGCAGTAGGTAAGCAGTTCAGTACCCTTTATATAATTGCTGAAATCCTCTATCTTGATTCAGATTACTGCAATACCTGAGGCTTTCTGCTTTTAACCCTTGCAGATCACAAGGATATAATATGTGCAAAACTCCTGTGTCACATCTGTGTAAAACAAAATCCTACTATATTATGCCTAAAACCTTAAGAACTCTATACTGGCCTTCAGGTTTTGGATTTTGAAAAATTCTTCCATTAAAATATTTTGTTTTTCCTAAAGAAGGATTAGATAGTTGTAAGTAATCTTGTTTCAAATAGACTGTGGGACTTGGTCTTAATTTTTCTGCCATATCATCAGAGAAGTGCCAGCAATTCCTGCCTTTATTAGGATACAAAGGGATAGACATCAAAATGGGTCCTTTTCTCCTGCTAATAGTGGTATCTGGCACAAGAAGGGAAGTAAGATATGCTTTGTGAAACTCTTACAAATATTTTCTGTCAGTAGAGGAATACCAGACATCATACAGTCTTGAGTTCCAAAGAAAAATYGTATTTACTGGAGAGTACTTCTCTGTCCACTTCCCAAAGCAGACTCATTCTTGTTTCTTTAATGCACCTACCTTATTGTCTTAGTCCTACTCTTCCTGGCAGCACTACTGTAGTAATCATGTAGACTTATTTTCTTTTGTAGCCAGTCTTTGTGTCTCTGTTCACTGTCCACGTTTCCTCTGCTTCAGCTCAGTCTCGTTCTTTTTGCCCAGCCATTCCCGGCTTGCCTCAACTCTACTTCTCTGATCTCCATTCTTTTTTTAGGAGTTTATCTAATATCTCTTTGTTCCCTAGCTCCTTGTCCCACGTTTTCTCTAGTAGTTGGTGATCTACCCCAAAATCCACATGATTGTCACAGCTTTTCTGTTTCTAACCTGAGTCTTGACTTTCCTTTAGAACACCTTTTCTGATCTTGTTCTTCCTAGCGGACAGCTGGCTCCAGGGGTCCTTGTTTTTCCTCTTTGGAGTCTGGCCCCAGTCTTGCCCTCCTTGTTCCAGCCTGCCTAATCCCGCTCTCCTACTCTCCAATCCAGGCACGACCCTGGAACTGCTATTATGGGTAGAAGCTTGACACTCCTTTTAATTTTCCCAGTCCCTTTGTGTTGTTTCTGGGCGTGAAGGCACATGCTTACAAGGTAATATGTACCTACTACAGTCAAATATAGGAGTCATAACACTTAGACAGGCAGAACAAAGATTCCATTTCTTAAGATTATAGCTGTTAACTTAAAATTTAGCTGAGCATGCAAAATGCAAAGAACTGGGGAGGGGAAAAGGATGGATTTGCTTAGGGTCAGCAAAGAGTGCATCTTTATTATGGGGATGTGTTTTCTTTTAGATTTCAGCCTATGCTCTTAGATATGTTATTGTAATAGTCTTAAAAATGCTCATGAGGACTTTTCTCTAATGGGAAAACGCATTATTTTAACCTATACCATGGAAATAGCAATCTCGTCTTGGCTTAAGATATTCAGTCTGAGATTAAAAATATCACGTAACATTTCAGTTGGTTACATTTTTGGCAGTGTTTTATAAGAAACTGAATGATTGTTTAGTACTTGGAAGCCAAGTGCCATATAACCATGAGATGTGGTGCAGCCATCTCATCTTCAAGGAATGTGTAACTTTCATTAGCTGACATTTATTTTTATAAATGAACCTTGGGAATATTATTTGAATGTTTCATCGTTCTTAGTCCTGACACGACATCAACTATTTCTCCTGTTTTTCTTTATCTAGGCTGAACTGGAAGCTTTTGAAAACAGGTTAAAAGGACGAAGAAAGAATAAGAAGAGAAAGGATGAAGTAGAAGTTGAACAATCATCGTGGCAAAAGTATAAGAACTTCATTATGCTGCCAGTGTTTGGAGTTGCTGTTGTCATGCTTGCATGGCTCATGGTCTACAATGACTGAAATGACTCTTAAATATTTAATATACCTCAGTGGGGTGTTAGGTAACTATTATTGCTATAATGTTAGTCTGTGTATAATAGAACTTAATATACATAGATTATGTACGTATACTATTTGCCAAAAAAGTACAGGGTTGGGAAGGAGTATTACCTTTTGTGCTACTACATTCACGGCACAAAACTGTGAATTCAGACACTGAAAGTAAAGAAATAGTAGGTTTTAGTCTACACTGAAGTGCTGATGTAACTTACCTGGCTGAGGTCTGTTAACATTTATTTTATTATATTGTTACTTTTTTGTGTCCATTCCACAAAATTAAGAGTAGTTTAGCATAAAATGCTTTACCGAATATTTGTTTCCAGTAAAATAAATTTAGTGTTTTGTTAAATATTAGTACTTTTATGCGAGTCTTCATGGTGTATCACACAAAACATAATAATTCCTGTGCTTCATGTCAGTTTTAATGATAACTAATGGGGAACTTCACATCAGTTAGATTTAAATAATCTGTGGCCTCGTATCAGAATTTTTAGAGAAGGGAAATGTGAGCTATCTTCCAAGTCTGCTGTAACACAAACAACGGGCCACCTTACAGACTGCTTTTTTTCCTCTTCCTCAATGTTAAACCAATGGAAAGCTTCGTTTAGTGGGCAGATGCAAGGACTGAACATGGGTGAAGTAGTTTCAGTGCACAGGGGTGTGTTCTCATCACTGCTTTCTAGTGTTGGTTCCAGGGGGCAATATGAAACTAAACTTAGAGCATCTTGAGTATTTCCATAAATAAATGTCACATTTTAATATTTGCATAGATGTACAAAAAGGTAAAGTAATTGAATAATTTAACTATACAATTATGTAGTTCTGAAGTCATCTGGATGGTGCTTGCTAATCATGTCTGAACTATCTAATCTTTTAAATGTTTAGGTATTTTCTTATTGATACTAGAATACCTTGCTTTAGGGTGTCAGTACTGAAATGTCACAGGGTCCTGTTTGCTGGTAGAACTGAAAGATTTTCAGAGCTTCAAAACTATATGAGAAGCTATGTTGTCTCAGCTAAATAAAAAACTGAATTTTAAATCTCTACTAGAAATTTTATGCTGATAAATGAGCAACAAACGGGCCTACTTATAAGGTATTTTGAAAGATAAGGCACAAAGTTGGTGGTTTATGGAGTTTCATTAGTGGGTTTTTCCTTTCCTCTTTAGCAGCAAAGGGCATTAGATTGCCCCTGTAATATAGGCATATAATTTTACTGCAAATTCTGTAAAGGCAGCAGGACCATTTGCATGAATTAGTAGAGAAGACTGCAGTTGGTTTAAAAACTGGTTTATTCAACATTTAGCCCACTTGTAAAGGCACCTAATATTAGTCTGAGTCAATCTCTGGTTTTAATTAGCAGCAACAGAAAAAAATAGGAAAGCTATAATAGGCAACAGCTTTTAGATTGTGTAGAGATTTCCGAATTGGAAAAAAGTCTCCATTTCTTTGATCATCTAAGTTGGGTGAAAGAGAAGAGATGAGGAAAACTTGGTCACATTTGGCATGGATTGGTGCTGTTTAATAGTTTGTTTTTGTTTGTTTTTTTAATTGACTTTTTAAAAAAGGACTCTACTTGCATCATTATGTCAGGCCATTAGTATGTAAAGATACAGAATTAGTTGAAATTGCACCAGGCACTTACAGTTSCTTCTCTGTTGAATTATTTTATAGTATAAGGAATAAACCATTTTCCATGTTGTTACTTTAATATTTTTCTATAATATTGATGCCCAGAAGATAATTCTGTATCTAAGTGTTGTTTCTTTAAGTGAGGCAATGCTATTATGTGACTGCTATGCCGGTAGTTCTCCTGTCACTGAGAGGAAAAAAGGGAGAGTTTTGTTCAGCTAAAGTAAAATGTGATCCATTGTCCAAATATACAAAAAAATACCTTTGTAGCTGAAGTATTCAGATCAACATGAATGAGGCCATTGTGGAAACAGCTTTTATTTTACGTGAAAATAACTCATTTTTTTCTGTTTACTGTTAGCTGTTTCTTTGAAGAAGTACAAAGTAAAGTTTTTTCCTTGCCTCCATGGCAAAGAGAGAAGAAATAGCTATAAAAATGAACTGCACTTGAATTCTATGCTTGAAGTTAATCTTAGTGTTCTCTTGCTTTGAATATTTTGTTGTATTTATGTGAAATGTTGGAGAGGAAAAGATCTGCTTCTCGTTGATCATCTTTAACTGTATATTATAATAAGAAAGCATGCTGGTCTTTAAAATTAATTCAATTCATATAAACAGACATATTCCCCTTGCAAAAGGATTTGTATCTCTCCTGAGCCTCACATATGTGAGACAGCCCTATCTTTGAAATTTTATTCAAAATAGTTGTGTGTATCTTATCCAACTGTACAACAGCATCTGAGTCATTTGCATTCTGGTCTGTCTACTATAAGCTGTGCCTGCTGAACCAGATATTTGTTTCTTGGCATAAAAAAGTGTGTGGGTTCACCCAATCTGCAGTTTAATAGATGATTGCCTTCTATTTGTTTTTTTTTACAGTTAATTTTTTTGTCTTTTGGTTGGAGCTCTGCGTGTTGTGAGCATGACGATATTTGGAAGTACAAGGTACAAATAAAGTCACCTGTTATTCAGCATACATGAAGTGTTGATAGTAAATCTAGAGGGGAAATACTGAACTGAAGGTAGTTTTTTCAGCAATTTAAATGTACTATACTGTTGCATAACATGATGAGCAAATATTGTGAATGTTAACAGTTTACAAAGAAAATGCATATTGACAAGCATACATTGGAACAAATGATGTAGTATGGCCTGATGCTGAAGGGAAACATAAAGACAAGACTTAATATTCAGAATATCTAGCTACATGTACAATGCAAAATTGTTCAGGTTTTTTCCTGATTCTGGGTACGTTCTAGTGAGTACTGTCATCTCTCCACTGAACTAAGGTGCTTACAAATTGTCAGTGTTTTGGATTGTGAGATCCTTGGGCAATTTTGTTCCCTGTAACAATAACAAGGGCATTGTGTATTATAGTTTAATGGAAAAATCAAGTCAGACAATAAATGCATCAAAAGCAACTTGAAAAATCTTTTTGTTTGTTCCAAATGTTAGTATACTTAATGCAACAAACTTTTCCTAAGTGGGAATGACTGCCATACTGAAATGGAAGTTGTAGTAGAACTAGTAACTCTTTGTTCCCCTCTTTGGCAGTGATAGTTCTCACTATTTAGGTTAATACTGAAATTATGTAATCATGTTCCTTTATTTTATTCGTCTGACAAAATTATGAGAATGGGATGGGGAAGTAGATTAAGATAAAATGAATGGGATGGACTTGGATGATTTTTTGCCTCACGTGGGGGTATATAGATGAATTATTAAAGATGTTCTTCCGGACATTAACTACTAGAGAGTGAAATATTACTATGCAGATAGCACCAAAATTTGTTCATAAAAGCTTCTATGCTTGATTTTGTCCTTAAAGCACTGAACTATGAGTGTTTATGATCTCTCAGTAGTTCTTGTTTCAGATCTAGAAGAGTATCTTTGCTGTACATCAGGCTTTCTGAGAGTGATGTATTTGTGTGTGCTGTGGGGTTAAAGAGCCAAGAGCATACTTGGTCTGAAGGATGTTCCTGTGCCAGGCAGCAGAAGCTTTATCTGCGTGGTAGCTGCTCCGTGGGGCATGGCCTTGGGTGGAGTATTGTTGTGTGGGAAGGTCGTGCACAGGTGAGGCCTCTCCTCACTTTTGTTAAGTTCAGATATACTTCTACTATTAATTCATCCTGTTGCCAGTTGTTGTTCATGGGCATTTAAGGTACTCCCTTTTTCTGCTTTATGAATGTTAATTTATATTCATATCTGCCCTTCTAGTTCAACCAAACCAATCAATTGCTCTAAAGAAGTATAAAATTAGAGGATTCTGTAGTGATTTATGTTTACCAGGAAGTGAAATGCACAGGAAAGATTAGAGGAAAACATGTTAAGTCACATTCGCTACAAGATAATGAGACATACACGCTTCTTTCCACTAATGATAACATGTTAATGAATTATTTGTACTCTGTGTTAAAGTGTTTTTATGCTATTCTACCAGAAAACAAGTTTCTGCTGGATTACTGTATCAGTATCACCATCCATGATGTAATGAAGTTAGTCTCAAGATAGCCTAAATGGTAGTTTTTCTGTCTAGAAATAAGCAATAGTCTGAGGGGAAAGTGGCTTAATTCAACTAAGTATTATTTAATATTTCTCAAACAGTGATTTTTTTCATAAAAATTGCCAAGAAAAACAGAACTGAGCTCAGTCTTTCTGTGTGCTGTACTTTGTAATCAGCATGTCTGAATCTTGTAGTTATGAAACCACAATTTGAATGACTACTGAACTTGAGGGAATTAGTATGAGATTAGGAGCTGAGATTGGTTTAAGGATTGGAATTCATGGTATTACTGCCAAAGAGCACACATCCTCAAACCAAGGCCAAGCTTGCTTTGGGATTTGAGCCATGTACTGCACCTCTTGGTTTTCAGTTTTCATTTGTTTTTATCATAATTTTTTGACAGGGCTAACTAATCTCTGTAAAATACTATAGTAACGGACTATGGTTTAACACCTTTTAATCACCATTACAGCCTGAAATAATTGTTGCCTTCCATTAAAAGATTTGGAGGCATTGTATACATGCTTCCAAGTCTTGCCCCATGTTTTTCCTTTATCAGTGCAATAAAAAAAAACAAAACAACCCCTCCTTCCAGAGGGAACTTTGGGTGAAAAGAACGCAGAATTGGATTATTTTGAGCAGAAGTATTTATGTACAGTGGCACTCCAGAAGAACAGAATGCCCAATCCATGCCCCATGAAGCTTACACGCAAGCTACAAGTGACCTGACCTAAATCCAGAGGTATGGTAACAAAGGCATTTGGAGAAGAAGCTGTCAAAAAAAATAGGTTTGCCTTACAGGCTAATAGATGCACATACATGCATTGTGTGTGTATGTAAACATAGATCCACATTTATATATTTTATATAAGAGGGGCAACATCTTGAATGAGAGCCAGAGTGGTGACCAGTGATTGAAGCCAGGTTCATGCATAGAGGCTGTGCTCATAACAAAAGTTACCTAGACGCGAATACATTCTGGGGCATTTTCTGCCTTAAGTTTTTAATGATAGCATTTCAGTAGCACTAACAAATGCACAAGTACAAAGGCTTCCCTTTTTTCTGTGAAGCAGAAGCTCAGAACCGAGGCCTAGGAACAGGTAACAGCGACAGCAGCTGTGGCTGCCGGAAGGGTCCTGCACTGTTTCTGTTCTGGTAGTGCCTACTCCTGTGCGCCAACTGTGCTTTTCTCTTGGCGAGTTGATCATTTTTGGATTGTGCTTGTGATCTCAGTTACATAGGTGGGTCCTGGCTTCAGCTCCCTGGAGTTTGGCGTCTTCAGTGGCTCCATATACGTGGATCTAGTTGCACGTTTTGGAAGCCGTTCCCTGAGGGGGAGAGGGCATTTGTCCATCTGGCATTCGGAGCCTCAGGAGCCCCTTGCTGCCCCTTGGCCCTTGTTGCTTCTAAAGCTCCAGCCCTCCACCGTCGGCGCCGCGCTCCCTCGCGCGAGCGGGACACGTGGGGGCGTGCGCCGGCCTTCGAGCCGTGTTTCGGGAAAGGAGCTAGTGAACCGTCCCCGGCGCCGAGGGCCTTTCCCCCGCTGGAGACCCCCTTCCCGGCCCCCCCTCCTGTGCCGCCGGCAGCGCCTGGCACGACTTTAGACGGGGGACGAGGGCATTGCCGGCCTGCCGCTACTCTGTGCGGGAGCACAAGTGCTAACGTTCAGGGTCTGCTGCCAGGCTCCCCCACCTCGCATCCTCGGCGCCGCCGCCGCCCTGCAGCGCGGCTCCCAGCGCGCCCCGGGGGCTGCGCGGCGGCGCGGCTCGGTCCCGGGGCGGTGAGGGCGGCTCCCGGCGTTTCGTCGAGGTCAGCGCGGCCGGGAGCCGTCCCCTACCTTTCAGCTTCGTTCTTGGACATAAGCAAGCCATTGTGCTAGGGAGAAAAGCGTTGCAATCCTGCAGGCAGGACCCTTTCCCTCTCGGGGGTGAAACTAAGACTGTTGCCTGATCGAAATGTAAAATAAAGAGCAGCCAGAGGCCGGGCGGGCTCCCCGTCGCCCGGAGGAGCTCTGTGCCTGGGCTGGGCTCGCCACCCCTTGCGCTGAGCTCCGCGCTGCAGCGCGCCGGGCCGGGAGCGCCGGCAGGTCTGGGCAGCAGCGTCGCCCCGGATCGCTTCAGCCGCCAGTGCATCCGGACGGCCGAGGGTGCTCCGGGGGGAGCCCCGACGAGCCGGCGGCAGGGTAAGGGCTGCGCGGGCGGGGGGGTGAGCTCCCCGGCTTCTACCTGCCGAATCCCCCGGCTCGCGCTTGCCTTGCACCGTGAAGCCCTTCGCGGCGTGACAGCGCGATAAAGCGCCATTTATCGGGGGGCAAAGGCTGTGCCCGAGCGCCTGCCTCACCCGCCCTCCCTGGGGGACGGCGGGGGGGGGAAGCTAGCAAGCGGTCTGTCTCTCAACTTATCCCCAAGGGATGGAGCCTTTGTGTGCAAAAGGGGTGGGGATGTGGCTCCTTTCTTGAGGAGGTTTATTATTATTGGGTGGAGGAGGTGTGGGGGAGTCCACCGAGCAGACAAAATGCGGAACCCCCCCGCCCCGTGCCTGACAACGGTGTATGTGCGGGAGGCGGCGGCCGCAGCTTGTCAGAGACAGCGGTGCAGAAGGGTGGGGGGCGGCGAAAGTGGAGAGGATTCAGCGGCAAGCCGGAGCATGCTCTCCATGCAACAGTTCCCTGCCCTGCCCGCGGAGGGGGAGCGCTACCGGCAGGTCCTCTCCGCCGGCCGGGTAAGGCGCGCCGCGCGGTGCTCCCTCCGCGCGTGGGGCCGCCTGGGGCCCCCCGGGGCTGGGGCTCTGCGGGGGCCGCTGGCTCCGTCGCTCGGCGCCCCCGGGGGCAGCGACCTGGTGCCTCCTGGGGACAGACCCGGCCCTGCCGGGTGGCGGCGGGGGGCGGGAAGCGGAGTGTCGCCGCGGTCCGAGCGCGCTCGCACGCGGGAGGTGGGGAACTTCCCCGTGGGGACGGCCCGTGCGCAGCGCGCAGCCTGCGCTGCCCCGCGGGCCTGGCCCCCGCCCGCTGCATCCCAGCGCAGGTTGCTCGGGCAAGCGGGGAAGGCGCAAACTGCGCTCCGAGCCCAGCCGCCGCCCGCAGCGGCAGCAAACCTGTGGCGAGCAGGGAGGTTGTGCGGGAGCAGGGACGGCGCCGTGTCTCCCGGAGGCGGCGCCGGGGCGCACGGCCGGGGACAAGTGCCCGTCCGTGCCCAGCCTGTCACTGTACAGCCGTCGTGCAGCGTTGCGGTGCCTAAACCCTGGCTTGTGCGGCTGTGCGAGAGAAACGCGGGGAACAGCCGACTTCAGAAGCTCAAGATGTAGGTGAGTCGCGGTTAACAATCAGTCTTTGTTAGCGTTTTGTGAAGAGCTTAGCGGCGCCTTCCCCCCGGTCCTCTCACAAAGTCGGCGGGGAAAACAAAGGGGCCTGATGCGTCTGTAAGTCCCTCTGACTGCTGGAGCGAGCGGGGAGAAGTTGCGCCGGGTCCGAAGGCAACAGGCCGGCGCCATGCCCGCCCCGGGCAGGGTTTGCAGGGTAAAGTTTGGGTTTAACCTCCAGAAGGGCGCCCGCGCCAGCCCCACCGGCGGCCGGGCTGCCGGCAGCGCCAGGCTCGGGGAACCCGGCGCGGCAACTACCGCCCGGCGGCAGCGAGCGCTGGCGTCGCCCTCGCGGCGGGTGCACCCGGTGGTCGGGGCAGTGGTGGAGCGACTCTCGCCCCCGCGCCCCCGTCCCCCGGGGGCGGTCCGGCCGCGTGGTGCCGCTGGCCGCTGCCACCCACGGGAGAGGTCCTCCCTTGGAGGGTCACCGAGGGCGGCCCTGAAATTTGAGGCGAAAACGGGCAGTTAATCCCTGCTGGAGAAATGGAATACCCGGGTGGTTACAAGTGTCCGAAGGGGATAACCCGGGTATTCCCGATCCTCCAGCGCACTCCCTAGAGGGAGGAATGAGCAGGGAGCAGGATGTTTAGCCCATCTGTATGGGGAAAGCTACGCGGAGAGTGCCTGTGCGTGACCGGCGCTTGTGCGGGTGGCTAACGCGCCACCGCGAAACCGGTCAGCCCTGGCTCGTCTGCCTGCCTTCCCTCCTGCCCTGCCCCGCCGGGGAGCTGGTGCCTCCCTGGGTGCCCGGCGGGCGGGTCGCGCTGCGAGCGAGGCGGGCGGCAGGTGAGGAGCGGCGGGGCCGGCGCGGGAGGGGGCGCGGGAGCCTCCCGCCGCGCCCCCGGGACACGGTCAGTTCCGAGACCCGCGGCGAGCGAGTGGGAGTGTTCGGGGAAAGGGATCGCCTCTGCCTAACCGATCAGTACCCTGAACTCACTCGGCGAGCGAGGTGCTACCCAATGGTGCTTAACTCTAGGCTTCAGCACGTGAAAAGAGAGTGGTAGAGCTTAATGCGCTGTAAAGTCATTCTGTATGCGACAAAAATGGTATAAAGCATTTTTTAAGTTTGTAAATACAGCAGTATATTTTGGTAGTATCTGTTCTTCACTTGATTCAAAATGCAGAATCCTTGGAGGTATTTCATGGCAGACGATTAATTAATTAACCTTTATTTTAAATTATTAGCAGTCTGGCTGAGGTGGTGAAATCCTGAAATGAAATCAAATATCTAGCACTTTTAATGCATTCATGGGGTCTCTTGGGAAGGTTTAGCTTTCAGCAGTTGAACCATGGAAATGGATTTTTCCATATGGCCACTTATACCCTTCCTGTGTTCTTACAAGATGAACCAGTCAGCAGTATTAAATTGTAATTCTTTAGTTTTGTTTTTGTAATATATTCTTTAGGTTCAGGTCTTTATGTTATAAGCCTCTTAGGTACTGTGATTCATGCAGCATAGACAATAATGTTGTATGAATGCATCATTGAGGTAATATAGACAACCACAAAAAGGTAATACAAGGAACTATAGAACCTTATACATCTCTGTAAAAGTTGGCGACATCGCCTGAATGTATTGAACTTCTAAGTTTTGTAGGAATTTGTGAACTCCTCTGGGGGACAGGAATCCCAAACAATGTCCAAAACTTTATATAGAAAAGAAATGTACCTTACTATTTTTCCCTCTTTTATTAGCCATTTACAGGGGAAGCCAAGCTTCTCTTCCTGCGAGCCCAGCCCTTCAACCTTTATATATGATCTTTATTCAGGTAACCTTTTTTAATGAAGTCAACAGAACTCGTTTTCTTGAGAAGGCTCTTGGGGTGATAAGAAAGCCAAGCAGCACAGTTCACTTCTACAGGTTAGAGGAATCTGCTTGTGCTCTGTTAGTATCTGATAGGACCATTAGGACAAAATGTTGTTTTTCCTTCATCTCTCGGAGCCTGGGACTATGAAGGACTGAAGAAAGCATTTGCTTCCTCTCCAAACATCTTTGTTGGCACTCCACTGTGTGCCTGTGGTAGACAGTGTGTGTAGTGAATCAAAAGTATAAGCTGGTTTGAAATGTGTCAGGATTGGAGGTGCTCTATAAATATAAAATGTGCAATGCACACTGGGCAATTTAGTATATCTGTATTATTGTTTAGATGATAATTATATATTAGATGATGTCTTCAGATATGAATGGAAGCCATGACTGTAAATAGTGCCAGTAATTACTTAAAAATGCAGGCTTACTTGACTATAGGAGGTTCATTTTTTTTGCTAAGATGATATACATGTCTCAGCACTCCGCTCCCTTGAGGAACATTACTGTCCTGCAGTTATACTGAATCCACATATTGCCAAACACAATTTCTTGTCATTACTTCCATGGCCAAGAGAGGAGTGCTTTCAGAGGCTGATGTGGATAAACACCCAGACAGAACTCTCCCTCACTAGAAAGGCAGTAGTGTTCCCAAAAGAGGGCGGAATTGGGCAAGGGAATGTCAGGAAGGTTAGATCCAGCAAAGAATTCAAACAGCTCCTGCTCTTGCCACTATGTAAAAGCTCTAATCAATAAATGCTGAATTCTAAACTTTGTGCAAAAGTGGGAAGACAGTGCTTCCACTGGTGTGTCCCAGTGGCTGTACGAGCTCTGTGAGGCTTTGCTGCACTGAGGCCAGCTTCAGCAGATTCAGGTCACCCAAATATAGTGATAAACACAAATGGCACTTCCTTAAGAAAGGTCTTCTGTTTTCAGGCTGAACAGACAGCACGTGCTGTGAAGCAATAGGCACTATCTCCTGGTGTTGTCAGGTTTTAAAAGATGGCAGCTCCACTGTGTGGGAAGAGTTGAATCCTGACAGCGTGTCAAGTATCCTTACGAGGTTAGAAGAACGCCAGCCAGGGTTTGGTAGGGGTGGGTGTCAGGCCACATGCAGTAGGGCAGTTCCAGGCATGCGCATGCAGCTTAGGCACTTCCAAATGTAGCAGCCAGATGCCTCCTGATTTTAAATGCCTTCAAGACTAGGCAGCTAAGCACCAGGGCTTGAGGGGGGCAGTCTGATTATAGTTTGAAATATTGCTGCTTCTTCTCTGTCCAAGTTTTACCCTCATCAAAAACAATTCTCCAGCGCAGGGAAAAAGGGTGGATGATATCCTCATTTTATGGACAGGTTATCACAATAGTACAAAGAAAGCTTAAATCCTCCCTGAGGAGGCCTTCATACGCAGAAGCACCTCTGAAAGCAGTGCCAGACCAGCTCCACTACCCTTTTCTGTCTTAGTTACCCTCTGCGGTCGTTGTTTGTCGTTTGAGGGAGCACAGCTTTGCCTGGGACTCTCCTGAGAAATCATCTGGGCAGCAGGAGACAAAAGTCCTCCTCTTCTTGTCAGGACGTGCAGCCAGGAGAACGAATAACCGTGGCCTCACCTCCCGAAGGGCAGTGTGAGGGAAGATGGGGGGAAAAAGAGGGAAGGAGGAGCGCCTGGGTCTTGGCCTGAGCCAGGGGTAGCTGGCCGGGCTCCTCGGCACCGTGTCTCTGACAGACGCACGTCCCGGCCTCGGTGACCTCCGGCCGGGCCGGCCGCCCCCTGTCGCCCGGCCGCGAGGGGCGGAGGCGCAGCGGGCGGAGGCGCAGCCGCGTCGTCAAGCACAGGTCGCGGCGGCAGCGCCGCGCCGGGGACTTCCCCGCCGCAGCCGCCTTACCGGCCGCGCTGGGCCGCCGGGGTCAGCTTGCTCGTGGGTGATCCTCCCGTTTCTCAGCCCCGCCACCGAAGAATGTGATGCTGTTTGCATCCCTTCCCTCTGCCCCACGCCCCTCTATAAATAACTCTTGCTGGGCTGACCTGTCAGATTCCCCCGGCAGAGCGGATCCCCTGACCCGGGCCGCCTGCAGTGGAAAGTCTGAATGCAAAAAATACCGTAGTAAAAATAGAGCAGCTGGGTAGCCCCTCCAGCAGGTCCTAGCGCCGGGAACGGGTGACTTTGGGGACCGCGTGGGCCCCCCGCGCTGACGGCTCCCCTCGCGCTAACTCGCGCTAACGGCTCCCCTCACCTTAACGGCCCCAGCTTGTTTGGTTGCACCTTCAACTGCCGAGCGGGCCCGGTCCTGCTCCTCCCCAGCACTGCCGGGGCGTTGAGAGCTTCCTCGTGTGTCCGAATAGATGTGCGCTTTAATACTCTAAAGGTGTTTCGCCTCCCCCCCCCCCCCTTTTAAATTGTCAGATAGCAACATATTTCACTTCGTTTTTTCTGTTGTGGAACAGACAGTTCTCTTCCAAGTAATGTTTTTAATTTTAACTTGTCTTTCTGATCAACAAACATGAAAGAAACAGAGATAATGATTTAATACACTAGAAGTAAAAATAATGATGAGACAATGATCAAGCAAGAACTTGCTGTTTCAAAAAGAGAGAAGAATGTTGCTGCTTCTGAAGTCCTGAATTAGGTTTCAGCCCGTGTCTACCTTGGACAGAAGATTGTTCCCCTAAAAAGATAGGTTGTCCTCAGATGTGGTTTCAAACCACCATAATTTAAAGCAATACTTGTCATTATTTGTTTACACATATAAATAATATGCTGTTATTTATATTCTCTTCTGCAAAATCTGAACATCTGGCGGTTAAAGAAGCAATAGATATCAGAAAGTGTTATTTGATTGTTGCTATGGCCTCTACTTCTGGTACATCCACATCACAGTCTCTTGGCCTGGAGCGTCCGCTAGAGCACACAAAGAGTGAGGGCATTCTCTTGGAAATAACAACGCTGGTAGTGTTGAGGAGCTTTCCATCCCAGCATGCTTGGACCTGCAGCTCCATATTCATGTAATATGTAGTTCTGTGTGCTCTGGACTTCCCTGGGCCTGTGATGTGGCATGGAGATTTCTTCCAGCACTCCTGCCTTCATGGTGAAATCTTTCTCTGCATTGCCCACATATAAGTGGTCACAGAATTTGGGACCTGGAGATAATAGATGCAGAATAGTATAACAGTTGCCAGGCTTTTTTCCAGTTTCCTACCACCTTTCCCCATCTTCAGGAAGAAGCACAGAGGAGGCTGAGCCCACAGTGATCTTAATAGCCTGGGTATTCTCAATGTCACACATTGTTGAGGACAGACATTGCTGAGGGACAGCTTACTGCTTGGAAGACACTAGTCTTGTTCATGTATGAATATTGTCTGAATGGATAATTTATCTTAAAAAAATATCAGAAACTGTGGAGTAGGTATCCTTTTCCTTGCTATTTGATTTGTAACAAAAGAATTAAGTGGTAGAATTAAGTAGAAGTGAGTAGTAAATGCCTTTGCTAAGCTTAAGTGTTTTCCTCCTGGGCCATTTTATAGGGTGGGAATTTACATAATTCATAGTGCAGGCAAGCAAGGCTAGAAGGGAAGTCTGAAATGAAGACTCCATCTGTTTAGAAATTATTAACATTTCTGCTTTCCCTTATAAAGTTAGAGTCTATGAAATACAGGCATACCTCGGAGATATTGTGGGTTCGGTTCCAGACCACCGCTGTAGAGTGAGTATCGCAATAAAGCGAGTCACACGAATTTTTTGGTTTCCCAGTGCATATAAAAGTTATGTTTACACTATCCTGTTGTCTATTAAGCGTGCAATAGCATTATGTCTGAAAAAACAATGTACAAAGTGTGACACAGAGACACAAAGTGAGCACATGCTGTTCGAAAAATGGTGCTGATAGACTTGCTCGACGCAGGGCTGGAAGGGCTAAGAACCCAGATGGTTTTCATTTGCTTTTTCCTCATCATAGATAAGATTGTTGTGTGAGTTTAGATTCCTAAGGAAAATATGAATTGGAGGAAAACTGGCTTCTGTTCTAGGAATAACAATTAAATTGAATAGTTTTAAGTTTTCATCCAAGCCATAAATACAGTAAGATTTTTCTTCTCTGACAAATTGATTCACCAGATATTGTTATTGTTTACATCATTAGACATAAGTTTTTATCCTAGCAATCTTTACGGAATCCATAAAGATCTGATTCTGTATCAAAGTCATCATTAAGAACTTGCATCAACATAAGTGGCTTGTTGACTCACTTTGTTTTTACTTTTTTCCTATCAGCGCATTATTTCATAATTTAGACAATAATGAATAGGTTTACTCCCTAGCCACCTCTTCCAGTTATCTCTGTCAAGATAGCCTGGTAGTTTCAGTTCTCTTTCTTTATTCTCTCCCTTTGAAGCAAAATGTTCAAAGATGACATGTTTCTGAACAATATGGCATCCTACTGAAAAATGAATTCATCACCTCTAAATTTTATAGGTAGTAGGTTAGTGACCTGTAAGTGACCTTGTTTAATTCCATTTTCACTTCTGAGAAGAGGACAAATAAGAATTCAGCTATCTTGGACAGGTGAAGCTTTGCTTTGACTCTAAACCATGGTCTTCCCTTTGATTAATATTGCTGCTGCTGTTATCCTTGGTCCAAGGGTTATTATCTTTTTATTCACCATTCAGAAAAAAGTCGGTAGTGCAAAGGCAACATTACACATTCAAATCCAAAATTTTAATTTTGTCTTAGCAAAAGTTTATAGTGTGAGAATAATATATACCTTTTAGAGAAAAAATGAGTAAAAAGTACATGAAACATAAGGAGACAAGTGTTTTTAAGAAGACTCCTCCATCTGTGTAGCTTGCATTCCAGTTTGGCATCCAGTTCATATCACTGAAAGCTTCTGACTTTAATATGTTAATTGTATATTGAACAATGGGCATGGTAGATATATGATATACTGATTACATTCAAGTTCAGAAAGCTATGCCTACTGCTCAGGGATTAATAGAAAAAGAGGTAGATCCAGTATTGAGATCTAGTTGTCTTGTTTGGGATAGGGTGTCTGGTCGGATTTCTACATAGGCAGTGATTGATTCCCTGAATGTGAGTCACACAGCACAGGCAGGATTTCTTTTTGTCGCTTTTAGTTTTCCAGGCTTGAAACCTGCTTTCAAGAGGAGGTATTCCTTTAACTCAACTTTCTTTTTTCCCCCAGAAATGTTTCTTTCAGCATCTTTTTGTTGGCACAAATCAGCCAGCTAAGGTTTTTTTTTTTTTTGCTTTCTGGTGTTAATAGCTCTTGTACTTGCATCTGCTCRTTGAATTCCAGTCAAAGCAGGAACCTGAAGAGAGTCCTGTCAGTTTCTCCCCTGCTGGTGGAATTGCGAATTTTGGCGACATATAGCTAGAGACTTGCCATCACTGCTCTACTTGCTTAGGAAACCTCTGTGCAGTGAACCTCTGGGTAGCCAGGAAGGCATTAAAGTAGTCTCTGGGTGTGCTCAGAAAAACAACATGACACTATTTAAACTTTCAAATGAGTAATCTTTGCAAACCTTAGAAACTTAGAAAAAAATGAATAACCCCTCCAAGCATAAATTCTGTATTAATTGAAGAATAATTTCCCTCAAAACTTTCCCACTGCCTGCTGAGGTAGCCTGAATGGATGTTCAAGATCTGGTATTGAGAAATACCAGATAATGCCAACCACAATTTAGTTCTTACAATGAACGTCTTCATAGACACTTAGTTTTTGAAAAACCTTTGATATCTTCCATATGTTTATTAAATCTTGCTTAGCTCATAAGACATGGCATCATCACATATCTTTGCTACCAGCTGTCATTAATAATAAAGAGAGAGCTTAGAATTGTAACATTTGCCATCAGCTGAACTATTTCTTAATTTGAATGTTCATGAAAATTCAACAAAGTTCCATTGTTGCTTCCAACATGGGAAACATCCATTGTTGTAGTTGCAAGTTTACATTAGTGAAATTACAAATAAATAAATAAATAAATAAATATAAAATTGTAAATATGTACTATATGTAAATAAGCAGGTAAACAATTAACACTTTTCCCAAAGTAGAACTGTTATTCAGCAGTACTCCATTTGAAAAGTAAAATATCTAAAAATTTCCTTTGAAAAAGGAAAATACTCAAAGATATTACTGCTCAAGAGAGTAACAGTATCACTGCTACTCTCTGATAGTGATAAATATCCTTTTCCTTCTCCCTGAAGGGTCAGAACTGATGCTATATGATGGTTAAGTGACATGTCTTATTCTCAGCTTAAAAGAAGTGGAGAGCAGTTATTGATATCACACTAGATACTTGGAAACCAAGGAAGTCCTTTCGTTTCCACCTCCTCCACTTTCCCTGAGAAGTTAGGCATAGCTCACCTGTAATTGGTGAGGTCTCTTAATGTCAATATTTTGCATGGGAGTAACATTCTCATTTCTAAATCAAATCTTCTCAGGGAGACCAAATATTATCTTAATTATTTAGATTTATTTCAGCATCAAATGGTGCTTTTCTAAGTGCCTTTATAATCCACTGCTCTGCAGAAATAAAACACAGTAGTCTTTCCCAAAAATCTAGGTGAAATGTGACTAAACTCCTCAGAGCTACAGATCTTCTGGCCGTAGCATCAGCTTATTTCCACCTTCCTCAAAACCTTCAGAAAGGGAGACGGGAATGAATTATGAAGGAAATGGTGTACCAGGAGCTAGCGCTCTTTTAAACCAATGGTACACTGTAAGATATCATCTTGGACAGTGATTAGACCATTGGCAGCATGGCATTCATCTGTTATCCCAAACAAAAACTCAGATTTGGATCTCTGTGTCAGTGTCTACAATTGCTATTAGTACCTCATCTAGAAAATTTAAAGCAAGGATGGGTATGTCTAAGGGATCTGAAGTAACTGTGTTTGGACAGCACTGTAAGGCATACTCCAAAGGAATTGTAGTTGGTGGGTGCAGGGTCTCAAAAACACAGATATTGGAACACTATTATTGTGTTTGGATTTTTTTCAGCAAACTTACCCCTAGTTCTGTCTTGAACTAAAGCTGGAGCATCAGAATTGTGCTGTCAGAGAGAAGGCTTAGACATACTTGAATGTCACCTTGTCTCTTCTCAGCTTCTCCTGTATATATCCACAAGGTTCTTAGTCCCAAAGTTGTCTCTTCAGCACACAAAACTTCTGAAATTATTTGTCAAGAATTAAGACTCCCAAGCTTACGCTGCAGAAATCAAGGAAAGAATACCACAACATTTCCGTTTGTCTGAATCAGTGATTTTTAGTGTTCCCTAGTTTGGATTTTAATTAATGTTGTGTCTCATGTTGGATTAGTAATAGATTGAGAGGTCACCAGAACAGGAAAAGTGACAAGTGGGGTCTCTGTGGTAACCTGAAAGGCAAAAAATCCCCTTACTTTACACATTGTGTCTTCTATAAGAATCATCACTGGCATATGATTCTCTCTACTTACCTCAATTTAAGAAATAGGTTGGGAAGGTTAAAGGTGTTTCAGGTTTCTGCTTCCACCAAAAGAATCCAGGTGGACTTGGCACCTACCATCAACTAAAGATTTCTTTGGAAGGATGTACCTAGCTTTATATGACATCTCTCTTACTTGGATACTTTTTGCCTGTTCCTTGGTCTCTACCTTTGGATGACTAATAGTACACTTTCTACTCATGACAGTGACTGTTGAAGCATTGTCTTATACTTTTTAGAAGGAAAAATAATCAAAAAGTGCCTTGCTTATTCCCAGATTTTCCTCTGAACAGGACACAACCATTAAAAACTGTAGGACATTCTCAACTTCTGTTATTCGCTCCCAGGCATTTGAATATTGTGAGTTGGTCAAAAAGGGGTTTAAGAATGAGTATGATTAAATTTCTTTTTATATGCTGTCATCTGTTTAAACATTGACACTTCACATCTTCAGTTTTTGCTCTGTAATAATGAGAACTGCAAACCATCTTCCCTTTGGGGAAAAGCAAAGCTGAAATGACTGGCACATTCACGTGAATACAATATCTAGAGCTTTAAGAACAGCATCGCAAGATTCCTGATAAAATCACAAGAGCTGACAATATGGAGCACTGTTTCAACATTAGAACAGGAATACTATCAAGGATATGGAAAGAACTGCAGATAATTTTCATAATCTAACATGTTTTCTATACACAAATAATTGCTTGGCCCAATAGCAGATTCCTCAATGACATTATGAGGACCTCTACAAGGCTACCTGTTTTTTTGTCTCCTAACAACCTTCTTTCTATATTTCCTTGTGGTACTTCTTTCTTGTCTTCTTTCCAATATAATCATTTCATCGTACTTTGGTGTATGGCTTGCTCAAGGTATTTTTATGTTTATGATCCAATAGTTGTCTTCTGTTTTTCTTTGTATTCTGTGTTTCTTGACCCAGCAGGCATCAAGCATACTGACAGTAGACTGTTAGCCCTAATGATCCCTCTTTGTGGACAGAAGAACACCTGTTAGGTTTGTGATGATAACATTAGTAGATGTTTTTTGTCAAATGCTTAGAACATGATTCGTGTTGTTTTATAGACTAGTAGTTTAGATACTTTTTGTGTATAAAAGGAAGATGATGACATGTTACCATAGACTTTTCACTCATAAATCTTAATGTAATCTGTCATTTCTGTGACATAATCTCACAGGTATATTACTGAAATGCCATCTTCATGATCAATTTTTCCTCTGTCTTGCTGAAGACTAGTTCTGAATTTCGGCCCAATGAATTTTCAGTCTTTCTGTATTCAGAGGGGACTGTGTTTTTCTACCATCTTGCTTTTTTCTGCCCCTGTGATTTCAGAAAATTGAGTGTGAGTAGTGTACACTAAAGCAATCTGATCCAGCAGTCCTAGTTAAGAGTAGGATTTTTTAAAAATCTAAACTGAAATTAGCTCCTAGTTACTTCATGGTGTATTTCCTGTATTGCAGTAAATACTGAAAGAATGGCACTCACATGAGTAGCACTTAATACCATTTCACTAGGGACAGAATGTCTTAGCTGCCAGAAAAAATTATCTTATGTTTTTAAGTGTCCTGTATTCTAACACCTCATTTAATATAGAAACTGATTATATTAAAAGCAAATGACTTGTCACCTTGAAAACCAAACACTGAAATTTCCTGACTACATTGTATACATTATTTAATTGAAAGAAGACTCCCTTGAATCAAACGTTCTGTGATGATTTTGTTCTGTCAAAGGTGAAAGTTACAGTTTAATTAATGGTGGTGGTAGGAAGAGAACTTACATCCATATTCTTTAACTTCTGAGAATATGTTTTGGTGCAGTACTGTGCTAAATCTCTTCCATGCCAATCCCTCTTGTATTTAGGGTTGGTTTCTTTCAGTCTACCCTCAAGGATTCTGGTCTCAGTCTTCTTGCCCTTCCTTTAGAAAGGAAGATAAAGGTATATCTGGAGGGTGCCTCAGTCTTACAGACTTAGAGAATGAATCAGAGAAACTGTTGTCTACAGAGGGAGCTGAGGGAAACTAGTTTATTTTCTTAGCCACTAACCTGGGTCCCTAAAGTGGGCTGACTGAATAAGCATGTAGCACCTCTGCTTCCTTCTACAGGCCAATTTCTTTCTAAACATTCCACTATTTATGTCTGGTTTTGGATTCATAGTCCCTTTGGGGTGTTATTCTCTTCAACTCTTCCACTGCTGAGGTCAGGAGTTTCAAGTCTTTAGTGAGATTTGAAGTGCACCCTGCTTTCTTGTCACTTACTGATCTAAAAGAGGGCTACAGGGAAGGTACAAAGCTGCAGTGGATCCCTTGCTAAACCAGAAACCCTCTGAGATTTGCTAGGAAAGAACATTTTGGAGGACAGAGCATACCTGAGCTTTATGCAGATACCATTGGCATACTAGAACACTTGAAATTGGTGCATGTATTCCTTGTGTGTTAAAATGTTTGGTGGCAAGAGGAAAAGAAATGATACCAGGGAATACAAAAGAGTAGGTGTAATATATTTGCATTTATCTCCAGGACAACTCATTACATTATCATTGATGATATAGGAACCATTAGCACTACGTCTAGTTATTTCATATTCACGACAGAAACTGATGGGAAAAACTCATATGAATATTCAAGTGGTGGAAAAGTGGCATTTATTAAGCTTATGCTTATTGAGTCACTGATGATGATTTTAAATAGAGTTAGTGTTTTTCATGAGGTCTTTTTCTGTAGAAGGGAAAAATAGAACATGCTGTTTAGTTGCCTATAAATATTTACTTTGCTATTATACAAAACTAGCAATTCATGGTGTTTAGAGAAGCATGTCTTTCACAATCCAGCATTCTTTTCTTGAGCAGTCACTGAAAGCAAATTTGGATACAACAGTCCCTGTTAAAATCTGTGGAAGTAAGTTGTCACTGCAAAGATTGGGGTTTATTCTTGTTTTCAGGAATTAATAAGAAAAATGTTTGAGGTCCTTCTTTAGCAGACATATTTGCCTAGAGTGGCTAGTATCCACAATGCCACTAGCCTTTAAAAATATTTCTAACAGAAACAGAGGAACATACAAGCAAGATATTTCAGAAGCTCACTATTTTCACTGGCACTCACACATTTAATGTTTCTCCCAGCTTAACTCAAACTGTCCAACTGTGGTGTTAACTTTGCTCTTACTTATACAGCCATGCCCTGAGTGATTAAGATCAAATACAATTGATGTTGATACTGTTTCTGTTTTTCTCAGTTCTTTGAGAATACAATTTCATGGTTTACTGATGACAAGTTTTTTACTCTCAAGACAAACTCTTGTGTAGTTATGGGTCAGCATTTACATTATAGTACAGTGGGTAGAGTTGGGCACTTTTGACTGGCATTTGCAAGAACTTCGTTTTGCTTGGGAATCATTTCTTTAGGAGGGCAAATTGGGTCTTATGCTTTTTTCTTTTGAAGGGATTAAGAGTCAGCTTCTGAGTGCCTTAATCACTGGGCTATACAGTGATGGTCTTGCTCCCCATTATCTGGCCCAGCAGAACTGTGGATTTTTTTACAGAGTATAATCACTTTGAGGGATAACGTGCCTGATTCTGGAGGAGTCCATGTTTAGATGGTTGCGATACTCTAATGAGTAGAATATCATCATTTTTAACTGCTTCAGGCTGAAGAGGGAATTGAGGTCAACTGCTACTTTTCCTGTGGGAGCACTGTAACGGCTGCACTGATGGAGAGGGCAACTTTACACCATTTTCTCTTTCTTTAGCTGTGCTTTCAAAAATAGCTTTGGCAGCTGTTTTGGGAGAGCTGTGTTAATAACAGAGCTATGTTATTCCTGTGTTACCTAAGCTCAGAGCTCCCGAGGGGGACCAATATAGTAGGTGCAAACCAAGGTTGTGAAATTCAGTGACCTGCCATAAAGAACTGCTGAGCAGTTCTGGGCATGACCAGAAGCAAAACTTCAGGTAGTCTTGAAGACTTTAATGTCAAAATGTACACAAGTGTGGACTTCAGGAAGTTACACAGTCAAACAGGGATTTCTAACTGTTGCTTGGATTTAGGAACCTAAAAGTCACCAAAATCCTTTTGTGTATCCATGCCTGGATATGTGAGGTGTTACTTGCAGGTAAGGGAAGTAATTTAGCTGAGATATCCCAAAATCTTGGATTGCAGCCTTTTCAACTTCTGAATAATATGTGCATTAAGAAAAACACTTCTGACAACCGATTAACACCCCAGTTTCTCTATATTTAGCTGCTTGTAGGAAATGGTGATGATGATCAGATTGCAGATCCTGCCAATTCACCCAGGCTGAACCCTGTCAGTAGACAGAGCTGCCAACCTTATTATTCTCACCCTGGGCTGACTATTTCAAATGTTCAGATAACTCTGTCATCTTTAAGTTGACCATCAGCTTACATCCTCCTTCCTACATGAGCCTAGGAATAGGACACTGTTGAGACTGAATCACTGTGATAGGAAGAAGGTGCAGTGGTTATCAAATGAGATACTGCTAACACCTCTTACCATACTGTTACCATATCAGTGTTCCATGTTATCTGATCTATGCATTGAATGGTGAAAGTAACAGAAAAAGTCTAATGGGACACTGCACTGGATGGTTCTCAAGGAGGTCAGATAACACTCGATCTTTGGTGGTATCAGAAAAAAAATACATGAAACTGCACAAAGGCAATTCTGTCACTCCTAGTTTGTCTACAGTGTCTTGTAGCCAGCAGCATGAACAACAGATGAAAATTCTATTATTAACATGGAAAGTTTCCCTACATATAGCTTTGTGTCATGCTGGAACACGAGACATTGTAGAATGACAGAAAACACGCTGTAAATCCCACTTTTTCCTACAGTCTTCTCAGATAATGCAGGAAAGCGGGCACTAACATTAGGAGGGGTGTAAATATAGACTCTGTGGAACAACTCCTTAAGAAATAGTTAAAATTCCATTTGTGCCATTCAGTCTGATAACCTGTTCTTCACAGAAAGGCATTTATAACAGAGCCAATGAAGGGCATAACATTTGGAGACGGTCATTTGCAAGACTGATGTTGCAGACCTCTATCTCTTGAGTTCTTGCCCATTTGTTTGGGAAGAGGCTGACAGGGTAATGGACGCATTTACACTCCTGTGTCCTGTCACTGCCTGTAACCCCTAAAACAGGAGGCCAGCTTCAATATGATAGATCTTCCTGATGGAAAGACTAAATTATTATTTGTTATTATTCATTATATTCAACTGATGAGTCATCTTTTGGGGTGACACTGTCTGGAATTAATAATTCTATAGTCCTATTTCATCTTATTAAGGGTAAAATTGTAAATATTTTTAATGTCACTTCTGAATTAAAAATGTATTAATGTCAAAGCAACTGTTTCAATCTTGCTAGTAATGTCTGTCTAAAATTTTCGGTTTTCTTGTTCCTGTTTAACAAGTGTGATATTTTTCTAATACATGACATCATGGTCTTAATGGTGTTATGCTTTAAGAGGATTTTTATCCCTATTATATACATTGTAAATAGATATTTAGGCTTCAGTCTTTTGTACATGTTCAATTTTTTTTATTTTGTGCAGCTCAGCTGAATTCAGAAAATTGTTTTCCTCTATACCTCCATATTCCATTTATACTGCAGAACATATTATTAGCTAGTTCCACAGAATACTGTAATAAATTCTAGAATTGTAAAGTCCTTTGAAAATGAAACAAACATCATTGTGCATAATAAGTAGAATGGTTCTTATCACTTCTATTGTCACTTAAAACAAAGATGATAATAGTTTCTTGATTCCTTGATGAAAGAAACAGATGGAGTTCTTGAATAATTAATAACAATTATTTTGATTATAAAATAAGCTGTATTTAACTTGTATTACTTAAAATTTGCTATATATTTGACATTTTTCAAATAAAATGTCTAGCCTTTCTTCTAGCTCATCAGAAATGTTTAGAAGTTTTACTGAAGCTATGAGTTTGTAGATATTACAGGGTGAACTAAAATAATATACTATGGATTACTCTATCCTGTCTACCAAAAGCAAGTTTATATTTATCTTTTCATTAAGAATCTAAAAGCTGTTTACAGCACATATTTAAATGATACTTTTATTTTGTGTATTGGGCGGGACTGCACTTAAATACACTATAGGAGTTACTTAGTGACACCAGAATCATAAAACTGTGCTTTTGTTTTTCAGGTTTTAGGAACAAATGAGGATAATATGGGGGATGGTTGCTCTCAGAAGCTGGCCTCTGCCAAATTCCTTCGACTTTTGCTCCTAATATTGATTCCATGCATCTGTGCCCTTATCCTTTTATTGGTGATTCTGCTTACCTTTGTAGGTGAGTGCTAATGGAGTTAATTGATATGGTTTTAATTAAGGAGAATAAAACTGAAATATGACTGCAATCTCAAGTGCTAATGTAATTGTAGGCATAAAGATATCTCTTAGCACATCTATCTCAAACAGTAAACTAATAGTATTTGTTGCAGAGAAATAGATATCATATTTGGATTTATATGTTTAAAATGTATTCAAAGGTAACAAAAAGGAAACCTTTTCTGAATTTCTGAAAGTGGATTTTTGATGTATGTACTACCTTGAAAATGTAGTATGTAGATAGTTTTCAGCAGTCATTTTGCAATATACCGTTACAATATACAAAAATATTTATGTTTGTTTATTTGATGTACAGGTTAGAGACACTTAAATGACTCTAAGTGGAACGGAGTATTTGTCCCTTAATGCCATACACTGATGTGCAGTGATGATTTTTCTTATCAGATGAACGTTAACTTATAGCCACAAATCTTTCTGAACAGCCTGCAAAATATCACTGTTTCACTAAAGCAAAATATGTATGTTTCTTATAAATATAAAGTATATATCAATGCAAACCTCCAAGTATGTTTTGCTGAAACTTGTTCCAGACATATTAGATTTCATAATGGCTTAATCTGTTAACTAACTCTGTGTCTGTTATAGAATGAAAAAGCTAATAATTTATTACCCACAAAATTTTAAAAAGCTTTCCCTTTGTTACCTTTACAGAGAAGCTGAAATATCTTGGCATTAAACTGTTGCAATTACAACATGAAAAAGACAGTAATGCTAGGCTAAAACATTACTTTATTGGGAAAAAATAGTAAAAAAATTAGTCTGTTTTGCTTTCGGTGATGAGAGATTGTGGGATTTTTGCTTCATTTTTTTTGTTAAGGAAAATATTTCCTTAAGTACTTCAGAAGCACAGCTATAACAAATATGGTAAAATGTATGTGTGTATAGAGAGATAAATATAAATCTATATTCCTGTTTAAAACCCCAGCTTCAATACATATCATGCAAACAGTTAGCAAGAGTGGCAGGAAACTGAACACGTGTCTAAATAGCACCCTCAGCTCTGTCAGAATCAAGACAACTTAAATCTGTTTTCTCAATTCAGCCTGTAGAGGATGATTTGCAACAAGATGTTTTATGCCTGTTCATTTCATTTAGCTTAAGTTAGGCAAGTCGAAAAATCAAAGTTAATGAATGTTATGATTGACAACTAAGTCTTGGGATATATCCTTAAACTAAGAACAGGCTGAAATGGATTAAGATCAAGCAATTAGGAAATATGATGCCATTCAATTTACTTTCCTTATGTTTAGCATTCCATTTGTATCCTTCATATCCTCTGCCCTAGATTGTCATTCTTTGGTGAGAAAGCAGATAAAAAAAGCAGGTGTATTTACGTCAGCTGTACTCAGTATCCTCCTCTGAGGCCTGTATTGACATAATACTATTAAGATTGTATAAAATCCCCCAGGGAAAGGGGACTTGTTCTGATTCTACTTCTGTAGCAAAAATCAGGAATATCTCCTCTTAAGTCATTGTAACTACTCTAGAGTGAAGAATCAGGCTTGGTGTTACTATCCAAGCCTAAAAATTGTCAAGGATCCCTTCAGCATCCTTTGAAYTATGGTGATTATAATTTAGTATTCTTCTCTCTCAGTTAGCAACTTTAGTTTTATGTGCATTGATAGCCCAGAAACAAATATATCCAATGTCTGAAATTAAATGAACAAATTCTGTGGGCATCTTTGAAGTGCATGTAATGTAGGCTATTCTAAGTACTGAGAATCTATCTTATTCAGAATAGTAGTTCATATTCAATACAGATCAATAATAACTGAATGTTGTTACAGTCTAATATTGGCACAATGACTTACAATGTAAGAAATGAGTTGATGGTCCTGACTGACAAATGCCTATATGAATAAAATCATAATTTGTCATTGTTACCTGTTACTATTCTCGGATCATTATAATTTAATAAATTATTAACTTCTATTTCATAAACCATAGAAACACTAGCATGTGTATAATAAATTTTATATAAGTAATATATATTATCCATTTCAATAATTTATTATTAAATTTTTATTATAACAAATGTTGTAAAGGTATTATTAAATTTCCTGTTCATTCATGTAACATATTGATCTAGATTCAAGGCAATGAATTCTACATCTAATATAATTATTCTATGTATAAGAAATTCTGTTCTTGTCTTTTGATCAAATGGAGGAGGTAAGTTCCATGACTGTGATGCTAGTATCTTTTACTGGTGCTTAAAACACAAGTAGAGAGCTCCTGTATCTTTCTTAGAACTTCATGAACTTTTCAGATTTGACTCTAGGTAACTAATTCAAAAGAAGATTATATTTTGTTATATTTTATATTTTGCAGGAAAGCATTTTGCTTACTGTGGTAAATTTGTAGGTAATTATTCTTTTCCTTCTGTATTTTTTTTCATTGAATGAGGCATATAAGCATAAAAAGTGTGCACACACCTTAAAACTTTTACATTCACTTTCCTTTTATCTGAGATGTTGCTTGCACATCATTATCTCTATGTTGAACAAACTGGGAAGTTGGTATGAATGGAAGCAGAGAGGTAGAGCTCTACATTTGTACAGTAGTAATTTGGAGTAGCCTACTTGAGATATGCCATGGGTGCATGTTTTGAGAATGTCATTAATCAGCCTTTCAAAAATTATTTACTATCAAGGTGCAAAGCTATTGAAAAAGTTATTTTGTTAGAACTGTGTGCAAAGAAGAAAGGACAAAGCAAACGATGAATAGAGGTACACATTACTACTTTGACAAAAAACTTCTATGGTCCATACAAGAAAATATCAGGCTGAGCTGCTCAGCTTTGATGTCTCTTCCATGCTTACGCTCTTTGGCTCTGCATATTCTTCTGTCCCTCACTTATCACGAGTGTAGCATGCTTGCCAGCCTGTAGAAGAAAACTTCATGATGAATATTTTTGTACTTATTAAAGTAGAGGCAGTAGTTAAGCTGTTAAGAAGGAAGTCTAACTTTTAGAACATGCCTGTAGTACTTCTCTTGATTTTCTGTGTTATATCAGAGGACAGGAGGGCTTAGGAATGGTCTCTGCTTATGACTGCTGACATGAAGACCTAACTCAATGATGGAAGTTTGAAAAGAGCAGAAAAGGCTAGATTATACATGGCTAGAATTACTGATATCTTGCAATTCTGTCTGACATCCATAGGCATTGAGAGCCATCTCACAAGACTACATTATAATTTTTTGCTGTGCATTATAGTTAAATTAATTTTCATTACTTTCAAGAAAGCAAGCAATACCTGATTCTGTGGTTTGACTAGCTCAGTCTCTCTTTAAAATGGAAAGCCTGAAGATCACCTTAAATCTGTATTAGAATCTGTAGTCCATGTCCCATTTTGCTTACACTGAAAAAAATCCTTAAGTAAGGCATCCTATGTAAATTTTACTAAGGTGCAAATTTCCAAAGTTTATAAGAATGAAAAATCTCTGGCATTTTCATTCTTTTCTTTTGAGAGAGGAAGTATTCTAAACCATCTGAAATACTAAATTTTTAAACAGTCATTCACAGCTGGTAAGCATAATGCCAAATTTCAAATTTTTGTGATTGTACCATAATTGCTTAGCAATGCAGTTATCTTGCTGGGAAAACAAAAATGCTTTATACTTACAGGTCCATAAAAGAAAATCAGTATTACACTTACTTCATAGTGATAAATAGGTTCTGTGGTAGTTGTTCCATTTCTCTTATAAATTGATACTAATGTGGTCTTTTGCCACCTCCTGTTAATAGCCATCCACAACTAATACTTTGTCTATTTTTTTCTGTAGAATTCAGAGCAAGTCTTATGATACACATAAAGAATGGTTTCACGTACTTCAGACATTTACAGTCCAGATGTAATTTTGGGACATATGATCACACTGCAGGACCACATCAAACAAGTTTGCCTTTCAGGCAAGCAGCATACTCTCTTATCTATGCACAATGTTAGGCATTCATGCATTTTGCAAAATAATATTATAAAAATCTATTAGTCCATCAACACTGGTGGGAATGAGAATTACAATGAAAGTGTTCAAGATATGCTGTTCACTCTGGATATGCAAATAATTGAGGTTTTGTTTCTCTCACCATCCTCACACTAGCAGCATACAATGTTTTATTTATATTTTGGCCCCAACATGTATTTTGAGATTAATTTTGGCTATCAGTTAGAATTACTACAAGCATTATGCGTGAATGGTAGTATTTAGCATTTTCATCTTATTCTTCTTAAAAGCAAAACTTGTTTTAATAGCTGATTTTTATTATCCATGTACAAGTATGAACCAGCCTGGTCAGCTCTCAAATCATTCGGTTGTTTGGAAAAGCCATAGCAAGATTCGGTCCATCTGAGAGATACTGTCTCTTGCATATCACTGGCTGAACAATGATCATTACTATTATATTATCTGCAAGGTCTGTATTATCCTTTTCTTTCCTCTCATAAGGACACAGAAGGAGCTGGGTCTCCTTCACAGAATAGACATAAAGAAAAGTATATTGTAATAAGACTGCCAGGGTTAGCTTTGTGGCTGTTGGATCCTGCACATTCATCAGGTAACATGCATATATCAAAACTCCTGTATCAACTGGGAACCCAACTATACTGGCCTGGAATGAATCTTTTGCTGCACAGATGAAATTAAATCTTCAGGGGGAGTTATAGGACATGCTCTAGAGACAAAGCATCTTGATTGCTGAATCATTTGGAGACCATAGTAGTTCTCCAAGTGATGTCAAGCCTCAAGGCATATGTTCTCATATGCCTTTACAATCTAAACCGACTGGCAGCACAGAGACACAAAATTGTTACTATGAAAGCAACATGAAATATTAACAATTCCATTGTCAGTATCAAGGGTAATATTTGCTGTAAGAGAGATGTCTAAATGTAGAAATAACACTAATGTTTACATAAGCCATTTTGTCCTGGAAGTTTTTCTGATGGAAGATGGTGTATATCACATAAATGATCTGCCAGTTTTGAATTTGTTCTTGTTAGCACAACTAAATTAGGGAGAATATCCAAAGAAATGTACGCCAGAGCAGCCTCCACTTGACCAGTCTATAAGAACTAATTTACTTTAGCAAGCCACCTTAACTGACGCTCCTGGAAGCTTGGAGAAAAAGTTGATGCTGTGAATACAGCTCCAGGTCAGAATGTCCCCTGCGAGACATAGCTGAGATCAGTGGAGAATTGCTCTTGTGATCTAGAGAATAACAATGAAAGTCTGGCAGTCCATCCAGCACAGACGGACAGACAGTCATAGAGTCTGAAGCATGGATTCTGGTATGGTATAATTGGTTCCCAAAGAGTCAATCATGCTTTATTTTATTAGCCAGTGCAAAGCAATTGTTTAATACAGTCAGAGTTCAGGATTGATTTCGGAATTGAAATAGAAGCATTATGTGTATGTTACATTTACTTTCTTAGATTAAGAAAAGCTTTATTAATAAAAATTTCTAGCTATATGACCCATCTTGCTCAAGGAACTAGAAGACAGGCATCAGAAATGAATTTTGAATAGATCACAATGTTATGACTGGAACTGTCAGGCAACAACAGCTGTTAAGGCAGCAAACAGCTACTGTCTTCCCCTCCAGTCCTTTAATTTGAATCTGACATTTTGCTGGGACTTCACTGCCTGACAGTCAAAAGCTGGTGAAAGGGAGAGAGTCTCTCCTTTCTTCATAGGACCTTAGTAGCCTGGCTTCATTCTGCAGCTTTCTTAAAAGACAGCTTCCACAGTCAACTTCCAGTTCCTTTTTACCTGGCAACAGATCCCTTTTTTACCCTAAGATGAAGAAGAAAAAAAAAAAATCTAACAACTAACCTCTTTCTTGGCTCTTTGGGCAGCTGGTAAGCTGTTTAAGGTAATGTCTTTGCTTCCCAGGAGGAGTAGAATAAAGTCTGTTACTGCAGCTCAGCTGATGGGCAATGATTTGATGTGCCATGGTAACTCCATATTATTAGTGATGTGCTCATTCCTCCAGAGCTTACAGAGCCATAGGGACTGACCCTGCAGAAGAAACCTCAGTGGGTACATTCCAGCTAGCTACATTTATGAACCAAAATTTCATTCTCTGTGTAACTGTCTCATACATTATACATGCTTTGGTAAGCCTCTCTGCTCTATTTGATTAGCTTTTTAAACAAACCTGGTCTTTTTGAGATTTCCTGCTGTGAACCACTAGAAATTACCCACAGTATACACAGCCAAATTCTCAATTTAATAGCCTGAGCAATGTGACTGCTTCTTAGATCTCATAACTATCTCAGATCTTTAAATAAAATATTAATTCTCCAATAGTGAAGTGGAAAGTGATCAGCAAGACTGTTGGCAAAGCACTGCTTTGAACTGAATGAGCTTGGTGCCAGTTTCTCATTTTTGTAGTGAACATAATGAATGCCAGCATGCTGTATATTTCTATCATCTGGACATGTCCAGCTGTAGCTATACACACAAATCCAAAACAGATACATCTATTTCTTAACTAATTAACTGTCATCTGGCCTATGATTTACTGCCTACAGCTCTGTATGAACTCACATCTGAAGAATAGTTTGATATGATGTATATGTATGCACATAAAATGTATATTCTGCATTTTATATGGTATGTGTTATTTGGCTGTTAGCAGACATTGATAGAAAGTAAATCAGTTCTTATTACAGAATAGATTAATCAAGTATTGTTTTAAAGCTTCACACTGTTTTCTTAGGAGTCTTGAAATTGAAATAGTTCCTTCAGGGGTTTTGATGCTGTTAAAAAATCTTCAGTAAACTAAACTTAAAATTGAAGTTATGCCATAGTATTTTAGGGGAGAAAGGACTGGATCCAAAGAAAATACGAACCTAACTCAGAGTGCAATCAAGTGCTTGAATTTCCTATTCTGTGCGTGGAAGGATAAGAGAACAAGGTGATTCAGGAAGGTGATCCAAAAACCTCACATACTAAGTGGAAGTAGAGCTGTCACCTGGAGTTAGCCAATAGGGAGTGCCAAGCAGAAGTGCATGCTTGCCTACCTCCCTCAAGAGCATATGGACTAGAGTCCAGGCAAGTGCATGCAATCCATTGGGACACAGAGTCTAGAGACCTTTCCTGATGTTATCTAGAAGTATTCTTTAAAAGAACACAGTAAAACTCATTCTTTTAAAGCCACTCTAATGCTGATAGTGCTCAACTTAATACATGACAGTCAGTTGCTGGAACACTCATCTAGGAGGTGGAAAAACTGGATTCTTTAAACTTCTCCAGTCTTAAGCAGCTAATTGGAAACCTGCAAGATTAAAGTAAAACTTAAACCTAAAGATTTGAAAGTATGGAAATACAAAAGTTACATGTACCCAGGCACCATAAGCCTCCCTCCCAGTAATACCAACTTTCTGCTCCCCGTCCTTGCTCTCTGTAAAGCTTATTATTTTGGGGGCAAGAACTGTTAAAAAGAAATTTAATAATACTCACTGTCAGCTAAAGTACAATTGGGAAGGTAATTTTCTAAAAAGTAGTTCATTATGTGATACATCTGTCAGGAGAAGAAGGGGAATTGTTATCACTAGGAAATGATGAAAACAGAACAAAAATGTTATTGCTGGAAAGGTGGGTTGAACATGCAAACAAGCATTTGAATAACTCCATGGAAGAAGCAAATGGTTTATGAGTAATGATACACATAGTTATTATTATAATTTTAGATAAACAACAAAATAAGGCGGGGGGGATAGAATCAAATTGGTAACTCTGCTGTATTTATTGGTCCACTGTATTAAACCAAAGGTTTTTGTTTTTTTTTTTAAACTTTTTAAAAAGTCTTCACCTGACTTGTATTGCTTAATATTCTGCTGAGTGATATATAAATAGCTAATAATTTTTACTTTAATTTAAATCATTTTTCATAGCTTTTTGGGGCTGACATTTTCTAGGCTTTTTCTATTTTTGTGGTGAGTGGAGGAGAAGAGAAGAGCCTAGAGAGGAGGAGAGAGAAAATGTGAACAAAATCCCCTCAGCTATTCTTGAGTTTCCAAAGGAGGAAAAGAAGTTCACTTTAATTTTTTAAAAGCCACAGAAAAAGTTACTGAAGTTTGAAATTTGAAACAAAGTAGGTTTCTCAATCATAGAGGTTCAAATTTTGATTTGGAAAAAAAAGCATCCAAGTAAAGCTACATATGAGTGAGCACAATTTCTGAGCATGCTTCCTAAGGTTTTAGGAAATCATATTACTACTGTCCCTGTTTGTGAAATCAGAGCCCATTCATTTTTCCTGTTTTATCTGATTAGAGGACTCAAGCAAAGAGAAACTGTTGCTGGAATAACTTACAGATGGGAGACTTTTAGTTGCTTCTGTAAAATGCACAGAGTAAACTCCTCTAAATCCCAATGAATTATGAACAGTCACTGGTGGAAAAACAGAAACCTTCATATACATAAATATAAAGTTCCCTTGGGTTCCTCTAAAGAAAGTTAGATTCAAAGGCTTACTCACTCTGAGGGATGCTGGAACCAAAATAACCCAGCCTAGATAGATGAAGCTATGGTAAATCTCAAATGGTAGCTGTTTCAGTAAAATCCATTATATTTCAGGGACCTTACAAGTTTTTCTTCTTAATTGCTCTTCAGTGTTCATCAAACAAAGTGCTAAGAATCCCTCTTCTCAATTTTTCTAGTTCCTTTTTCTTCTTACTTATAAAGCTTCCCAATCCAAAGTCACTTCAGACTGTAAGTTTAGATCTTCTGGTATTGTTGGTTATTTGTAGCCTTGATTAATAAAGATTCCCTCCTGTCTAATCCTTCCGTTGCAGCCCAGGTGATCTGATTTAACCTGGCCACAACACAGGTGAAGGGGTGAGAGGTGGGATTCTGTGACAGCAAGGGGAAGGGGCTGATGATACTGGAGTGGTTATGGGTTGTGTGTGGCACCTGGGCTTACCAGAGCAGAGTGCTTGGTCGGGGAGAGGGGACCTGGAGTGGTAAAGAGTGAACAATACCTGGCTGAAATGTGATCATGTGATTAGCTATTTTGGTAAATGCAGTGACCAAACTGAAAATGAAGGCCAGGAGGTGTGGCAGTGGGGGTTGCATGGACTCAGGAGTCACCTGCACCAATGTGAATAAACAATCAGAGTGGAAAGGAGTCCGGGTGACTTTCCTCGAGTTCAGAAGGTTTGTAGAGAACAAACTGAGGTGAATTCTTGCTAATGCACTTCAAATGTGGCCATCTTTTTGGCTTGAGGGCCTGCAGCTAGCAGCAAGGGTGAGAGAGAAAAGGAGCTGAGAGGAAAAGCAGAAAACTTTCTTTTTTCCATATAGAGCTCAGCTTGGGGAAGCCAAGCTATTTTAGGTTTTTCTTTGGATATTGGTTAAGGAAAAGCTGTTTTATTTGTGACCCCTCCTTAAACAGAAGAATGTTTTTCACTTCTTTATTTTTACTTTATTGTCTTTAAGCAATTAACATGAGAGGAATGCTTAAAAGTCACTGTTAGGAGTAGCATCCTGTCATGTTCTAGCAGTGTTGCACAGCTTTTAGCATCCCTTTCCTTATGTATATGTGAGCAGCATTTTAAATGAGGGAAGTTCATAGCAAAAAAATGCTGTGATTTGTGTTAACAAGACAGCCGTTGTTGAAGTTAGAATACCTGAATAGCAAAATTGGCTCTACAGATAATCTTATTCTCAATGAATGTTTGCTCCCGGGTACATTGAACTTGGTTAAAAGATAGCAAGGAAAGCTATTCAAACTACAGATTGTTGCCAGGGTATTTTAGAACAGCTGAACAGCCGGGGAGATTTTTATGTTTTTAAGGGCTCTTTTTAATTATTTGTAATTAAATCTACCTGAACTGGATATACTACAATCGTTAAACTGTTTTATGTCACAATACAGAGCAGTGCTTCTCTTCTAGCATTACATACTACTCTGATATATTTGGAAAAGAAAATCTGAGTATTTGTCATTTTTATGGCACATAATTTTTATGTTCTGTATATATTTGAGATGCCTACTTTGTTATTTAGATTAGCCAAATACTTCTGTAATAGCCACATGTAAAAATTTCCTGATACTTATGGGATGTATATCCTTAGTGTTATGCAGCTGTTTTGATTTATGAACTAGAAATATTTTGCAACTGCTCAACATACAACTAAGTAAAGTCTGTGTTGGTCTATGGTATATATAGTCTGGAGAAAGGAAGACTATCTCTTGGTGGAGGAGGATCGGGTTAGGTACCACTTAAGCAAACTGGACATACACAAGTCCATAGGCCCTGATGGGATACATCCATGAGTGCTAAGGGATCTGGCTGATGTCATTGCAAGGCCACTCTCAATCATCTTTGAAAGGTYGTGGAGAACAGGAGAGGTGCCTGAGGACAGGAAGAAAGCAAATATCACTCCAGCCTTCAAAAAGGGCAAGGAGATGGACCCAGGGAACTACAGGCCAATCAGCCTCACCTGCATCCCTGGAAGGGTGATGGAGCAGCTCATCCTGGAGGCCATCTCCAAGCATGTGGAGGACAAGGTGGTGATCAGGAGGAGTCAGCATGGCTTCACCAAGGGGAAATCATGCTTAACCAATCTGATAGCCTTCTCTGATGGAATGACTGGCTGGGTAGATGAGGGGAGAGCAGTGGATGTTGTCTACCTTGACTTCAGCAAGGCTTTCGACACTGTCTCCCATAACATCCTCATAGACAAGCTCAGGAAGTGTGGGCTGGATGAGTGGACAGTGAGGTGGATTGAGAAGTGGCTGAATGGCAGAGCTCAGAGAGTTGTGATCAGTGGCGCAGAGTCTAGTTGGAGGCCTGTAGCTAGCGGTGTCCCCCAGGGGTCGGTACTGGGTCCAGTCTTGTTCAACTTCTTCATCAGTGACCTGGATGAAGGGACAGAGTACACCCTCAGCAAGTTTGCTGACGATACAAAACTGGGAGGAGTGGCCGATACACCAGAGGGCTGTGCTGCCATTCAGAGGGACCTGGACAGGCTGGAGAGGTGGGCAGAGAGGAACCTCATGAAATTCAACAAAGGGAAGTGCAGGCTCCTGCACCTGGGGAGGAATAACCCCATGCACCAGGACAGGTTGGGGGTTGACCTGCTGGAAAGCAGCTCTGCCGAGAAGGACCTGGGAGTGCTGGTGGACACCAAGTTAAGCATGAGGCAGCAATGTGGCCTTGTGGCCAAGAAGGCCAATGGTATGCTGGGGTGCATCAGGAAGAGTGTTGCCAGCAGGTCGAGGGAGGTGATTCTTCCCCTCTACTCAGCCCTGGTGAGGTCCCATCTGGAGTACTGTGTCCAGTTCTGGGCTCTCCAGTACAAGAGGGATGTGGCACTACTGGAGCAAGTCCAGCGAAGGGCTACAAAGATGATTAGGGGACTGGAACATCTCTCATGAGGAAAGGCTGAGAGAGCTTGGCCTGTTTAGCCTGGAGAAGAGAAGGCTGAGAGGAGATCTTATTAACATGTACAAGTATCTGAAGGGAGGGTGTYGAGAGGATGGGACCAGACTCTCTTCAGTGGTGCCGAGCGACAGGACGCGAGGCAACGGGCACAAACTGAAACACAGACACTTCCATCTGAACATGAGGAAAAACTTCTTCCCTGTGAGGGTGACAGAGCACTGGAACAGGTTGTCCAGAGAGGTTGTGGAGTCTCCTTCTCTGGAGATATTCAAAATGCGCCTGGATGCGATCCTGTGCAAGGTGCTCTAGGTGACCCTGCTTGAGCAGGGGGGTTGGACTAGATGATCTCCAGAGGTCCCTTCCAACCTCAGCGATTCTGTGATTCTGTGATAATAAACCAACAAAAAATTAAGTACAGCAATTATCTAATATACTGGGTATAGCTATATATTTAAAATCCAGTATTAGAGAAGGATGGCAGAGAATATAAGAATATATATTTAGCAGTGGTAGTTAAATTACATAATCCTATATAGACAAAACAATACCTTTCTCCATTTTAGATGTTAGTGAATGTAAAATATACTAGAAATATATTGGCTCCTATGAAGCTGCAAATTAGCTTTCTAAAGATGATGGTACTATTTGATGTGAATCTTCACAAGTGAAGATGTAATAAAAGAAAATTATTGTTAATCTTTTTAACACAATGGTAGAACAAATACATGTTGGAGTTCCCCCTTAATTATGTGCCATAGTTTTGAATCTGTAAGACTTCAGCAATCTACTATAAGATTAAAATATTTTTAGTTCATGGAAGTATTTATTTGTGTTGGACAATGGCTTTTTAGTATATGTATTCATTTATCCTACGGCAGTCACACTTTTTGTTTCGTTGTGCTTCTGTTATTTTGTTGCTATAAGAAATTCTTTAATCTTATTTAATTGTAAATTTGAAATAAAAATTACTTTTTTTTTTTGTCTATGCCATTATACTTAGTATTAACCTTCCAAAGCAAATAGTTTTTTCAGGGTGATGGTAATTTTGGTGCTTTTTTCCTCTCTTCCAGGGGTGCTAGAAAAAACATGCTTTCATTCAAATGGAAGTGAGGTCTTCACAGTTAACGGTGACATTGAAACATCTGATGTTCCTTTTCCAAACATGGCTGAAAATAGTTCCAAGGTTGATCCCACAGAGGATCTCGGCACACACACCCTCTCCTGGACCACTACGCCTTTATCTCACATTGACCTAATAAACAAGAACTCAAATATATTTAGAGATACTTTGCAGGAGAATTCATTTAATCCTGTAACTCAAGGCTCACTGCTCAATCCTGATCCTCCAGATGATGCTGTTTTGGCAGAGGTCCCTGAAGACAGCACCCAGCTGTTTGCCACTGGAAAGGAGGAGACATTGTGGTCCACGGACATATCCTTTAACATCACAGAGAGGATGGCCACTCTGCCTGTATTAAGTCCTACCCGTCCATCTGTGTCACAAAAAATGGATCAGAAAAAAAGTAAGTTTATATTTTATTTGGCTCCATAATTGTGACTTACTGTTGGCCTGCCTCCCAAACAAATGATTTCTGAGAAATAAGAGTCCCTTTTAGATAATTTATTTTATCACACATATTCCATGTTGTAAGCAGTCAGTTTATTATCAGAACATCTGATCAACCCGGTTGAGGAAGATGTAGTAATTTCTTTCAAGGATGAAAGCTTACAATACATTCTTCAATTGGTGATAATCATGCATGCTTACCAAGGCTGAAAATGTGAAAATGAGTTATTGCAGGCTGTATTCAGTTTATATATTGGATTTTCTACATTTTGTTAAAGTTATATATGTGGTAAGTACCTTCCTGAAATGGGGACATAATTACAGTTTCAACTTTTTATATATTAGTGGACAAATTCTTCTCTAATGTGAAGCTGTTTCTCTATGCAGCAATAAAGTCGACATTTATGTCACTGTTTGACAGTGACATTTGTGAGGACTGTAATAAAAACATCAAAAAAGAATAACAACAAAACTGATAAAATATCTGTGATCATTTTTTTGTCTGACTAACAGCAGGTGCATTTCATTAGTGCCATGGTCATTTTATGGATATATGATGTCAGTAAAAGGTTCCTTGATGTTGTTTTGGTAACAACTGAAACACTAGGGTACTATATTAAAATAAGTTTGTTTCTCTAACTGCATACCATTCCTTTGCTAATGGTCCCATCAGAGCACAAAACAATACTTTTACCAAGTCATTGAGAGGTCTGACATAAATGAAAGGGGACAACCCATGATCTGAAAGTGGCACACTCTATTAAATATATATTTGAAATCTCTATGAGAATGATGGGATAGTGGCTGACAGTAGTGATCCCTTCTGAAAGGCCACTGAATAGATGTTCTTTTCAGGAGAATGTCTACGTATCATTGCTCTGCTGGATTCTGTGCTTTGTTAAGCTGTAAGACCTGATATTACTCATCTGAACTATCTAATGAATGTACTATTCAGGTCAGAATGATCAAACTGAAGTTGCATCAGAAATAGTTTGTTTTGCTGTTTTCTTCTGAAACATTCTGCCTTCAGGGGTTTGTTGGTCCTCTCTCCCTTCCCCCTACCTTATCATCAAACAGGCAGATAAAAGTTGGGAAATGGAGAAACTTCTCTGTATGCCATTTTCTTGTTCTTCCAAAGTGAGGTAAAAGTAGGGGAAACCTTTGAGTAAGACTTTTTTTTTTTTTTTAATCTGGTACATGGAAGAGATTCTTTTCGAGGATCATTTCAGTGCAAAAATTATTTTCTCACTCACAAATTAGCCTTGAAAAATGATAACTTAATATGAATCGATGATCTGTCAATTTTTTCTTTCAGTCTGCTAGACTGTGGTTATTCCACAGGTCATCTGAAGGGTTCAGTTTTTCTGTAAGTCAGTGTAAGAACAATGTTTATCAAACAGAACCTATCTCTTGTTTTCTTCCCCCTAAACTGAAAACGTGTATAAACGCATATTTGTATCCTATGGTGATTCATTTATTTACCTTTTTTGGTAACTTGATTAATTATCACTGCACTGAGGAATAAAAAACTATGCATAGAAGCAAAGTGGGCTATATTACAGATACTTCCAACCTATATCATTTTTGATAATTATGATAGCAAAAGACACTCCAAAGTTAGCAGCCTGCTAATAAACATAGAGCAAAATTGTAAGGCAATATACCGCCTGTTTTTCTCAACTAGAACTTCCTTAAAATGTGTTGTGGGCTTCTAATTAACTGTTCCTCTTCTGGAAGATGGTGTCTTTGCATTGCAGTCTTAGTAACTGGGTAGATACCATATAGATATTAAGACTAAGATACTGTGTTAAGACGTAAGACTGTGTGTGTTTGTATGTGTTTGTATTCAACTGCCTAATCGTCATATCTAAGATATATGGAATTCCAGGAAATACAGATGAAATTTGGCACATACGGTACTGATTTTTATTTATTTATTTATTTATTTATTTATTTATTAAGTATCCTTGAGATGGAAGTAGGTTCTTTGATAGAAACTCTAGTGAAGAATAGATGGGGGGGGGGAACAGAAAGGCATGATAGAATAAGGAAGAGACAGAAAGGCAAACAGAGTGTTAGGTGTTACCATGAAGGGTGCAGAAAGAAAACAGAAAATCTTGTTATGCCAGTCTATAAGTTCAGAAAGACAGTAGTAGAAATAGAAAAGTCAAACAGCAGGCAACCAGAACCAGTGGAGATAGGAATGGCTTAGGTTTGAGGAGATACTAAACAGACAATAACTCTTCCTCCTGGAAAACAGATGGCTGAGGAGTGAGAGGTTATGGCAGATGTCTATACAATCTTGAGTGGCCTGGAGAAGTTGAACAGGGAACAGTTGCTCACTGTTCTTCATGATATCAAGTGGGTGCCTATTGTTTTTAGGTTATCAGACCTAAAAACAAACAAAAGGAGGCACATTTTCACAGAATATCAATCTATGTCATGGAGCTCATTGCCATAGGATGATGAGAAAACCAAAAAGTATAAAAGTGCCTGGAGAACTTCATGACAGGTTGGTCTGTTGGGAGCTTTAAACGTACAATCTCTGACTCATAAAGTCTCTAGACTTTAAATTGCACGAAGTTGTTATTTATACTTATAGGTGGTTGTTCCTTACTTGTCCTAAACTGTTATCTTTTCTTAATCATATGATGCTGACCCCTGACAAAGGCTAGCTTCTGAGCTAAGTGTATCCTGTGTTACCTCTCTGTCAGAAAGAAAGTGAAGGAATACATTTTTCCTGTTGAGGTTATTTGAGTTTGTGTGAGTTCAGATTTAAATATGTTGTTTTAAAGGCATGGCTCATGGTCTTAAGCCATTAGGATGGCTCATAGGAGAGTTTCCTGATAGCAAAAACATCAGGAAGGGAGCCTTAAGTGAACCAATAGGGTCAGTAGACCGTATGCATGGAATTTAAAGGTTTATGTCATATTATTCTGTTCATCTGTCAATCAGTGCATAATAGAAAAAGAATGATATACAAAATAGTAATATATCTTAACAAAGGATGTTTTCTGAAGATACCTATCAGTAAAATTTTATCAGTACTTTTTTCTCTTTGAGACAAAAATAGTCTGCAATTATGCAGCAAAGTGAGAGACTGATCAGGAGGTCTCAAGTGGACTGGATTGAGAGGAATGTTTTTGTTTCAAATGGGGAGACAAGAAGGAGAGAGAGATTGACAGTCTTCCTAGAAAAACATACTGTAGACCAGTGGAACATGCACTAGGAACAGAGATACTAATATCTAATTTTATTTCTTCTCTTCACTGATATGCATGTATATATATTTAATATCTCCTCTTTCTGTCCTCTTTCAAATCTCTTACTTGGCTGTCTGTTAGGAGAGAAGTGTAACAACTCTGCCATTTCACAAAAAAGTTTTAGTGGAAAACTGTTACGGTGTTCTAATCTTGATATGAACAGTAATGTGACAAAGTGCTCCAAGTTTTGCTCCTCTATCATACTTTTCTGCGCTTCGTGTCATGCCTCAGCACGYGTAAACACTGCGAGCAACAGAGAAAACGAGACCTGTTTTCAGCAGAGCCCCAGAAACCGTGATGGTGACCGTGCCAAGGCCTGCAGCTTTCGATGGCCGCTGAGCAGGGGCGGCACCAGCCGCCTCTCCCGGCTGCTCCGCAGCCGCCTCGGCCGCCCGGGCAGCGCCCGTCCCGGGCCCGCCCCGCCCTGCAGCCGCTGGAGGCCGGGGCCGGGGCCGCTCGCGGGGAAGGAGACCGGGACGGGGGAGGGCGGCCGGGAACGTGGGCAAAGGCATCCTCTGCTTTGGGAGCGCGTAAAGTGGCAGTCGCGGAGAGGGAGAGGGGTTTGCTTCAGGGTGTCGGTGGAAGGTGGCATCGTCTGGTGGCAGACGGGGGGGCCTAGGGCGGCATTTCATCCGAGGAGCAGGCGGGCTGCACAGCCTGAGGGCGTGCTGGGGAGTCAAGGGGGAGCTGTGGGCCTCTAGACATTTTACCAGGAGAAGAACTGAGTTAAAGAGCAGGCTGGATAGGAATGAGGGACATGTTTCTCTAGCTCTGGCTTATTCTGATGTACTTGACGAAGTGCTGGGAAGGGTGCGAGTCCCAGATGAACATGGATTTGGTTCAGGTTCAGCTCCTCCCTGCATTTGCACAAGTGTGCAGGAGGATGAAAAAAAACCCTCACAAACTCCAAATGGTTGCTTGGAAGAAAAGTGCCTTTGCGAAAGTGAGACACGGAATCAGAGGACTTGGTAAGCAGAATTTCAGGAGGCATAGCATTTATATTTGATTGTTTCCCTTTTTTCACTCTCTTGCTAAATAAAAAAATTTCTTATTATGAAAAGGACCCTTGGGACTTCATGCACGTCTTTGCAACTGAGCAATTTCATTAATTTGCAGCCCCTGCTCAGCCTCAAGGCTGTCCTAACCCCCCTTATTATCATTTAACTATGTCTAATTTATACATTAAATAAACGTTTTTCTCCCTCCCCAGTAGTCCTTTCTTTGTATTTGGTGTTCTGCCACTACTAGAATATATAGAGAACTAGGTTGACCCAGGTTTCTGTGTGGTAGAAAAGAGCAGTGTGAGGACCACTCTGGGGACAGTTGGAAGGGGTAGGTCCCATGTGGAACAGAATCAAGAAATTCTTTGTCTCCTTCTCCCTGCCTTGTACTGCTCATACTAAAGTTATTTTTTCTACAGAAGCTACGGTATCTAGTAGCTGCATCCTAAGTCAGACCACAGGTTTGTATCTACCTAATTCCTAGTATCTCAAGCAGTGATCTAATAAATCACTTTGTCTTCTAGCTAAGTTTATATTTACTTACGCATACAAGTTGGTACAGTCCCAGTTGTATTAAGGGTAATAAGAGCAGTAGGCCCATGGTAGATATTTAGAGGTATTTTTGTTTTCAACAAAATAAGTTCAAAATATTGTTGAAACGTTATTTTCTCTTGATGCAAAGATGATTTTTGTTTTTCAAACCTTGAAATCCTTTGCAGAGTGAAAAAACTCCTGTGCAGCCTTAGTGAGTATTCTTGTTTTACAGGTACATGGGCACAGAGAGCTAGACTGATTAGTCCCGGGTCACCCAGTAGGTCAGTAGCGTTCAAGGGCACAGAGAGCATTTTGTACATGTGAAAAAAGTTTAGCCTAACTTGTTTAGCTGTGAGATAATTTTGTCCTAATTTTATGGGGAAACTTGCGGTTGCTCTTTATGTAACTAACATAGGCAAGTAAACAAAGATCTATAAAAAGCAGAGTTGAGGGAAGCTATCTGCATTCATGAGTGGAATTACATGAAAGAAATAAACAGACTTCTCATTTTGGGAAGAGCAATTGAAGTATGAGGATTTAACAATCTCAGTTTGAACAGGCAACTTGTAGGCCTCATGTTTATAAGATTTAAATGCAACCTGAACTGGTATGCAGTTATAGGAAACATCATCATAATTATGTTAAACTCATGGACACCTGTATATCCTTTTATGCATTAAAAAAAAGGTGTTTTTTGACCTGGGATGCCTGTGAACGTTTATCAATATTCTTCTTAGTTTGCACAACAAGCAAATACTTACTATAACTGGAACTCTAAGGAATAACTTCTTTGATGTACATAGCTAAGCTTGTCAGTGAACCGAAGTGTTCAGACTCTAGTGGTAGAAGCACAGTTAGCCTATCACTGCATATTTTAAAAATATGACCCTCAAAAGTAAAATCCAGTGATATAGACAGTGTCAGTAGCAGCCCCTCGGAATAAAGGAAGGGCCTGAGAAGTCATATATCATGCTCTGCAACAAGTACTTTGCCAAGTGTGCTGTCAAATTCAGATCTAGGCTGCAATATTTCTGGCTAATGCAAATGATCTTTCGTAGACAATGGCTAGGTACTCCCTCGTGAAACACTCACATGCCTCTGAAAAGCATAACTGGTTATTTTCCATAGGGAAAATAGTTACTTCTGTTCTTCTAGTATACTGTATAGTATGCTTCTATAGTTACTTTCCATAGGGAAAATTTTCACTTACTGAAAACACATTTGTAAAGTCAGTAGTTTGTTGGACTGGCCAGTCCTTAACTAGTCAAGGCTTTATAGATCAACACCAGGATCTTAAGCTCCACCTGGAAGCTTGCAAGCAGGAAACTGCAGTTTGTAAAGCACAGGTTTCACGTGCTTGCAGTGCGCTGTTTACTAAGTGTGCTGCTGTATTGTGCTCTTAGTTTCTGAACAGATTTTAGAGGGAGGCTTAGGTAGGATTTGCTATATTAGTGTTGTCCAAAAGTGAGGTGGGCATAAATTATCACTGTGAGATCTACTTGGAAAAGATGGTCATAATTTCTTACAGAACGGATCAGAAGAGTAATTTGGCTATTCTAGAAAGGTGATTAACCAGAGACAACTGGGACAGCTCAGGCACAGTCCTGTAGACTGTCCTATTCATAGCCTGTTGAGTACCTCAGCTATTGTGCATCTTTTACAAAGCACTGTTTTTTTGTTTTGAACGTAACAATATTAGCACATAATTAAGTGGTGTCAATCAAGCCAGCATTCATTTTTACATATTGAAAACACATTTGTAAAGTCACGCACGTCTTTCAAAACAATAGGAAAATGCAGTCCAACCTAATGTGCCATGGAATATACTCTGTAATAATAGATCTAATCCTAAGATTAATTTCATTTTGTGCTTTTTGTTTTTAATGGTAGGTTCTTAGAAATATGTCTCCAGTTTCTCTAAAGAATTCTGTAATTAGGAAATGGCTAATCAAAATACCATCTGGATCTGGAATACAGGCCAGCTCACATCTAATGGGTGTGGGGAGGTGTTCAGCCTGAACTACCTGCTTACAGCTGTGCCTGCCCAAGAGTCTATAGAAGCAAGCATGTGCCTCAGCCAAGAAGGGGAGTGGCTGGAAATACCTTGGTGAAAGACGTGGGGCTCCAAAAATGAGTTTGATTGGGGAAGAACCTGGTCTTCTACAGTTGTCTTTGGCCAGGACAATAACTGAACTGGGATTTATGACAGCATTAAGCTCTGAAGAAAATGTTTCTGGTTCAGACTGAAGTGGTGTTCCACAGCTTCCTCCATTTGGTAGCCTGTTGCAGATCACCTTTAAAAAAATTTTAGGATAAAACTTCAGCTCTGATCTAAAATATGAGTTGTGTGTTGCTAATGGCTAAACCCCTCTGTCTGACTTGGGAGGCAGTGATTTTTTTTCTCTCTATACTGCAGGGGGTCAGTACCCTTAACACCTCTCCCTTTGGTACCTGCGGAGCACAGGGGGGAGTTGACAATCCCTTGTTACTTTCAAATTTTGTAATTTATTAGCTGATCTAAATTAAATGCAGAGCAGTTGTTTTCAACTAGTCTTGGACTAGTTGATGTGGGCCCACTGCTGAATGGGGCAGGGACCCTAGTGACAAGGGATACAGAAAAGGCAGAGGTACTGAATGCCTTCTTCGCCTCAGTCTTTACTGTAAGACTGGCCCACTGGAATCCCAGGTGCTGGAGACCAGGGGGAAAGTCTGGAGAAAGGAAGACTATCTCTTGGTGGAGGAGGATCGGGTTAGGTACCGCTTAAGCAAACTGGACATACACAAGTCCATAGGCCCTGATGGGATACATCCATGAGTGCTAAGGGATCTGGCTGATGTCATTGCAAGGCCACTCTCAATCATCTTTGAAAGGTCGTGGAGAACAGGAGAGGTGCCTGAGGACAGGAAGAAAGCAAATATCACTCCAGCCTTCAAAAAGGGCAAGGAGATGGACCCAGGGAACTACAGGCCAATCAGCCTCACCTGCATCCCTGGAAGGGTGATGGAGCAGCTCATCCTGGAGGCCATCTCCAAGCATGTGGAGGACAAGGTGGTGATCAGGAGGAGTCAGCATGGCTTCACCAAGGGGAAATCATGCTTAACCAATCTGATAGCCTTCTCTGATGGAATGACTGGCTGGGTAGATGAGGGGAGAGCAGTGGATGTTGTTTAACTTGATGCTGTCTCTCATAACATCCTCACAGGCAAGCTGATGAAGTGTGGGCTAGATGAGCAGACAGTGAGGTGGATTGAGAACTGGCTGAATGGTAGAGCTCAGAGAGCTGTGATCAGCAGCACAAAGTCTAGTTGGAAACAGGTAGCTAGCAGTTTATCCAAGGGGTCAATACTGGGTCCAGTCCTATTCAAATTATTCAGCAGTGACCTGGGTGATGGGACAGAGTGCACCCTCAGCAAGTTTGCTGATGATGCAAAACTGGAAGGAGCGGCCGATACACCAGAGAACTGTACTGCCATTCAGAGAGACCTGGACAGGCTGGAGAGGTGGGCAGAGAGGAACCTCATGAAGTTCAATAAAGGGAATTCTCCTTCACTTCCTGAGTGCTAAATAGATACTTTCAGGTATGAGCTTTTTATTTCCATGGTACAACTATATAACTTGTTGGTTACAAAGGAAATGAGAAGTGTCATGGAAGTGATGATTCTATCACTGATGAAGCTGTTCATATGCTGTACTGGCATTTTTAACGTATCAACATCATTCAGGTCCTATACACTGCTTTTATTATCAGTTTTGTCTTAACCACAAGTGATTGTTGGTGGTTAAACTCTATCTAGTTGTCTCAACTTGTTGCTGATGAAAGGGGTAGATTCATAATGGGATTATGACTATGCTGCTAGCTGGGTGTTTAATTTTGGTTTTGGCAGTTTTAGAATGACAAAAGTTCCTTTAGGTCAAGTCAGAGTGGATGTTACAATATTTACGGAAAACTATTTTTCTTTGAGTCATCTTAAGTGTTTTGAAAATCTAATTTCAAAGAGAAATATTTAATTTCAGTTGGTCATTCAAAATGTAGGTTACTTAGAAGCAAACCAAGAAAAGATGGGCTGAACAAGCTCATTGACCTTGACTTCAATTTTAATTTTCATAGGCAATCAGCAACATAAAGTCTACTTTATCAGTCTTGGCTGTGGCATTTTGGCATTTTAAATAGAGGCCCACTCAACACAATTATTTAACAACCTAAACTTATTTACAAGTAGGCAGATAGAGTCTTCTTTTAGCAGTTTACAAAGAAGTTATCTCATTTTGAGCAAAGGATCTCACAAACCTTTAATGACATCTTTTACTGTCCCAGCCCTGGAATGTGTATGTGCTTTCTGAATATAAATAGGATGACCCATCTTATGTCCTTTTGCTGCACTTCTGCGTCATACACATTAAAGCTTTACTACACTTCAGCACAGATGTGGGAGATTCATGTTACCCACCAGTGACACAAACTCTTCAAAAGCAACTTAGGTAGCACTTTTTAGCATCTTTAGATAAATTCTGGGTAACCTCTAGTTATAAATATTAATACCATTCAACATGGGGGAGGGGGTCTCATAACATAAACTCCTTTTATTCTTCAAGTAGATATTTCTGCTAACAGGAGACTATATATAACTAATCAGTGGAAAGACCTTGTTTCAAAGTATTGAAAGAGTATTCCTTTTTTTGTGACTTCTAATGTGTTTTAAAGCAAAAACAGTTTGCTAAAATTGACGTGAATTTGCAAAATCTTTTGATTGGACCAAATCTGCATGTTTTTAGGAGGTAAATGACCTAACAGTTTTGCAGTGCTGTAAATGGGATAATTCAGCCATATAACTACACCAGACCATGCAATGTATGCAATGTGGGAATACGATTGTGGATATTTGGTTTTCAATGATCTAGTGAATAAAGAGCCAAAATGAGCAGGTCATGAAACATGATTAAAGTTCTGAGTAATCTTGTACCTTCGGAATATTTTCTCCCTCCATAGTCATTTGTGTTGACTTGCTCATTACACAGTGACCAATATAATCACCATAACAATGTAGCTAAGAAGGGAAGAATATGTCCCTTTTATTTGACTGGGATAGAGCAAAACCCTATAATTTTAGCATTTCTATAATGGAGAGTGAATATGAGTGGGAGATAGCAAGAAACTAAGCACTCTGACTTCTTTTGGCAAATAACCTGCATGGTAGTAGTTGGCATGAGGTTAGAGAAAGATAGTTATGGAATAACCTACTCCTCAGGAAGTCTCAGTCTCTAAAAGTTAGAAGTTGATTTAAATCCTGAAACAATAGGTTTTTATGCTACTTTTTTTAGAAAATGAGTATATAATAAAGGAATGCTTTAGTGGTGTAAGTGACCTCCTTTCTAGTTGTAAGACAATGAAAAATGTCGCCTAGTGTACATCATTGAAAAGGCCTCTGGGCTATTTGGTAAATAGCTGAGTGAGTTTATAAAAGTAAACCATCACAGTGATATAATCCCAAAGTATGTTGTTTTAGCAGAAAAAAGCAACTGCTGTAATTGCTTTAGGGGTGTTATGCAATTGCAATATGGCATGAGAAATGACAACTGGGAGAAGAGGAGGTGTGTGTGATAACCCATAAAGATGTGACCACTACTATGAAAATGCTTAATCTCTGCTTTAAGAAAGCATTGCTTAGCTGCATTTGTGTTGCTTTGTCCAGTTGTTTACACACGTAGCTTGCTATACATCAGGATGGGAAACACTGAATGTTTTGATTGCAGAGGAGTTATTCATAAAATCTCTAAAGCCTGAAACTTAAGAAAAAATACTTTTAAACTATTAGATTCTTATAAGCTTCTTATTGACCGCAACTACTTTTGCATGGAATAACTCCTAAAATTACTCCTAACTAATCCAAAAATACTCTGCTTATTTAATACAGTAGTAAAAATGAATTTTAAGTGATTACTTTCTGAGTAGAAGTTTTGGGCTAATCAAAGGCAGTTGACGTGTTTTGTGTACACAGTGTTCCTTTTTAGGCATTAGTTTGACTGGAAGTTTGAAATATTGTTGTGGTTTTGTGCTAGTGTACCTCAAAAGATACAAAAGGAATATGTGCATTTGAAGACAATCCTGGCAAGGGCTAGAGATGAGTAAACTGTGTTCAGCAATTCTTCATTTATTGTGTTGCTTTAATTTCTTTCATGCCACTTTCTTTGTCCCACAGAATTTGGAATCCCCCTCATCTACAGACATCTCTTTAACAAGCTTTTTATTTTTCTAACTTCATGATGACAGTGTGCCTTGGCTTACATAAAATCCTAAGGAGCCACAGAGGTCAAGAGTGTAAAACATGTAAAAAGGAAAGGCAACTATTCAGAACAACACTTGAGCAAACGCTAAATTCATCCCTACTCAGAAAGCACTTAAGCACATGCTTAAAAGATGTTCTCAGCAGAGATACTGTCTGACCTCAAGATTGAAATTCCAAATACGAGAAAGTCGGTGCTTTTCAAAAAGTAGTTGGCACCGACCTCCCTTATTGATTTGAACGGGGTCTACTCGTGCTCAGTAGTCCTGAAAGAATTGGCCATTTATCCTCAGCCTACTTTTCTCTCCCCACGTGCAGTGTGTACGTATGTAATACTAAGGATTTTTAAGTAGTTTCTTATCTGGAACTTGAGCACAGTGCTAAACTTAGGAATTCCCTTAATTACCCATGGTCTGCCAAAGAGATTCTCTGCAACCTTTTCCAAACCTGTGACCTCTGATTTGAGGCATCCAGTTTGTGCTTTCATGGATTGATGCACCTCTAATTAGATGTAGCTTTAATTTAAACCTTTGTGCACTGTGGATGTTCAGTGCCTATGAAAGTGGAATGTCTCATTTTTGGACATCCAGTAGATGAGATTAAATCTTTCAATATGGCAGTCTCAAATATTCAGTTTAGTGCTTCAAATTATATTGGAGAATAAAATTATGAACACTCTTTATATTGGTAATGTTTCCATTAACGTATATGATTTTGAACTGGTTATAATTGCAAATGTTATCCTGTCATTTAAGGAAATTTAATTTTTGAAAGATGACTTTGTGCCTTGGTTACAATAACTATTTAGTATGCTATTTGGATAAAAATGCACCAGCAATATATGTATTCTAAGTGTTTCAGCATTCTATGAGGGACAAAATGGAACTGAGTAGTAACTGACAATAAAAGTATAATAGTTCTTTAGGCCTAAGGTAATAATGCAAAAAATTACTTATTACTATCAATTTTTAAATAGATGCAAGTGATCTGTATCTGAATAGCTTACACACTGGTAAGCATTGTTAAAAATCTCATATAAGCAATTTTTAAAAATCTTATTTAAACCATAAGCTTTTAAGTGCAGAAAGGTTGCATGAAATCCAAGTAAAATAAAATAACAAAGAAAAAAAAAGCAAAGTGGGATGTTTTGAAAGATAAATTGTATAGGCACTGATTATAAGTRCTGATTTTTATGACGAGGGGAGGGGAGAAAGTGTATAAACAAAGACATGCAAACTGTATCTGAAAATAGATGTACTGACAATAAAAGAAGACTGTTGAAATTGCAGAATGAAGTTGACATTATAATACAGAAGGTAAAGGGAAGGTAAAGATGGAAAATGAAAGGAAACATAATTACATAGGAGGTCAAGTTATATAAAGAATAATTTCCACTGTGTCCAGAACAAGAGAGATTCTGGGAAGGAGACAGCAGGGGTCTCCAACAGATGGCAAGAATCATTCAAACACAGAAAAGCTTGACATTGTTGAAGAAATGAAACGCATTCTTTGTCTCACTCTTTACAATGGCAAATGTAGGACAGATGTCTGAAAGGCAAGCTTTTTTGGTAGTCTTGAAGGGGGAAATGCTAGGGGAAACCAGGGTCTCACCAGAAAAAGAAATAAAAAAAAATTGATCTTTAACTGGATGATTTAAAAACAAAAACAAGTGAACTAGTTCCAACCTGAAAGTATGAATAAAATTGTGACTTATGTTGACCGATGTATTTTGAGCAGTTATGGCCAGATGTCTGTGAAGTTTCTTTACCAGTTTCAAACTGCTGTACAAAATACGTCTATGCAAGCCCTTGTCCTGGCAGAAACAGCTGTAGAATAGCCGAGTACTTTTTGGACAAAGTGAGAGCTTTATACTGAAGGAAACGGTACAAAATTGTACAGAGATGTTGATCAGACTTGAAAAGAATCAAAAATTTAAGATTTTTTTCCATTTTTTAAGCACTTTTCTTCCGCAGCTTAATCTTGATTTTATGTCCATCTTATGTCTTCTTCCAATTTATGCTCCTATATACTATGTAGCCTAACACAGAGACTCATCAGAATTTTATTCTGTTGCAGGGACTCTCCAAAGGAGTTAATTTTGTTACTGTCTTTCACATGTTCCTCTCTCTTCCTTGCTTCTGTCTAGCTTTCCTTACAGAAAGATGGCCTAAAATTTCCCTTTCTTTGGGCTTCCTATCCCAACTTCACTGGACTTTTCCATGTGAGTCTGAGTCCAGTGCAGCATACGTCTCCATCTCTAGTTAGTCTGCTTCGTTGGCGTGGGGTTTATTTTCCTCAGCACGGGCACCTTGATGCGGTGAGAAACACGTAAAAATTATCCAAAGTTTACATGCCTAAGTGGGATTGAGTTAGCTAAAGTGAAAGCTTAAAAAGAGTACAGCAATGCACGAGGCAAAACTAAATCTGCTCTATAGAAGTGTTTCAGTATTTTTAATTACTCTTTCATGTACTTGAATTTGGAAAGAAAGACAATATTTTTATTGGGCCAACTGAGAAAGCTGGGAAAAACAGACAAGTTTTAGTGAGCATGATTCTCTCATTAAATCACATAAGGGGAAGCAAAACCCAAGGGAAATAAAGTTAGAGCAACTATGTCTGAGTTTTACTGTAATTATGAATTCATGTGAGACAAAACAGTAGTCAGTACTTGTTAAGCAGTGAAAGCTGTTGGCAGGAGGATGGTGTGATATGATTTAGCCATTGGTAGGACTGTCAGGAGAAGATACTCATAAACCGTTTGAATTTATCTGCTGAATTTTCCTTTGTCAGAGATGCTAATCATACTTTATTCTGTCAGTCATTCTAATTAAAGGTATCTTTTTCTTTCAGACCTTACTTTTCTTGTAGTTCTAGAGCTTATAGCTGCAACAGTATTACTACTTTGACTTTGTTTATCATATAATTAGCTTCTTAAATTTCTTAAGATCTGTTCTTTTCAATTTAACTGTACTTTCCAAGGGATTGAAAGGAATAACTTCCTCCTTTCACCCCTCAATCCCACCAGTGCTGGTTTTAATTGTAAAACTGTTGGCATTTTTCCTCCAAGAGGTTTGTGTATAATTTGTTTTTTTCTATAGTGTAATATGACTGTGTGGTAGTCTATAAGGATTAGTTGATGTTTTCTGAAATGGTATAATGTGTCCTGGAAGAGAAAAAATACCCAGCTTTTCTAGTAGTGTGGAAAAAGTGCAAGGAATTGTCTGAAAATGTATTTAAAATGTAGCAGTAACCTGACATACATACTCAGCAGCCAGCAGGCTCTCTTGTGAGGAAACTGAGGCTGCAGTGAATTGTGGAAATTGTGTTTTCAATTCAAAGTTTATATAAAAAATTGCAGTTACTATGCTTTTGTTGTAAAATTGTTGATTTTAACTACTGATATTTGAACCGGGGGAAAACAGTTTGTAGATCTCCCTGCTGACTAATTCCAAAGGATAGATTCTAATTGCAGACATATATTGAAATGTTTCATAAGAAAATCAAATAGTGGGAAGTTTTTCCTGAGTTATGGAGAAAACATCTGAAATGCAATTTTGGTCCAAAGTAGACTGTACATGAAAAATTCATAGCTGGAGGAAGGCCAGAAAGTCTTCTATTTTAATTGAAATGAAAAATGTACCAAGATGTCACAGTAAATTAAAAGAGGTATTAAAATATGTGAAGATATTAATGAGTTCTGGAGAGAAGTTTTGCTGAAAAGACCAGATTCTAGGTGGAATGCCATGCTCCTTTGATCTTCAGCAAAAGTCCATGAGAATCCGGATATGCAGTAGAAACAGGGCATAGGGGGGAAGAAAGGCATTGTATAGCTTCATATATTTCAAATATGAGATTTTGAAATCAAACAGAGTCACAAGATCCTTTTAAGGTTATGAGCACATGCAAACTTTGTATTAGAAAAAAAATTGATTTTCTGAAGATAATTCCCATATCAAGAAGTCTGTGAATTGCTGCTATAGGCAAGTTAGACAAGCTTCCAAGTTAGAATGGATGAATTTAGTTTGATTTTGCTCTTTTTATTGGTATTCTAAGAAATTTTAAACATGCTTTCAGATTAAAAGTGAGATTTGATTCAATGTTGTTAGAGCTGTCTCTACGAAAGAGCCAGGTGAATGTTGCCATTTCTTTCTGGGTTTTACCAGAGGTTCCTTCCTGAGGCTTTAACAGTGAATCTATGAACTGCAACTGCGCAACTTAGTGCTTAGAATATACAAGTTCAGTAGCAAAGTGGGTGGTGATTACTGCTGCAAATTGAACATTGTTTTGTTCTCCATAAATGTCTGAATGATGTTGTTTAAAAGTTGCTCTGATTAAAAAAGATTATGTTCTAATTGAAATCTCAACAAACTTGACCTGGGATATGAAAATGAGGCTGAGTGCTTTCATCTTCAAGCACTCTCATGTACCTTATTATGCTTTGCGTATCTGAGACAGAGGTTTTTTTGCAGATCTGCAACGATAATCCTAGTAAGAATATACTCCAGCCAGGATAAAGACCAGTTCACACTGTTCATCCCAGTAGCTTTAACTGAAGACATCATTTAACTGCATAACATTTATAACTGCTAATGCAAGAAGGAAAGATCCCAGCTCTGTTTGTAGGCTGCAAGTTAGAAGCAGCATGCATTCAGAATGCAGAGTCGCATCAAACTGATGTATCCATTTTTAGACCTGAAATGTTCTTTCGTGTGTCATTGACAAGAATTGATTCTGCTGGTGCAATTTGTTTTTTCATAACTGTTTCAAAGCATTTTACAGAGCTTGGCAGTGGTGACATTCTGCAAAAGCACTGCTTTAGCTCCTATGAGCAGGCTCTGTTCTTATCCACTAGCTCCTGCCACTACACTGTCCCTTCTCTTGTTCTAGAGCAAATGTTTTGCTGCCAAACAACTATTCAGCTCAGTGATCTGAACCAAGTGAAATAGTTATTTCTTTCCCTCTTTCTCCCCCCCCCCCCAAAAAAAAAAAAAAAGGTAGTTTTTCATTTGGGCCAACTCCCAGAGCTGATTGATTGCATGGTCAGAAGCAAGGACTACTGGTGGGTGAGGAATTATGACCTTATTACAGACAAAGTCGAGTGTTTTAAAACTAAAACTATTGATCTACCTTAAGCTGCAGTTCCAGTTTTATTTCTTGGGGGCTGCCATAAGCATTGCCTTTTTGGAAAGAATGTAGGTGGTTATTTTCAGTCAGCTCAGTTCTCTAGTCCACTTCACTTACGTAGCTTTGCAGATACAGTCTGTGATTGGCTGCAATCTGGGAACAATCCAAAGAGAAAAGCGGAAAAAGTGTGGTTTAAATTACTTTCAGCAGAGCTGAATACAAAACCATAGACTTGCATTGCAATTGCTGGAATAGGAGGAAGCCCTTTTCTACCAGTTCAGTCCATATGTCATTAGCCAGTGATAAACAGAAAACTCTTCCTTTAGCTGAATGACAGAAATGACCTATATAATTAGGAATCACGCTGTTCTGATCAACAGCATTTTCACATGTTGTTATTCCCATTCACTGCTCTTTTTTCCTAGGTAATCCTTTTTTCCTCTGGTCTGTTTTCTACTTGTTTTGTAACATGTTTGGTATTAGTATGTTATCCCATCAGTCAGATTCATTCATGTGTTTTATTAGCATTCTGGCATTGAAGTGAAGAATAGTTTATAAAATGCAGTTAGCCTGTACATGTGAAGCAGCATTTAGTAATTTGGTGGAATGGTTGTGCATTTTGATGTTTACTGAACTCTTTTCTTATTTCTGTGGCTATTGGTCAGTGGAAGATATTTTAACTTAAATTTTCCCTTTATTTGGAAAAAAAAATTGGAATATTTTTACTAATTTTTTTACATTATCTGTTTAAACTTTTTATTGAAATACACACTCCTTATTAAATAAGTGGTCCATTTTGTCTGTATTTTAGATGGCTTTCCTCTTACTTGACACTAACTACTTTTAGTGTCCTTTACAGTAAAATGTTCCTTGCTCTTTAGAATGTTGTGTCTGTTTTACTGTTTGTCTACATATGGAGCAATTCTGGCACTGAACACACTTGTCTGTCTAAAAGATATGTTCTGTCTGTCACAAGCTATTGGGCTTGATGCAAGAATTAATGGAGGGGCTTAATAGCTTGTTTTATGCAAGTGATCAGAATAGAGAATCTCTGTGTTCTGTTCTGGTCTCAATTTAAGTGAAACAACCTGACTATGAAACAATGTGTTATTCAAAGTATGACTGTCTCCTAGCTTATGCGGTTGTGTGGAACCTGAAAGAAAAACAGAAAATTCAGTAAGGTCCCCTCAGGCCTTGATTGTGAAGATAAAATTATATGTCTGTGTGCTGCTGGATTAGAGGTCTGCGGGCTAGCTCAGAGAGGGCTGATGCATCTGTGCTGTGCAGCTTCATGCCGTGCAAGTGAGCCAGTGGAGTGCTCTTCCTGAGCTATTTAGTCTTGTGCAGAACTAAACTTGTGATAACACAAGGCAGCTTTTCTTGATTTACCAGAGAAGGTTTCTGAGACTGCAGCACTGCTGTTACTACTGCACTTCACAGAATGGTTGAGGTTGGAAGGGGCCTTTGGAGATCATCAAGTCCAGCCCCCCTGCTCACATTGCCCAGGACCCTATCCAGACGGCTTTTGAGTATCTCCAAGGATGGAGACTCCGCAACCTCTCTGGGCAGCCTGTTCCAGTGCTCGGTCACCCTCACAGAAAAGAAGTTTTTTCTCATATTCAGACAGAGCTTCCTGTGTTTAGGTTGTGCCCATTGCCTCTTGTCCTGTCACTAGGTACCACTGAAAAGACTGACTCTGTCTTTACATCCTCCTGTCAGATATTTATACACATTGATAAGATCCCAAGGATCCTTCTCTTCTTCAGGCTAAACAGTCCCAGCTCTCTCAGCCTTTCCTCATATGAGGGGTGCTCCAATCCCTTAATCATTTTAGTAGCCATTTGCTGGACTTGCTGCAGTAGCTCCACATCTCTCTTGTACCAGGAAGCCCAGAACTGGACCCAGCACTCCAGATGGGGCCTCACCAGGGCTGAGAAAAGGGCAGGATCACCTCCCTCAACCTACTGGCAACACTCTTCCTAATGAAGCCCAGGATACCATTGGTGTTCTTTGCCACAAGGGCACATTGCTGGCTCATGGTCAACTTGTTGTCCACCAGGACCCCCAGGTCCTTCTCTGGAAAGCTGCTTTCTTGCAGTTAGAATCCAGGATGTATGTGACATCATGATACATTGGTTGCCGTTACCCTGCAATTATTCTTTTTGACTCGGGGGTGTGGAGGGTACGAGACACTCACCTGCTGCATCGTAATTTACTTGCTGGTTAAATGACATAACAAACAGAAGGTGTGGATTGAGCCCCCGTATTAGAAGGATGGGGTTCTAACCCGAGCATCTGCTTTCCAGGAGAGTATTCCAGGATACAGACATGTCTGGTATAAATATTGAAACAAAGCCCTTGCATAAGAATGCAAGGTTTATGGAACTGAAGAACTGAAGATGGTTCATGATTCTGTAACCAGGGCAGGTCCTGGGTTTGGTCCCTTCTTCCATCACTCTTTATATTTAAACGTTCTTGTATAAGTGCTATAAAATTCCATCTTGGCCATGAAAGTTGAATTCAGTGCTGTGTTATGCAGTCACTGAGTATTCCTAAGAGGTCTAACGGCTCCAAGGAACTGTGATGCATCTCTACCAAGAGTGTGTGAATTTCAAAAGACCCAAAGCAGCAGATGCATGTGAGCTTGGGCAAAATGGCACTGCCCCTGGGCACATGCTATGGCAGGGACTGTTTTAACACAGTGGCTCAGGAGATAGATGGTGATTTTATGAATTGTTTTGTTGAAATTTCACTTTCTTAAGGCTTGTGCCCCTCTCTCCCCCACTGAGCATCATGTGATTTATTTACATATCTTTAGTATGCATTTTTTGTATGTGTGTGGGGGGAGATACCCAAGATTTTGAGTGGGCATGTCATCCTCTTATTACAGCAGTTTCTGAAAATGTTTTCTGAGCATCACTAACAATGCAGGCAAGAGATCACTGTTGTGAGGTTAGCAATTTAAAGACTCTTTGCTGCAAAAAGCTTTCAGTATTTTTAATCTTTAAATCAGAACTTTTTTGTTTTACTGTTAAGCTTTCCCAAGCCTTGCAGTGCAAATAAATGGCAAAGAATTTTTTAAACTACAAAATATAATGCGAAAAACAGATGGAGATTTTACTTTAAATAGCAGGCCAAGATACTGTACAAAAGTCACAAAGCAAATAGTCATTAAAGAGATGATCGATCTCTGGCATCTCTTAAAATAGAACGGCATGAGCCTTTCTTTTTTTTCTTCTTTTTTCCCCCCTCTCTAGATCTGGGGAAGCTACTTCTGAATCACCAGCTTTCACTGGCTGACAGCCTAACAGGCAGATTTTGTGATCATCAAGTATTTTTCAAAAACACCTGTATAACTTCAGAGCACAAATTGCACTGAAAGTCACTGATGTGTGGTACTAACTCATATAGACACTTTTAAAAACTGCACTCTGCACTTTTTTGAGAATTCTCTTAATTTGGAAAGTCAACCACTTTTGTTAACCTCCCAGCATTTACCTTTAATTGTGAATCAGCACGAGAGATGTGACCCTGAGAATCTAACCCTGAATTATATGAAAAATGTGATTCCTGGATGAATAGTTCTATCACTTGCTGCACTGTGGGAGTGAGAAGAGATTGTAGCAGAAGATGGGTGTGCACTGGTGCTAAGATTTGTTGTTGGTAGTATTGAGGGTGGGGCCTTGTTAGTTGTGGATGCTTGAGGGGGAGACTTGCTCTTCTCTTAGGGAGGCAAAATCTGAATCCTAGTTTTTGTTGAGATTTCTGGAGAGAGAGAAGACAAACAGGGGAACTTTATGAGTACACTTATCAGACACTGAAAAAATAGGGATTGGATTTTACCAAGTCTAGATAAAATAAGAAACCTAACTTTTTGTGTTGATCCCTTCAAAGACATTGTAACTTGACAAAATTGTAGTGAAGTTTTTCTTCACTATGCTTTGCTTTCCTAACTCTTATGTGAGGATGTAGGAACTAGGATTAGATCTATGTATATGGACTACGTAGATACCAGATTTCAAACTTTTTCCCACTAGTGCATTTAGACAATGAAGACTGTGTGTGACAGTAAGGTGAAGAGGAGATTTGCTGAGCCCTTAGAGCTACATCCTGTGCGCTTTACATCCCCAGCTCTTACTGAGGCAGGAGGTCAAGTGTAAGTGTCCCACACAATGCTTGGAAGGAGCCGGTTCCAAAATGCCTGATGGTGGACTAGGATCAACCCTGTTTGACACCAGCTTGGGTGTGGTCATTTAGCATGAGCTTGATGCTTTTACATCATGATTAGTGGCAGAATCTGGTATTCAGAACGGGCTTAGATCCCTGTCTATTGTACAATATAGACAAGCTCTGAATGTAATACCAAAGCCTGTCTAGATGGCCTAGGAAGGCCATCATCAAAGTAGGGAGCTCTCATAAGTATTAGATTTTAATAGTTTTTCTTGCTGAAAATTCTGAATTTTGTGTGGTTTGTGAAACTCACTCTTGGAACTTCATGTAATACGTTAACCTGCTGATCATTTATAGCTGAGGGAGCCTACTGTATATGACAGGATGTGAGCAGAGAAGGATCACTGGTAGTTAGAGAGTGGGACAATAACAGTTTAGTACAGAGTAGTGTTCAACCTATAGAAAAAGATAATTCTATATTGGTTAGGTAGAGAAGAAAGACTGTAGAAGGAGGACCATAATGTTGGGAAAAACAGAGAAGTTGCTGAGTTTTGGCAGGAAGAGCAGCTACAAAGCAGCATGGTAGTAAAAATTGGTGGAAACCTCAAAAACATTGCAATCCCAAATAGCCTTAGTTTTCTGTGCTGCTTCTGTACTTGATTTCAGCCAAAGTTGGCTCTATCCAGGCTGTTCTTATGGTGTGCTCATCCAGCTTGTGTCAGAAGGCAATTTGGCAACCAGTCTAGTTCTGTAGACTGAGAGGATCAGAGAATTGTGAAAATCTGTAAGAGGTTGGTTGCTTATCCAAACTAAATTGCCAAGCTTATCCAGATTCCTTCTGTTCTTAGATACTCATTTTTGGACAGTATTGTGCTAGCATTGTGGAGTGTTATCTTATCTGTGAGGTACAGGCATTGCTTATATATTATATATACCAACTAGTAAATTCTATATATCCTTAGTATCACCATTTAATAGTTGGTTCATTTGTTCTAAATTTAATTGTTTTGATTTCACAGGTGCCTGCATAAATATCACCAACAGCCTGTGCCAAATGCTGCCATATAACTACACCACTCTAACTTCAGTTCTTTCCATTGTCAAAAGCATTGAAATGGAAAAGTTCCTGAAGTTCTTCAGTTATCTCAACCGTCTCAGCTGCTATCAACACATCATGCTGTTTGGCTGTAGTCTTGCTTTTCCTGAATGCATCAGTGACGGTGATGACAGGTATTTGGGAACAAAAATCAGTCAGTGACTAGAGCCAATTGTGGTAAAATACTGTCTATCTAATCAGAAAAGGGCAGATCTGAACTAAGCCTATGACCTTGTTGCAAAACTCCTGTCTGTCAAAGCTATTCACAACATTTTTGCCAAAATAAACCAACTGCAATAGAGTTCTCTTAGAAAAAGTATTGCCAATACATAGACTAAAACTGTGGTATTAGAGCAGTCAGGTTTATTTTCATAACAAAGGCTGTCCAGAATTCTTGTATCTTATCTGTCCAATCTGGATGTGGCAAAATGGAATGCTATGTAACAATATAAATGCATTGGATATTTATATCATTGGCATAAAGTGTGGTGGATGTTAGTTAAATTAAAATTTAACACAGTCAGGAAAAGCAGATTTGAAAGTATTTGAAATGACTGAATGTTGCATTAAGTCTTTTTCTTACAGAAAAATTAATCCTTTATATATATTTTATGGTATTTGATTAGTAGGATGTTTTCAGAGAGATGGACATAAATTGTTTGGGAAGCTTGAGTATAGGCATGTCTTCATTCTGCATTTACATGCAGAAAGATACACATTCGTATCTTATGCATGTACTTTTTTCTTTGAGCTTCATTTGAAAAAGGATCAGTGTGTTTAACAGTGCTAAAAACAAAATATGACACAAAGTTTTTTGTTTTTTTAATATGTACACAATCTCTATGATGCTTCTGAAGGGGGAAGGAGAGAGGGGAGAGTTCCTTCTCCTTATTTCATTACCTGCAAAATTCAGTGGAAGAGAATACGGCAATTGAACAAGTGATTCAGTTAACATAACAAGAACCAAAAAGCTGAAAGCTGTGCAGTTGAGAATGCATAGGATACCTATGAAAGTGCAGTTTTATGAGATGAGGTAAGCTGATCTAAAACATAGTTGCCACTCAAGGCTCTAGTCCCGCTGCAGGTAATATATGCCTACCACTTCAGCTGGGACAGAATGATCTCTAGATGAATCAATTAAGCTCAGTGAACAGACAGAAAATTAACCCAGCAAAAAAGCATACAGATGCTTGTATAGCTAGGATTAGGGCTGAAGTAAGGCAGCATGGGAAACAGTGGAGTGAGACTGCCTGTTAGACTGAGTAACCCGTTTAATCCAATTACACCTGTGTGCCCAACTTTACTTAGACTACCAAAAACTATTTTCAGTTAAGCCTATTTAACTCACTGCATAATTAATGATTTTTTTTCAAGATTCAGTATTGCAATTGTTCCAGTTAAAGAATCTGATACCATACAGCCCTAAATTACTTACTGTCTCAAGAAATCATACAGCAAAATCAGAAAAGTTGTTTCACGTAGTAAAATGATATATTTAAAGGTTTGACAACAGGGGAACAGGGCATTTCTCTGTCAGTTCATTTATTCTGCTCTGTTTGGAATTTGACTTTCATAATCCTCTTGAAAGTGAAATGGGCATGTAAAAGATGCAAAGTTCATAACTCAGAGTAGTAAAAGAATAACTTTTTAAAACTTTCTATTTCCATTTCTGTGCTGAAGACATCTTTCTTGCAGAGTTGAGGTAAAGGAGCAATATCTGATCTGGTTACATTCTGACAGCTGTCTTGGTAATTAAAAAAAAAGTTAAACTAAAGTTCGGAACATACAGGTTTTTGCTCTGGTTTTGGATAGCAACCAAAATACCATGGGATTCAAGGGACAAGGATTTTCTTTGTGGGTTTTGGGGGTTTTTTTTGGTGTTTTTTCCCCACAACTACTTTCTCCTATTAATTTTCAATGTCAAAGCTGGGACTGGATTTGCATGTCATGATTTACGTTCTGGAGGTCACTATGCCTCCTTCAGTATTTATTTTAAAATCTTTGTGGAAACTGTTCTGGCCTCTGCAGATTGATCAAGAAGAAAGTCCAATGTGAGATTGTAAATGATACAGGCTTCCATTAGAATCTGATTTCACTTTATGTAATCACGTTTCCTCAGTGTATCATGGGTGACAGTGAAAACGTAGACTGAGTGACAAGTGCAAGAAAAACCATAAGTATGGATTGTTGAAGTGCTGGTTAGTTAAATTTGTTTTTTTCTGTAGGCACTTGAGTGATTTTTTCTGATTATTGTCTCTCTTGTAGAACCTGGTTATTGCAGACAAATAGATATCTTTCATGGCCAACAATAAYGCTTTTTAAGAAGCCTCATATCTTCATTTGAGATATGACTTCCCATATTTCTGCCCATTGATCTCAGTTTTTTAAAGCATGACTACATTAAATACCATTGATTTTTATTCATTATGTATTTGAATGGTTTGTTTATATAAAACAGAATCTCAAGATTTGTTTTTTTGCTTACTTTATATATATACATATACATATATATATATGTATTGTCTATATATATACATATATATGTATGTATGTTTGTATGTTTATTTATATACTTTTTTTAACACTTCATGGAACTATAATTGAAGCGCAGCTAACAGAGGCAGCGAACAGACGCAGCAGTTTGCGCAGCAGTGGTTGGGCTCTGA
>NW_020450739.1:692308-709795 GCF_003343035.1 Apteryx rowi | reverse complement strand
GCAGAGCGGGAACGAAATCTCCCTCCTCGAAGGTCAGCGGATGAGCTGCTGTGGCCAGTGTCACTGGTGGAGGAGCTGCTGTGGCCACTGTCAGTGGTGGAGGAGCTGCTGTGGGCACTGTCGCTGGTGGAGGAGCTGCTGCGGGCACTGTCGCTGCTGGAGGAGCTGCTGTGCTGGTGCACTGACGAACGGTGCCGCCTCCTTGCTGCAGAGCGGGAACGRAATCTCCCTCCTCCATGGCCAGCGGACAAGCTGCTGTGGGCAATGTCACTGGTGGAGGAGCTGCTGTGCTGGTGCACTGACGAATGGTGCCTCCTCCTTGCCGCAGAGCGGGAACGAAATCTCCCTCCTGCATGGCCAGCGGACGAGCTGCTGTGGGAGCGCCCCAGGCGGTACTCCTCAAAGTCGTTGTCAGCTCGCACCGTGTGCAGGATGGAGGTGAAAGGCCGCTGGCAGAGCGGGCACTCGGCTCTGGTGGCTGACCACTGCCGGATGCAGCCAAAGCAGAAGCGGTGCATGCAGAAGGCCACGTAGGCGGCRTTGTCCGCTGTGTCCAGGCAGATGGGGCACAGCAGGTCTTCAGAGGCATCCGGCGCTGTTGCCTGAGGCAGCCGACTTGTGCTGGCGCCCGGGGAAGAGACACCGTTGCCTCGAAAGTCTTCTGACGATGTCATGTTCTGCAAAGGAAAGAGACCTAGAGCTCGTGACCTGTCCTCGAGACGAAGGCAGGAGAAAGCAGCAAAGCTGTGGAAGGGGAGAGCCAAAGAGCTGCGCAGGCTTCTTGAGGGCTGCCATGAAGCAGCACAAGCCCCGTTTGCAAGGCAGCCTAAAGACCCCCCCCAGAAAGACCCCCCCACCAGCTCTGGCTTTCCCCAGCAACGCTTCCCCTCAAGCAGGGGAGGTCCCAGCAGAAGGTTGTCCCCACCCAGCGAGGGCAAGGAAGGCTGTGGCAAAGGGACCGGCTGGGCTACGGGCTATGGGCTACGGGCTACGGGCTACGGTGTGGGGGTGACATCTTCCCCCCCATCCTCACCCTGCAGTGTTGCATCGAGGCAGTGCCAAGCAGCGCCCGCACCCACCACTGCCGGCCACGCTGCCTGCCTGCCTTGCAGCAGCACAACTCACCTGCACACGTCAGTCCCTCCGTGCCCAACGGGGAACCCCCCGTGCACCTGCAGGGCTGCCCAAAGTGCCGGCACCTTCTGGGCGCCCCCGGCTGCAGCACAGCAGCCGCGCAGGGTCCACAGCCCCCGAGTCAGCCAGGCAGAGCTGCTGCTGGCCGCAGAGCAAAGCCCCAAACGCAAAGCCGTCGGTCGCCCTGCCGGGCCCTGGACGCCTCGCGTGCCGCCCAGCGGGGAGCTCGGGGCAAAGTGAGGGCRTCCCGCCCGTGCGGCTGCCTCCAACAGTGATGTCACGGCAGTCACAGGAGCTCTCTGCTGCCGTCACAGGGCTCTCGGCGCCACACCCAGAAGGCCCCCAGCCTCCGGCAGCAGCCCTGGCCTTGCACAGTGCCGTGCAGAGCAGGCTTCAGCCGGCGCCTTTGCTTGGGCTCTTTCTGCGTGGGGCCGTGGCTGCTTGCGACTGTGCCCGGCTTTGCCTCGGCTTGRCTGGCAGTGGGGGGCTGGATGTTAGTGCAGAGCTCAGCCTTGCTGAGTTATTCCTCCTGCTCTCCTCTTTCGGCAGAGTTCAAGGTGAAGGTTGCCAACCCTCCGGGTGGCCAAATGTGGTCAGAGTTGTGCTGGTGAAGTGGACAGCTTTTTGTGCCAAAGAGTCCAGCACAACCTTYCCTCTCTTTCCTCCACCCGCCACCCTGGCACCATAAAGATGCCTGTTCTGCATTGAGGAGTTGGGGTTTCCTGCTTGTTGTCAAAAAGCACCACTTGGCTAGTGTCTGCGGCTGTATTGGACACAAGAGGGGCAAAGCCAAAGCCTCCCTAGGCAAGGTCAGAAGTGGGCAGACGGGGAGGGCAGGGCAGATGTCAAGTGGTCTCCAGCGGCATTGCGTGGCGCAGGCTGCTGATGCGGGTGCCTGGCCCATGTCCTGGGAACGACGGGGCAGGGCAGGATGAAAGGGGCAGGGTGCTGGGGGGCCCCAAGCTGCCCGGCAGCACTTGGCCTCACCTCCAGAAGCTCACGGCTCCCTGGGCTGCTCCAGCAGTGACTGCGCTACGGAGACCTCTGGCACCACCTGTGTGTTTTCCTCCTGGCAGGTGCAACCCGTTTGGGGCATCCTGTGCCCGTGTCCCCCTCCAAGGCTGACACCAGCCTCGGCCTCCTGTGCATAGGAAGAGGCCTGGGGAAAAGGCAGAGGACTCTCCAGGAGGTCCTGCCAAGGTTTTCTTGTCCACGCTGCCTTTYCTCCCTCCTTCCAAGCATCCTTGGCCCAAGGCCTTTGTGGTGCTCTGCCCCAAGCCCCCTGGCACCCTCCCACCTCAGAGCCTTCTGTGCTGAAATGACTGTGTCGGTTGATGAGGCCAGAGAACTGTCTCTTGGTCCTGTCAACTTCYGCAAGGCTTTTGGCCCTTCTCCTCCACCATCCTCACAGGCAAGACAGGCAGGTGGATTGAAAGCTGCCTGAATGGCAGAGCTCAGAGGGTTGGCATCTGCGGCGCAAAGTCTAGCTGGAGGCATGTAGCTCACAGTGTACCCTGGGGTCACTCCTGGCTCCAGTGCTGTTCAACTCATTCCTCAGTGACCTGCCTGAAGGCACAGAGGGCACCCTCAGCAAGTCAGAGAAAGCTGGGAGGAACGGCTGATGCAGCAGAGGGCTGTGCTGCCATTCAGAGGGACCTCGCCAGGTTGGAGAAATGGGCAGAGAGGAACCTGCTGAAGTTCACTCAAGGGAAGTGCCGAGTCCTGCACCTAGGGAGGACTAACCCCATGCACCAGGACATGCTGGGCCCGACCTGCTGGAAAGCAGCTCTGCCGAGAAGGACCTGGGAGTCCTGGTGGACAACAAGTTGACCATGAGCCAGCAAGGTGCCCTTGTGGCAAAGGCGGCCAATGGCATCCTGGGCTGCATGAGGAAGAGCAGAGCCTTGCCAGCAGGTCGAGGGAGGTGATCTGCTCTCCTCAGCCCTGCTGAAGCCAGCCCTGGCGTACTGTGTCCAGTTTGGAGGTCCACAATACAAGACAGACAGGGAGCTAGTGGAGTGAGTGCAGCGAAGGGCTCCGAAGATGAGGAGGGGACTGGAGCATCTCTCCTGTGAGGAAGGGCTGCGAGAGCTGGGCCTCTTGAGCCTGGAGAAGCGAAGACTGATGGGGAGGAATCCTATCAATGCCGATAAGCATCTGAGGGGAGGGTGCAAAGAGGATGGCGGCAGACTCTTTTCAGTGGTGCCCAGTGATAGGATGAGAGGCAATGGGCACCAACCGAAACACAGGAAGTTGCATCTGAACAGAAGGAACAACTGTTCTCATGTGAGGGTGACAGAGCACTGCAACAGGTTGCCCAGAGTGGTTGTGGAGTCTCCATCCTTGGAGTTATTGCAAAGCCGTGTGGACAGGGTGCTGGGTAAGCTGTTCTAGGTGAGCGTGCTTGAGGAGGAAGGTTGCACTAGAGGATCTCCAGAGGTCCCTTCCAACCCCAACCATTCTGTGATTCGGTGATCCAATTGGAAATATTACTGGAATGCAAACATTTTAGTTTAAGAAAATTTCCTTTTTCTGGTAATTTTTAAAACTTCTTTTACTAAAGTTAAAATTTAATTTAGCATTTTGTTTAAACCATTTTTCACTTGCATCTTCTGCTTACACTACTTTCAGAGCTAAGAAGTGTTTCATTTCACTACAACAAAGGAGATTCTTTGATATACCAAAGATGGCTATGTTAATCTCAGCCAAGGAATTTCTCCCCATCATGACTGTAAAGTCTAATTCAAACTGTAAACTTGTCTGCTGTTCTGTTATATTATGAAATGCTAGCAGCAGCACTGCCTGCCAGCTGATATATTTTGAAAGAATGCAATAATAATCAAAAAAAATCAAGTGATGAAAACAACATTAAATCCCATTACGAAGTTTGAATCTCCAAACATTTCTCACCTTTTCCTAAAATCCTCTTCTGTGCACAATTTCAAATGTACTTATTTTTGCTACACTTTGGAGCAAAACCACATTTCAAGATGTCCACCTTTTGCCTGAAACACAAACCCTTTATTGTGATCCACTCTGTGAGTGAATCTTGTTATTCTTAATTGAAATCTGACCTGAATGCCCAGAGGCAGCACTGTAAGCATCTGCTCAGTCTCCCAGGCAAGAACATGGAACAGCTGCTTCCATCATCACCTTCCTACCTGCCTTCAGACCTGTTTGCTTTCCAGCTTCACTTGACTCCCCAAAGTGCAGTAACAGCTTTATTCTTAACAAAGTCATCACTAAGTAGATGCCTGCTTGACTGACCTTTTCAGCAGATGTGTCACTATGTTCATTTACAACCATTAAATCAGTTAATAGCTTTGACTTATTTGCTTCCTGCTGACCTGCCAGAAGAATTTCATAGCTACATAGGACACCATAACAGGAGGACATTGTGATATTTTAGTGTTCAGGAGGCTAATTGGCCACTGAGGGTTTTTAATCAGCAAGTCCTTCAGCCCATAACCATAACAATGGAAAGTGTTTAGGAAGTTCTGCTCTTATAATTGTTACAGTGAAAGAGGACTTACCCACACACCTCCCCACATCAAACATCACTTACTTAGCAGTGTGAGACATAGGGGGGAAAAAAAAAACAGAAAACTGAAAATGGAGCTGAAAATTACATGCAAGCTTTTACTTGGTGGATGTAGACCAGCCTGAGCAACACCAGTTACTGATGCACTCAGAGCACATAGCCAGTCTGTAAAAGAGCCTTGGATACCACAAGTTCCCCACAGACAATTTCCTCATCCTCTAAACCCAGAATCTGTGTGTGTGTATTTATTTTCAGTTCAGACATGGTCTAAAAAAGAAATTTCAGACACTAGGAATTTTCTAATGCACCTCACTAGAGGCTCGTGGGCAGACAGGCAACTTGCATGCCTAAAGTGATCAAAAATGAAACTGTGGTTCATCTTTCTGCTTAGATTTCATAAATTTCATTGTAAAAATTATCCCCAAAGCATTCACAAAACTAATGCACTAAATGAGCCTGAATTTGCACCAAGCTGTGTTTTAGAATAATTCAGATAATACAAAATCAGCCTGTTTCCACAACATTCTTATTTATTCTCTTAAAATAAAATGTCTTTTGACAGTAGCAATGACAAGCCATCATTCAGCCTGCTAAGAGTAAAAGACTGTTACTACGCTAATAGTGTATTAGTATATTAGTAATAGTATATTAGTAACACACAAGCGGTGTGTTGCTCAAAGATAAGTAGTGAAGTGTTCTTTCTTGCAGTTATGCTATTTTCCCAGGCAGAGTCATCAGAGCAGCAGCTTCATACAGGATTATACCCCTCACCTAGGTTTCAACAATGCACACCTTGAAATGCTTACCCGGTTACCAAGTGAAATTTTGATAGCCTTCTCTTGTGGGGTTACCAGGCAGCTTAAATGCTGAGATGTTGCCACAGCCACCTGAAAATAGCTGATGCAGAGCAGCCTCACCCATCACTTGTTATCCCCAGGATATCAGGCCGGATCAGCTTTGCCCTGGGGACGGTAGCTGCTGCTACATTCTGAAATCAAAGCCAATGGATTTGTTCACCACTTTGAGAGAAGCCAGTTTGGGTTGTCATCTTTTTGGTCATCCCTGCCTTTAACATTGCTAACATGGTGGAGGAGACAGAAGAATCTGTCTTGTAGCATCCGACTGGTTCTGTTTAGCCTGCCTTAAAATGCTGTGGCCCAGCAGTGTCCTTGGCATATCCTGGGTCTCTTACACACCTGTTAGCCGGCACAACAACCATTGCTAGAGCCTTGGTTTTGTTTTGTTTTGTTTTGTTTTTATTTGGGGGGTGGGGGGGAGAGACCTACAAGGAAAATAATGTAATATTCAGCAAAAAAGACTCATGCTAGATTATTTTACTGCATTTCTCTTTAGCAAGCATGTTACTTGCCTCCTGTAAGTCACTGGCTAATTTTAAAGAAGGATCACCAAAACCACACAAACCAAATGCAAAAAACCCCCCACATTCTTATGACACATATGCCAGCCTGCACACAGACACTTTCAGGCCCAAAGTCGTTGCTGATGTATCTTCTCTAATATACCCATGAAGGCTAGATAGCAAGATAAGTGCAGGTTGAATGCCTGCTGAGCCCTGTTACTGAAGTTATAATTAAAATTCTGTCTACTAAACTTGAAAGAATAATAGGTGGTGTTAGAGAGAAGTCAAATGAAGGTTTCTTAGATGTCAAGCAACATATCATTTTAAAAAGGTGAAAAATGTAATGCACAGGCCAGCTCAAATGCCAAAGATCTGTTGATTTTTTGAGTATTTTTGGCAGGATCAAGTTCATGGTCTTCTTTCAAAACCATTCCGGGTAAAAGCATATTGCAAGAGGATACACAAAGTCTCTTCACGGGAAGCTGCTAGAAATAGCTGTGAATTCACAACACTTATGGAAAAGTTTTGCTTGGCTAGGCAGGGGGATGCATCACTACTAATGCTCTGAGCATAACACTATCAGCACTCACCACTGTTATGTCCTGAGAGGCATGGAGGAGCTGGGGTTCATTTCTGGATGTAAAAAAAATTTGCAAAAGCAAATAGCTCACAATTAATGGCACTGATGAGAATTTGCTGTCTTAGGGCTTCATGCAAGATATATATATTATAGGGATATTTACTGGGTGTTGGAAAATGGGAGAAATAGGACCTTGGTCACCATTGCTCCATCTCTAGACTATCTAACACACACTGCTGTGATAAAGGGTGGCTTTTCCCACCTCCTCTTTATGATTGTAAATGACTGTAGCATTCCCTATAATGGAGAATTGGTCCCTTCATGTAGACACCAGAATGAGGTCCCTCTGCCTCTTTCAACCAGTCTTCTGACATTTTTGTCTTCAAACAGTTTCTCTTCTTTATGATTATCCATTGACCTGAGCACTTGGATGTTTTCCAGCAAAACTGCACATTGTTACATGGCCCAAGGAGCCATGTATATGACCTCATGTGTGACCAGGATATGAGCCAGCCCAGATGGTTCACTTTTTCAGTTCTACATCTCACTAAAATGACAGCACTTTAGTTACACAGTGCCCTGGCTGGGTCCAGGTTTGGGACAGACTTAGAAGAAAACATATAGCATTGTGAAATACCAACATGAAATCTTGTGCTACATGGCCTTGAGTGTCTCTGATTTAGTTCCTGACCTAGCAGACATCTGCATACTTCTCTTGATTAGGGTAGTTCAGGCACAGGCCTCCAGAAAAAGTGTTGGCTAAGACACTTACGTTGTTCTATAATTTCATGGGTAGTGAAGTTAGATATCCCAGGCCCTGCACTATGAAGGTGGGGAGTCTAGAAGGAAGGAGACTTGGGCTTGACTGCAGGTGTGGTCTGCATTTTGTTGCTTGCAAAAAGACCTCTGCTAGCTATGCCATGCCACTGAAGTGCTGTGGACCTTTGACTTTGCTCACCGACAGTCATTAGAGATGGGCAAAAGTGATTTCAAATTAAGGAGACCTAGGAGAAATGTCGCAGCTGAGCCTGTGTGAACACTARACTCTGTAAACTATTTAGTACTATACTTCTTCCCAGGTAACTTCTAAAGGGCTCTGTAATGCCAACAAGAACTCCTTTCCATGGCTGAGGACACATGCATATACTTCTGAGTAGGGATAAAATCCATTCATTTGCTCTGCTTTCCTACTGCCTTTTACTCTGGGAGGGTCCCATTTCTTTCTTTCAAGGAGCCAGGTGTCCTAGGGACTCCAGTTCAACTCTCTTGATTCGGGTGGAAGAAACTATGGGCTTATTACTTTTTCTGTGTTTCTTCCCACGTCTCTAAATTTGCCTTCCCTTTTCTCACAGCCCAAAGAGGAGAACTGAGGGTGAGGGAATGGACTACATGTCTAAACACATAAACAGGCAGATGGCTTCACTCAGATCAGCAGTCACCCATGGAATCTTCAAGGGTAGAGAAGAGCTGAAATTTCAGAGTTAAAAACATGCAGAAAAACTCCACAAACTCTTTCCCTCTGCCCCTCCCGTCATCAACCACAAGCAGAAGGCACAAGCTGGGAAGGCTGGTGTTCCCTGTTTCTATAATAGCAGAGAGTCAGCATTAAGGTAAAGAAAAAAAGCCTCAGGCTTCCAGCCTGCTCCCCTTTGCAACAGATACCTACCTCTTTTTTCCCCCTAATTGTGTATTTAGGTCCATATAGCTGCCCTTGAGAAGCAAGGGTAAACGGTCAGTCATTGCAAAATCTGCCATGTCAGGGTGGAATATAGAGAGAGAAGGAAATGTAGCACATAGCTGCAGAAGGAAATGTTGTATATGAGTTCCTGGAAATGTAGCATTTAATGGAAAAAACATCCTAGGAACATTAAGCTAACAAGCTAACTAAAAACTACTATGGCATTAAACAAGCAGAGGCTGGAGGAAAGCAGAGCATCTGAGTATTATTTCAGCTTGTGGTTGATAGGAGACATGCTATTCTTTTATTTGCCTTATAAGGGGACTGTTGCCTGCTGTGATATTGCTAAATATGAAATAAATTGCTTGGTTTTGGGGCTGTCTGTCTCACCTCTTCCCTCCTCTGGATACTTGTGAGATGCTGGCTGGGCTGTGTATCATCTGAGGATTCACCAACTCTGCTTCTCTGAAGCATTTTCATTGCCAAGAGATGCCAGGATTTTTGGCCATTCTATAAGTGCGGGTTGCACAGTGAGCCTTTAATTACATGCCGTTACATTTTGTTCTGCACTCAGACAATCAGAGATTAATGCTCAGGTGAGATTTAGTATAGGGAGAAGCCAAAAAATAAAAAACATTTTGATGACAAAACTGAGTGGAAATCCATGTGATCAGATTCTAGCATTATCACACTGCTATTGCTGTTCTAGCATTATTCCTGAAGGGACTGAGGCAGAACATAGAGGCTGGATTCAGCTGCCTAAACACATCTAGTGTTTAAGAAACTCTGGGGTATCCCGCAGGTTCCGACTGCTGCTCCAGAAAGTCCAGTGTCATATCTGCCAGCCTGATGCAACTGTTTCAGATACCTTCAGGCATCACAAATGGACACCTATGTTTAGGCAACTGGATTAGTGCCTAAATCCAAACCTGAAATTCCCCTTTCCAGAGCAGTTAGAGCTAAGCTTAGAAGACTTGCGGATGGTTAGGGACTATGAGGGAGGAGGTTAGGGCTTAGGGTTCAGGCATCAGGTGAGGTTTTTCTCTTTGTGGTTAGTGTGATTAGGGAAAGGTTTCGGGTGATGATTCAGTGCTCTGCTTACGGTTTAGGGTCAGTGTTTCAGGTATGGGCTAGATTTTTGGCATAGAGGGGTTGGGTTTGGGTAGGGATAAGGGCTAGAGTCTGGGCTAGCACTTTAAGGAAAGGGTTCAGGGCTAGGGATTAGCTTCAGGGACAGGGTAAGAGTTAGGGTAAAGGAGTAGAGATTTAGGCTTCAGCTAAGCAGTTTGGGTTTGGGGTTAGTGATTAGAGGTGGTGAATGAGGCAAGGCAGAGGGGTAGGGCTTAATGTTAGTTGTTAGACTTAGGGTACAGGCCTACCAGAAGTGCTCGCACAATCTCTGTCCCAGCCACATCATTGTTACCTGAAGTCCCCTTACCTCCCCAAAACATGTCATCTCTTCAGGCTCTGCAAACCCTTGAAGGTATCCAGTTTCCCTGGAGCCTCCTTTTCTGATCTAAAAGCTCACTAGAGCCTGTTCTCCTGCTCCTACGCAGGCATGCAACTGCCCCGGGTGGCTGGCCTCTCCACTCAGCTGCCTCAGACTGGGACCCAGAAACAAAGTGCAATGACATCCAAGTTCCCCATGGACTCAGTCCAACAGACAGGATCTAGAGCATGGCTAACAGTAATTCCTGCAGTACAGACATATCTACTATGTTTTGGAAAAATGTCGGCTGGAGAAAGCAGAAAAGGCAACCAAGGGAGGCACCTGAGACTGTGAGCTACCTCTTGGTAGAGGGATGCCAGATAGACTTTTCATGAGCTGGCAATGGATACTACCAGCCCCAGCTTGGTGGGAAACACTTCCCAACTTATAGGATGCCCAGTTTCATCTTGGGTCAAAGAGTTTGTATTCAGTACAGCTTTGTACAGATTTATGCCTGTTGGAGAAACAGTGCAGGCTGTCAGAACCAGCTTGCTCTGGGCGAGACTGTAAAACACTGTTTTATTCTAGCTCATCAAAGAGCTACTGCTGTTAAAACCAACTGCTGACCAACCCGGCACAAATATCCTGAGAATCACTCAATGGCAGCAGCCGGCCTAAGACCAGCTCAACAATGCTGCACCCCAGAAAGCTGTCTTCAGGGCGGCCTGGTGTTCTTGGGTTTCTGTCTCCCATTTATACTCAATGGCCTTTTGTTTGCTCTTCAGTGCAAATGAACCTTCAAAGCATGTCTCAGGGGTTTTTTTATTTCTCAACTGAAAAGAGGGACCTTGTGCTGTAGTTCAGGATATAACTCCTGAAGCAGCACCAGCTTGCACATGCAGAGATCCTCACTGAGTTCATTCCACTATGTGCCTTTCCCTTTTCTCTTAGAAAGTCAGCTGAACTGCAGTTATAGACCTACATGGTTGTGTTTTACATATGATTTATATAAGTTTTTCCCTGTGTTCTGCCAGCTTAAGTTGTTTTATGGTTTACTGGATTTTTTCAGAGTCCACACATGATATAGTAATGGAGTAATAGTAATTCTGTTTAGTTACAGGAGTCACGGTATCCCACCCTTCTTTATAAAAGCACACAGTTGGAGACTTTGCCTAGAAAGTTGAAAGTATCTATTTAAACTTCCATTTCAGGAAAGGGATTCAAATCCCCATTTTCACTAGGATAAAAGTTATAGCATATAAGAACAAGAAAAAGGAATGGACTGAATCATCCACTTTCACTGAATTCAACTCCCTGTACAGAAAAGCTTGTGAAACATCATTGCAGGATCACAGAATGGTTGAGGCTGGAGAGAGAGATGATCTGGTCCAAGCCCACCACCACTTAAGCAGGGTCCCCTAGAGCAGCTTACCCAGCACCCTGTCCAAATGGCTTTGCAATAGCTCCAATGATGGAGACACTGCGAGCCGTGGGAAAGAAAAGGACCTTGAGATGCTGGTGCTACTGCTGCTGAGTAAAATGCTGCGTATCACCCATCTGTGCCCAGTGCTGGGAACGCTTTGTCTGCAGTGGGTCGGAGCCGCGGTCAGCAGCGCGGCGGCAGTGAGGGCTGTGCCGCCGAGGGCTGGAGGCCCCGCATCTCCCCAGGGCCAGGCCGCACTGCGCCATGCAGTGCAGTGCCGGGGGGAGATGTTTGGCGGCTGTTACGCCAAGTGCTGGTCCACGACTGCTCTTGTGCCCTTCGACTCCTGTGGCGGGGGCAGCTGGGAAGGAGCTTTTAGCGCTTGTGCATGTCAAGGCAGAAATGTCCGGGCCTGGGGACGCCTGTGCCCATCGCTGGGGCTCCCCGACCACCCGCAGCTCCCCAGGGCTTTGTTTTGGGGGCAACGCTGTGCTTGGTGCACAAGGGCGGCTCTGCTTGTTAGCGATCTCGGCGTGGCGCTCAGCGTGGGGCTGGGTGCCCTGCTGCTGCCTTTGGGGTGCTGCCAGGCAGGTTATTGCGGGGAGCTGCTGGGATCCTTGGCCCCTCCACGGCAGAGAGCCGGGTCGCCGCCAGCTTTTGTCACGTTGGAGTTGGCAGGGCTGGAGCCTGACCTGGGAGCTGGGGCGCCGGCAAGAGCCGTCTCGGTCCTGCCCCAGGTCTGCTTGCATTCACCCACAAATTGCTTTTTTCTCCAGCACAGGTGCCGCCGTGTGGTTGCAAGGAAGCGTTAGGAGCCCTCGGCGAGGAGCCCAGCCCTGCCAATGCGGGGAGCACGGGAGGCTGCAGGCGACGGGAGGAGCTGTGGGGTGAGTGCCCCAAAGCAGCGAGTGAGCAAAGCTGAAGCCCGAGGTGGCACTGGGGGGCCTGAGCACCCTGTTCGCAGGGCCTCGGTTGTGCCTGCGGTGTGCACAGCCAGGGGGTCCTGCAGCGGTGCCTTGCTGCCTTCTGGAGGCATGGTGGCTCTGGGAGCGACTGCAAAGCCCCACGACCGAGGTTGGAGGGGGGCTCTTTGTGGGGCCGTGCAATGGGTGCAGGGTGCTGCACTGCAGAGGCAGCAGCTGGTGCATGCTGCACCCCCAGGAAAGGCCCGCAGGCTCAAAGAAGCAGTGGTATCTCAATGAGAAAAAGCTGTCCACTTCACCAGCACAACTCTGACCACATTTGGCCACCCGGAGGGTTGGCAACCTTCACCTTGAACTCTGCCGAAAGAGGAGAGCAGGAGGAATAACTCAGCAAGGCTGAGCTCTGCACTAACATCCAGCCCCCCACTGCCAGTCAAGCCGAGGCAAAGCCGGGCACAGTCGCAAGCAGCCACGGCCCCACGCAGAAGGAGTCCAAGCAAAGGCGCGGGCTGAAGCCTGCTCTGCACGGCACTGTGCAAGGCCAGGGCTGCTGCCGGAGGCTGGGGGCCTTCTGGGTGTGGCGCCGAGAGCCCTGTGACGGCAGCAGAGAGCTCCTGTGACTGCCGTGACATCACTGTTGGAGGCAGCCGCACGGGCGGGAYGCCCTCACTTTGCCCCGAGCTCCCCGCTGGGCGGCACGCGAGGCGTCCAGGGCCCGGCAGGGCGACCGACGGCTTTGCGTTTGGGGCTTTGCTCTGCGGCCAGCAGCAGCTCTGCCTGGCTGACTCGGGGGCTGTGGACCCCGCGCGGCTGCTGTGCTGCGGCCGGGGGCGCCCAGAGGGTGCCGGCGCTTTGGGCAGCCCTGCAGGTGCACGGGGGGTTCCCCGTTGGGCACGGAGGGACTGACGTGTGCAGGTGAGTTGTGCTGCTGCAAGGCAGGCAGGCAGCGTGGCCGGCAGTGGCGGGTGCGGGCGCTGCTTGGCACTGCCTCGATGCAACACTGCAGGGTGAGGATGGGGGGGGAGATGTCACCCCCACACCGTAGCCCGTAGCCCGTAGCCCATAGCCCGTAGCCCAGCCGGTCCCTTTGCCACAGCCTTCCTTGCCCTCGCTGGGTGGGGACAACCTTCTGCTGGGACCTCCCCTGCTTGAGGGGAAGCGTTGCTGGGGAAAGCCAGAGCTGGTGGGGGGGTCTTTCTGGGGGGGGTCTTTAGGCTGCCTTGCAAACGGGGCTTGTGCTGCTTCATGGCAGCCCTCAAGAAGCCTGCGCAGCTCTTTGGCTCTCCCCTTCCACAGCTTTGCTGCTTTCTCCTGCCTTCGTCTCRAGGACAGGTCACGAGCTCTAGGTCTCTTTCCTTTGCAGAACATGACATCGTCAGAAGACTTTCGAGGCAACGGTGTCTCTTCCCCGGGCGCCAGCACAAGTCGGCTGCCTCAGGCAACAGCGCCGGATGCCTCTRAAGACCTGCTGTGCCCCATCTGCCTGGACACAGCGGACAATGCCGCCTACGTGGCCTTCTGCATGCACCGCTTCTGCTTTGGCTGCATCCGGCAGTGGTCAGCCACCAGAGCCGAGTGCCCGCTCTGCCAGCGGCCTTTCACCTCCATCCTGCACACGGTGCGAGCTGACAACGACTTTGAGGAGTACCGCCTGGGGCGCTCCCACAGCAGCTCGTCCGCTGGCCATGCAGGAGGGAGATTTCGTTCCCGCTCTGCGGCAAGGAGGAGGCACTGTTCGTCAGTGCACCAGCACAGCAGCTCCTCCACCAGTGACAGTGGCCACAGCAGCTCATCCGCTGACCTTCGAGGAGGGAGATTTCGTTCCCGCTCTGCGGCAAGGAGGCGGCACCGTTCATCAGTGCACCAGCACAGCAGCTCCTCCAGCAGCAACAGTGCCCACAGCAGCTCATCCGCTGGCCATGGAGGAGGGAGATTTCATTCCCGCTCTGCAGCAAGGAGGCGGCACCATTCATCAGCACACCGGCACAGCAGCTCCTCCACCAGTGACACTGGCCACAGCAGCTCCTCTGCTGGCCGTGGAGGAGGGAGATTTCGTTCCAGCTCTGCGGCAAGGAGGCGGCACCGTTCGTCAGCGCACCAGCACAGCAGCTCCTCCAGCAGCGACAGTGCCCACGCTGCGACCTCCGAGAGGTCCCGAAGCAGGTCCCCGCCAAGGCGCGAGCAGGATGGCCACCGCCACCTTCGGCACGTAGCGAGGGGCTACGACTCCGCAGGGAGGAGCAGGCGGCGACGGAGCGGGGCTCACGCCACTGCTCCTGCTGGCCTTTGGGAAAGACCCCCAGGCAGCGGCCGATTGCGGCACAGGTCGCGCAGCGCTGGCGGCAGCAGGAGACGGGAAGCAGCTTCTCCAGGCTGGCACCAGCACGCCTCCCCGTCGTGGCGCCACCAGGCCCCTGGGCGGGAGGACGCTCCAGGGCCCTCCTACGCCAGCGCTGCATGGGCTCCTGCGCCAACAGCTTCTCGCGGGGAGACCTCGGAGAGCTCTGCCCATGAGTCGGCCAGCTCTGCCCCCGCAGCGCACACCTGGCCCCCGGCACGGGGCCAAGCACGGCAGGAGCAGCGAAGGAGGCGCAGCAGCAGAAGGCGGCGCAGCAGGCGCCCGGAGCCTTCCCCTGCCCGAGAGAGCCACTGCAGCAGGTCGCCCAGGCGAGGCGACGAGCAGGCCCCCTCGGGGACGACTGAGCGCCGTCAACAGGGACGACTCCAGCAGAGCTGGGATTCCTCCGGGGAAAGGCGCGGAGCACAGGGCCCATCCCGGCGGAGGTCCCGCAGCCGTCCCAGGCGCAGGCCCTGGTAGCACAGCGTGCAAAAGGAGCAAGCCCAAAGCTCAGCCCTTGCCAGCGCACTCCAGGGCAGCGCAGCGCAGCGCAGCGAGCCCCAGGAAAGAAAAGGACCTTGAGATGGTGGTGCTAGTGCCGCTGAGTAAAAAGGGTTTTCCTTATGCTTCAGAGGAATTGCCTGTGTTTCATCGTGTGCCCCTTGCCTCTTGTGCTGTCACTGGCCCTGCTGGGAAGAGTCTGGCTCTGTCTTCCAAACCCCCAGCCCCCAGCACGTATTTATACACCTGGAGAAGATGCCCCTGAGCCTGCTCTTCTCCAGCCTGAACTGGCCCAGCTCCCTCAGGGTCTCCTCAGGCRACCGAGGCTCCAGGCCCTTCCTCAGCTGTGTGGCCCTTGGCTGCACTCGCTGCCCTTCGACCCTGTCTCTCTTGTCCCAGGAGATGTTAGTTTGGTTAAGCTTGATTTCCCCTTGGTGAATCCATGCTGATTACTCCTCATCCCCTTCTTGTCTTTTATGTGTCCAGAAGTGTTTTCCAGGATTAGCTGCTCCATCACACTTTGAGGATAGGCTGACCTGGGTTCTCCTCCTTGCCTTTTTTGAAGACTGGAGTGACATTTGCTTTCTTCCAGTACTCAGCCACCTCTCCTGATCTCCACAACCTTTTAATGATGATTGAGAGTCGCCTTGCAATGGCATCAGCCAGCTCCCTCAGCACTGTGGTTCCATCCCATTAGGGCCCATGAACTTGTGCGTGTCCAGTTTGCTTAAGTGATCCCTAACCCAATCCTCCTCCACCAAAGGCAAGTCTTCCTTTCTCCAGACTTTCTCCCTGGTCTCCAGGGCCTGGGATGGCTGAGGGTGAGTCTTACCAGTGAAGACTGAAGTCCAGGGTCATGATCCTGCTTTTAGCCCTGCTCCTGCCTCTCAGAATCCTCAACTCCACCATCTCCTGGTCACTGCAGCCAAGGCTGCCCCCAACCCTCACATCCCCAGCCAACCCTTCCTTGTTCATAAGTATGACGTACAGCAGAGCACCTCTCCTCATTGGCTCCTCTGTCACCTCTGCCAGGAAGCTGTCATTGATATTCTTCAGGAACCTCCTGGATTGCTTGTGCCCTGCTGTGTTGTCCCTCCAGCAGATATTGGGGTGCTTAAAGTCCCCCATGAGGACCCGGGCCTGTGGATGTGAGGTTACTTCTAGCTGGCTTTAGAAGGCCTCATCTACTTCTTCCTGATCAGGTGGCCTGTAGCAAACACCCACAACAGTGTCACCCATATTGGTCAGCCCCTTCATCCTTACCCATAAGCTCTCAGTCAGCCCATCACCCACCCCCAGGAAGAGCTCCATACATTCCTGCTGCCGCCTCCCATAAAGGGTGACTCCCCCTGCTCTCCTTCCTGGCCTGTCCTTCCTAAAGAGCCTGTATCCATCCATTGCAGCATTCCAGCATGTGAGCTATCCCACCACATCTCTGTGATCCCAGTGAGATCACAGCCCTGCAACTGCACATAGATCTCTAATTCCTCATGTTTATTCCCCATGCTGCCATGCATTAGTGTGCAGGCACTTCAGAGAGGCACCCAGGAAAAGCTTTATGGATAACCTAGGACAGCTTTATGGACATTGATTCAGTTTTCTGATCAGTATGAGCCTTTTCAAAATCTCTTTTTCTAGGAATGGTTGCTTTGGCAAAGTATTTTCAGCCACGTCTAGTAGACCATATAAATGGAGTGCAGCTCAACTGATTGCACTGAGCAGTGAGCATCAGTGGCAGCCTGGGTATCTTTCGGGCTCCGTGTTTGGCTGGAAAGATGGTAGACAGGACGTGTGGTTGAAAAGATAGTGGACTGAAGACAGCAGAGAAGGACAATAGGGCTGTGTAGGAGTATGGGGCTAAAGGCGAGCATGATGCAATCTGGCAGACTGCCTTAGGAGCTTGTGAGGCTGCCTGGGGCATGTGTGGTATTTACACCCTTCCCACCCAGGTATCTATCCATGATTTCATCTTGATATATGGGGTGATGTAACCTGATGCTTGAATGTCTGTTAGCACTTGGGTAAATGTAGAGGTCTGTCAGGTATGGGCAATGCAGCCATCAGGTGATGCTGGAGACAAGCTGAGAAATGGTATTGCTGATGAAGCACAAAGGAAGCAGAAGCGCTTCCAAAAATTAAAGCAGCCTGGATGCAACAAGAACCATCCAGAAAGCATTGAACCAGAACCTTCTCAGAAAGGCCTGCAAAATCATCCAAAAGCAGACACCAGAAGGTCCTAATTTATCAACAACCACAGAAGTGGGCAGAGGAACATCCAGAAGCTTTTGACACCCGGTCAGGGGCCAGGACCGCACAGCAGTTAAGGGGGTCGGCTGAGAAGGCCTTGGCTCCCGCACACGACACACAGGCCACAGCCCTGCCGTGACGCAGGACCCCTGGGCCCAGTAACGCCCTGAGCCAGGCTGCTGCCAGCATCTCCCGCAGCGAGGGCAGGCTGCTACCCTCGGGCGGCAGCTCCCCCTCCGGAGGGGCGGAAGCCCAGGCCCAGGTGGGGGCTGGGAGCCGCGGGCGGGGGCACCGGGCGAGCGGGGCCACGGCGTGGCTCTGAGGCGGCCGCTA
>NW_020450739.1:672061-691688 GCF_003343035.1 Apteryx rowi | reverse complement strand
GGCAGTCAGCGCCGCGGCGCCTGGGGGCGGGGGCCCGGGAGCGGGGCGGTCTGTGAGCGTGGCCTGGCGCTGGGCGTCCGGGGGCCCGAGAGGGGATGGGGCGGCCGAGGCGCCCGGGTGAGGGGGGGGTCTGGGGCGCTGGGGTGGCGTTGGGGTTCCGGGGGCCTGAGAGGGCACAGGGGGGGCTCTGCGGGACTGGGGTGGGAGGTTTTGGGGACTGAGTCAGCGATGGCGTGCCTGGGGGCCCGGGAGAGAGCGGGGTGTCTGTGGGAGTGGGACGGAGGTGGGTGGGCCTGGGGGTCCAGGAGAGAATGGGGGTTGCTATGTAGTACCACGGTTGGGGGACCCAGGAGGTCTTGGGGAAGGCATGGGGGAAATGGAGGAGTCTGAAGGCCCAGAAGGGAATCTCTGTGCTAGGTCATCTATATGTGCATGGGGTTTTAGGTGGAGAAAAGTGTCTTTTTTTTTTCCCTGCCCTGATGGTGAGTAGTTCCCCAGGTTCAAGTGACTGGGAATGTTATGCTGCAGGAGCAGGGTAAGCCCTAGAAGAGATGAGTTCAGGCCCGTGATTTAATTAACGAGGGAAATGACATTCAGAGGGCAGAGAGAAGACCTGGCAATAATTGGGAGTGTGTGTGAAAGGAATCTTAATTTCCAGGCAGGCTGATAATTACCGCACAAGTATTCAGCGACAGTTCTGTGCAGTCCGCCACCTGGCCCAGCACAGAGGATTCTCATAGTCGTTTTGCTCTTGGAGAGTCTCTGGTTTAAACAAAGATTTGTTTTCTCTAAACCTTGGCTGGCTTAGAATTGTGTTTAGAGTTGATTGCTAGAGTCTCAAAACAAATACGTGGTATCCCCAGTGATTTGGTTTCTAGTAAGTGTCCTCCTATATCTGTGTAAGCTGAAAACGAAATCTTCTAACAGTGCAAGACTTTATTTGCATCAAATGGACAAAATAAAAACGTGTCCAGGTAATTTGAACTCTGTAAGCATATAGCTGACTGAAGTCAGGGGACCCAGAGCGTGAATAATGCTGTAAATGTTTTCTCCCTTATGGCTTGCGCTGGCGATTAGCATTCTAATGTCATCATTTTTACATTGCATGTACTTACTGCCAGATGCTCTGTTACAAATACAGGATTAAAAAAAAATCCAGCTTGCTGTTTAGCTGGGTTTCTAAACAAGTAATTAATCTTGGAAATACTGAATGTAAGGCTTGAGTTCTCCCAAGTCTGGTGACTGAAATGAGTATGAGTTGAACTTGCTCAGACTTTCATGGTTCACTAGCATAATTATTAATCATTCAGTAGAATCCGAGGAAGACAAGCTCTTTTGCTTTGTTCTGTTGTCATTTTTGTTTTTAAGTTAAATTGCATCTCATAATCTCCCTTAAGGGTGGTATTGCTAATGAGGCTAAAGTTGCTTACTACTCAAGATGTCCATAGCTGTCTTATTTCACATGAAGTACATGACTCTCGGTGATCTGTTCTGTTTCTGTGTCGTCAAATGCTTGGATAAATTAGAGTCTAATCTGAAGATAAAAAACATTTCTCTTAGCGGTATTCAGATCACCAGAAATCTGTTAAAGTAAACTAAATTTTCAGGTTCTATATGTTGTTGATGCAAGCAGATTTTCATTTTAAGAATACTCCTTTACACATACTAGCTGTTGTATGTAATATGTAGTCTAATGAGCCATATATAGACATAGACAAATCAAATCTGGGGTACCTGGATATATTCCTTTTGCAGAAGAAAGTCAGAAGGACCAGATATGTTTGTTCCAGTTCTTCACACTTTTGAAAACAAAGCAAACAACTATTTTAAATGTTCAGTTTTGTCATATCATAACTGTGTTTACGCAAAATTAAGTTTGTAGTTTAAGAATTTGTATCAGCTTGCATGAACTTCCACAGTTTTCTTCATTTTCTGTAACTTCTTTGAGGAAAACAATGATTAGTGAATGCTAGAATAGCCATTCACAGTAGATAGGAAAATGACATTGCTTGTGTAAGTGAACTGTTAGGTTCAATGAAACTGCCAATATAAACATGAAAGCTAGTTTGTTTTACCTTTTGTTTCTGAACAAAATCTGTCTCTGCTACTGTCTTGCTGTGGATGAACAGAACTTTAAGGTTTTCTGAAGAGTTAATAAACCCAAATATTACATGGAATTGCTGTAGCCTTTGGTGTGGCTTCATGTCTTCAATATTACCCCTATTCGGTTTTGGATTGCAAATTTAATATGGGACAAATATAAGCACATGATCCCATGTCTGTTGAACTGGCCATAGAACCTGATATGGTGCATATTACCAGCTTCCATGCAAAGTTAGAGCAACCATATGATCTGGTTTAAGGTCTGGTGGAACATACCCATTCATGATGTTTTTCACCAGTTCAGTGATTTGCATTGCAATGCTTCTCATCTGCTCAAAAATAGAATTCAATGTCTTATGGAACCATGAACCGTGTTTTATTTCTAGATCATGGCCCTCGTAAATGGAGGGTAAAGAAATAAAGTGACTTGCCTAAGATTATTTGTGGCAGTTCTTTCTGTGGAGTAGAGGAAGGATTGATAGTATGGCTTATAGGGAAAACTGCCTGTTACTTTCCTATATGCTTACAAGCTTGCCAGATTTCCACTGTTAGGCTACTTGATTCTAACCATGTGTCTGTCTTAGAATGAATTGTTTTGAAATCTCCAAAACTTTACTGAAAAGAGGACTAGAGAACATTGGCTTGCCCCGCTGTGTGAGATTGATTTTTATTTTGAAAAGCTGTAGCATTCTCATGGTCTAAAAGAAGGGCAATATATGGCAGACAGATGGTCTTTATGTCAGAAATATCTCTTGCCGTTCCCATGGAAAATGTTCACAGTCATCCAAACTATAAGTCTTTGGAAAAAATTGTGGTTTTCACATACTTGGATATGTCAAATTCCATTCCCACCAGGCAGAATTCAGAAGTAAATGAGATGAAGGTAGAAGGAGAGATTAAGTTTGTCAAGGGGGCTTGGTTGAGAAAACTTCAGATATGGGAGCAGGGGCCAGAGGTGTTTTGGAGAAAATAGGGACAAGAGAGAGCAAGGATGTGGAGTGGGGGAAGAGGAGGAGGAGAAGCATTGTTCACTGGAGAAGGATGCCCAGAGCACCTTTTGAGGAATATCTGTGAACTCTCTCAGCACTATGGTCCATAGCCTTTTAAAGTCAGCTCATATGGACAAGGACAGTCATCCTTTTGTCAGTAGTATGGGTCTTGCATAAAATTGAAGAAAGTTACTGCTGACATATGTGGATATAAGTGACTGTAGGATGGGTTTTATGTTTTATCAGTTTACTCCTAAAAAAAAATATATAGGAAATTAACCTCAGCGTATGTGCATTCATAGTGGAGGGTTTTTTTACAAAGTGGAGTATTCAAGGTAGGAAGTGTCATTACTCTTACAAAGTGGCCAACTGTGTATATGCATGATAACACCATGTGATCATACCATGATGTTAAATTAGTGAGGATTTATTCAATAGAGAGGCTGGCTGTACTTTATTTAGTGACTTTTATTCAAACTTTCATCTGAAATCAGAATGTAGTGTTTGTGTAATATTGGAATGCTTCATCAGTCTGCTTTTCACAGTATTCTATGAGATAAAGGCACATGTATCCCTGTTTTTCAGGTAATGAGTCAAGATTTAGAGAATAAGGTCAAAAATATCCACTAATACTAAGTGTCTGGTTTGAACTGTGGAGGATTTGATCTGATCTTTTTAAAGTGTATAGCATTATTTAGCACTTAATGTGTCCAATGTAAATGTCTCTTAGACTTTAGTTTCAGCTGCAAGTTCCTGGCAATTCTGCAAATTGGACTTCCAGAAGACCTCAAGTTGTAAAGTCAGAATATGAGAAACAAAAAATTAATAGCCATCTGTGGAAAATTTGCTTTAAGCTGTTTGTCTGGTGTTGCAGGTAGTTCTTTCACAGCATTCATGAGATAGCGTTCAATTCTTCATGGCAGCAGCAAGGTACTTAAACTGTGAGGATATTCTTTCTGTGCTGAGAGTCTTTTAGTTTTGTAGACTACATACCTTTCGGCTGTGAAACTGGTCTTTTGGATAGTCTTCTTCATTACACAGCTCTGATCCTGTTAGAGATAAGTCTTATTTAGCACTCTGGCTAGACCTAAGTCCGGTGGGGAGAAAATACCCTGTGATCGGGTAATTAAAGACTATTATAATGCATACGCACAATGGGGCTGAAGTAAGACTGCGAGAGCAGTCTTAAACAGTCTAACCCATGCAGTGTTTGCTTTGAGTGTGCCATCTTAGTGTTTTTTGGCCTGCTTCCTTCTGAGTAATTATTTTGAATGCAGTCTTCTGTTAATTTTATACTTGCTCTTGCTTAATTACAGAGTTAAATTAAATTAATTAGAACTTCTGTGACTTTTTCCCCATGTTTTAGAATTTCATTTGAAACCAGAGTGCAGCTTACAAAAATGAGTTTTCAGTTTGCATTAGTTTACAAAACTAATGCAAAATCTGTTACCATGGCGATTTTTTTTATCATACCACTGTTTCTAGTTAGCTGTGTTTTTTGGCAGACTTGCGCAAATAGCATATTATGTGACCACTGTTGAAGATAGGGGATGGTGTCATCTAGCATGGCTATTTTATTCTTAAAGTATTTTCAGACAAAAATATACTATACTAGTTTTATGAAGCATTAGTATTAAAATGCCAAACCTGGAGTTGACTAAGCAGTAGAAACTGTAATTTATGTCTGATGGATTTATTCCTTTGGTTTCTAATCTGTACTGAAATTTACTTTCAAGCTGCATGTTGTTACTTTTTTGGAATCAGGAACGTTTTAGCATGATGCATGGTCTGTGAGAGCACCGTACAATGAGAAGTTGTAGGCCAAATGTAAGTTTTTGATTTTCAAACTGAGGCTCCACATTTACTAGTTATTACAACAGTGATTGAGTGGCATCTTAATTTTATAATGCTGCTATTTTGGGAAGCTAGCAGCAGGAATTCGTGTAGTAAATGCTTTATGGTGCTTGCACTACTTTTACGGTAATTGTAAATCCTCTGGATCCTTTGTCCATTGTCTTGTTAGTTGTCCCTTTTGCAAAAGAGTCCTGAAAATCGGTGTGCTGTGGTGTGCTAGATGGTCAAATTACTGAAAGTTGAAAGTGTCTGTTTCTCGTGATTTTTGGAATGTTTCAGAGCCTTGTTAAAAGCCTAATTACACATCTTTCACAGCATCCGAGCCTAAAGCGCCATTGGCTGGCTGGTTCTGTGCTTATAAATGAGTTTTGTTAGTTGCATCTAAGACTTAATTTCCCCATGAGATCAGCAAATTACTCAGCTTGTATACGATAACTATTTAGGATATACACCAAAGAGGTGGTCTTGTTGCTAGTCTGTGAAAGAGGCCTCTGCTGAAGCAGAGGATGTTTGAGTACCCTAAGGTCTTGAAGCAGCAAGTGCCTGGGTGACCTCTAGTTCAGAATCAGATTCTGATGTGTAGATGTTCTTAAATCTTTATTTCCTAGCTTTTAAGTGCTTGTCTGAATAACAGTAGTTTGCTTGTACATTATATGCCAAAAAAACCAACCCCTAAATATTGTATTGTTTTGGTCCATGCACTTACTTTTGCAGAAGCACAAGATGTCACATGCTAATGCCCCACTTTGTCGTTCAAAAGAAACTTAAAATCAAAAATCACTGTAGGTACACACTGCTAGAGGAAAAGCAAGCTTCTAAACTCTTAATCTTGACAGGTGCCGTGTGCTGTAACAAAACTGAGTTGTTGATGATGGCCTAAAAATAGTATGATACAGTCCACTTAGTTGGATACACTATTTTTAGGATAATTATTTTATTACATCTCCCAGGAAAGTCCTTCAGTGTAATGATAATAAATGACTGCTGCTTATTAGACAGATTTTTTTTCTTTTAGTGTTGTGGGAGAATTTCACACTTTTGAAAAATAAAAGGGCTTTTAAAAGATGCATGCAATAGCATCTGGTATCTTGCAAGCTGCAACAGGTTGTGACAAGTTACTTGCATCATGGAGTTGAGCAATCTGTTTTCATTTTGGAACCTTTCAGAGAGCTTGGATGCTTTTCTGTCCGATTTACCATATTACCACAGTTAATATTGTTTTGAGGTTTATGAGAACAAGCTGGATTTGGAGTTCCTTTGCCTTTTTCCATTTTATTGCCTCACTCTTAATTTACAAAGTTCAAATATCGTGTGTATAGATGTTTCCTCAGAGATGTGTATAGTCATATAAACCCGCTGCCATATTTGTAATGTTTACAAACCAACAGAAGAATATGCTTTTAAAAGTTTGGAATAGTCTGTGGAGCAATATCGGAAATGTTGCCAGTGGAGGCAACTTTTAACTTGAGTTAGGATTCCTTTGGAAGAACTTATTGTGTGTGACTTCTATTAAGAGGGCTGATGAGATGAGGGAAGAGTAAGAAATACGTAAGTTCTTATCAGTACTGATCTACTCAGTATTACTGAAATGGATGGTTAATTTCTGAGGCCTAATTTATGATACTGGCTTGTGTGTTGGAATTTAAAAGTGCTAGAAGTTCAGTCTGAGTCTTTCCTAGTAAAAGTAATTTGGTTTTGCATATTGACCATTTAGGAACGACTGCATGGGCACCAAAAGGCTTAGCTTCCTCGTGCGTTTTCTTGCCTGAACTCTGCCCTTGGAGGAAAAAATCGTCAGTTCTTTAGAGGCCAAGGTCTGTCTAGTGATAAATGTTTGTGGTTCTTGTAACATTGATGTGTCAGGGACTTGGAAAAAACCTGGCCGCTGAGACTGAAGCCTAGTCTGATGAGGGGGGGAAAAAAAAACACCCTTGCTCCTTAGTTCCCAAAGCTACATTCCTTATAGCTGTGATTTTTACACCTGTGTTCTGTTTGGCAAGATCTTTTTTATTATCATTAGTTGTTTGTCTCAGAACACATGCTCCCTTTTTCCCGCTGGTTCATGGGCAGAATGGGAACAGGAGGGAGGAAATGGAGGCAAAGGACTCCCTGCGTACATGAGAAAAGCCTTCTCTTTACTTGCAGTAGCAGCCAGCAAGAATGTCTCATGATACAGTGACCTAAAACCACTTCTAGACAACAGCTAGGTAGTGGGAAATACAAGAGGTAAGAACCTTGTTTACAGCAGTGAAAAATCCCTGGGTAGCATTTTCCTGGGAATGAGAACTGTGGAGACAGCTATACTGTGCCCATTGATATATGGGTGCTTTACAAGATCAAGTTTTCTTAGGAAGTCCTGTGTGGGTTTTTTTCCCCTCTTCCTCCTTTCTTCTACTGATGGGAATTATGTTTTGATTCTGGAAAAGCTGAATTAATGAGATATTCCAAATGCATCTTGGTTCATAGTTATTCTAAGCTGTAGCAAAACAGGATTGCTTGACAAGTGATTCATAACTAAAACTATCCAGACTGAAATATCACCGAGTTGCTTATCTTCTTGCAGTGGAAGGGCCTTTTGTTTGTAACTTGGTGTGTATATATAGGATTAAAATTGTACTTCAGAGCTCAATTGGGAAAGTAGGGAGTGAATGAAAGATGAAGTGCATTTAATCAGTTATGCTCGATGAATTGATTCCTTCCCCCCCCCCAATGGTAGCAGCACCAGCAGATCCCATGTAAGAAAGAATGCTAACACTCTTTGAAAATTTCCTGTGGGTAGCACAAAGGGTGAGATGGTAGAGGCTTCAGATGCATTATTTCTCTCCCATCTCTGCTTTTGTCCTTCTTTCATGCGGATAGCTCGCACATTTGCACTGACTGCTTTGGAAATCTGTGAGCAGAAGCAACAGCATGAAACTAATGTGATGCTTTAGAATTTGTCTGCCAGTTACTGAATATTGAATAGCCATAATTAAATTAACCAGTATATTGATTTCACTATGCTGCTTGGAAAAGATAAGAGCAATAACGTGAGCACTGGAATTGCTGTTAGGCTTGAAAAGATGCAGCTGTTCAGAATGCATAATGGCAGAAGCACAAAGCGTGAAGTTGAGCAGGCTGATAAGCTAAAAACTGTTACCCTCTGAAAACTATTGCGGCCTATAAGAAGTTAGTTTATGGCCTTGCCACAGAGCTTAGTTTTCTTTGCAAGTAAAGAGTTTGCCATAGACGTAGCAAATAGACCTGTAATAATTTAGGTGGAATTTAGTATTGTTTTAAACAATTCATGTCATTGTGATTGCAAGTCTTCTGAAGGGTCTTAACGTATGTGAATGTTACTTAACATATGTGAATGCATTATCACATTAGCAGTCCTATAGGTCACAGTCAGAAGCATGAATTTTGAGGCTATGAGGAAGAGGTTTAATGCATTGAGAGTGTTTTGTTTTGGTTTTTTACTTCTTTTCAGTACTTATTACTGAACTAGTTATCCCTGTGACCACAGAGAGGGACGCTGTTCTGAAGGTGACTTATACTGTTGTACCTTATTGTCTGTCTTACTGAGATAACGGAATCCACACACGTGTGGATTCCCATACTGGGAAGAATTGAAGTGGCACTACTTGTCTGGGTAGGTAACACCAAAACATTGCAAATACACACTATTCATGAGTCTAACTTCTGACGTATCTTGCTTAGACTTTTTTTCGGTTGGAAAGATTACTGCAATTCAATTCAAAAGCTTTTGTTTTACTAGTAAGCTTTTCATCTGAAGTTATTTTATTTCAAAATGTATACTACTGGATAGTTGCAGTTCCTGTGGGTTGAACCTTTCTTTTCAGTTGAAATAAAAGTAAACATTGAGAAAACAAAAAGGAGTGATTTAGATACACGGAACTTCATTTATGCTACAATAATTATATCTCAGACATGCCATTACCGAGAAATTATTTTTTTTCATAAATATACTTAACTGTACTTTGTATGCTAAGAACAAAGTTGTGTATAATTTCAATATATAAAGTGGCCTTTAATGAGTAAATCAAACAGGAATATCTGTATTGTTTTTCATTAACAGTTTCTGGAAAATTAACTTCAGGGGCTGACCGTCTGAGGGCAGAGTTAGGCAGCTCAAGCTAGAAAGTAGTTGTTGCCCAGCACAGTGCTTTGCAAGCAGACTTCTTCTGGAGAGGAGCTCCTTAGCTTGTGTCTTGCATGTCACTCTGATATATAGGGCAACAAGAAATTTGAGGCTTGGATTGATGTTGTAATCTAGAGGCAGAAAAGTAGGGAGCAGTTCTCTTCTGCCAGCTGATGGCAGTATTTGCAGTCACTTTTTGTACGGAAGCTTCTGAGGAAAATGCGGTGGTGGCTTGGTGGCAGTGGCTCCCCTAGTGCCCTTTCTGTTGCCTCCAGCCACGTGTGTGCACCATGATACTGTTTTTTCTCTTGCCTTCAAATATCTCAGTACCTTGTCTATCTTTAATATCTTTCCTTTGGAGTCAGCCATTCAGGTAGCTTGCATACGCCGTTCTGACTGTTAATAGCAAAGTGACTGCTGATTTTTGTCAGGAGTTATGTTTTTTATATCTATCTATCTCTATAGAGAGAGAGAGGGAGATTTAGACTGGCAAATTTCCCTTAGAAGGTGTTCTCAGGAGCAGAATTTTTCTTGTATTCTACTCTGATGCAAGAGATGGATTTTTTTTTCTCCCCCAACAGAGTGTCTTCTAAAGATTTCCTCAGCTGTTTTGATATTCTATTTATGAGAAATTTTTTTTTTTTTTCCCCCCCTTGTAAGTGCAACAGGGAAGAATAGGTAGGTAGGCTGTTGAAATGGGATTGTTGCTGTTGTTCAGGGGCAAATAAAACAGTAAGCAGTTAGGACCTAGGGAAAACTAATCCCTTCTTTTTAGTATGGATTTAGATAAATACTTGTCAAGCTTAATATGCTTTCACTTTAACAAGTGTTGTCAGCATTCCCCTTGGGGAAGCTTTCTGCAGAAGGGAAGAGGTCTGCTCTGTGACTTTCACAAATGCCTTTCAGTGAGGAAAAATCCTGTTTGCTGGTTGTGTTAAGCTCTCTATTAAACAGCATCAACAAGGTGCCTTGTAATAATCCTTCAGTGAAGATTCATGAGAATTTAATGAGAACTCCTAACTGGGAGTTTTTCTCCTGTTTGCTAGGTGCTGGGAAGTTAGATTCCCTGCTAGGAAGTACTAGTTGACTTTCAAGGATGCAGGCATTGTCTTGAAGTTATGTTGAGTATTTCCTTAAATTGAGTGCCTTGCGTATCCTATTCCATATCCAGCTCATGGAAAACTTACCTTCTCTCTCTCTCTCTCTCTCTCTCTCTATATATATATATATATATATATAGTCCTTTTATAGTTTTCTAATTTTATTATTTAATAATTAGACACAATCTGTATGCTCTCAGTGACTACTTGGACAGAGCTAGGTGAGTTTACAAAGTACCCAAGCTATTCAAAATAAGGCATCAGCCTCTGTTGGGAGAGGTTTTCTGTGTAGATGAGAGTGTATCTAACTTTGGAACCTCATCAAATCACTGTGTGTTCCATTAGTAATTTAGTTTTAGACCAGTTCCACCAAAAGTTTGCATGTTTCAGTATGTCTTTCTGAGGGGTCAAGCAGTGATTTTATTTCTGGTCTGTTTTCCATGCATCTGATAGCGTTTTTTGAAGTTAAAAATCTGTCTATGGTACTGGATTACAAAACACTGCTTTCTAGCAAAATGCAAGGTAAACATTAAAAAAACATGTTGAAGAGCTCTTGGGTGAGATACAGATACACATAAGGCAATAAAGAACTTCAAGCAGAGGTAGGGAATTTTTTTGGAAATTGGTGCTTTTTGGTTTTTGTTTTCTTTTTTTCTTAGGTGTCAGATTAGCAAAAGACCAGTTGAATACTCAGGAAAGGAAACCTTCCTTTTCTAAGCAAAAGATAGAAAGTGTGTTAATGAGTATGGATGGATGGATTTTTATTTTATTTTTTTACTTAGAGTATTGTCATGTCCTGTAGCAATAAGTTTCATGGTTGGTTCACTTATTTGTGCCTGTTGGTCGTTCGAGCTCGTCACTAAACAATTTCCCTTGTAGTTCTCGAGCACTTGTGCCATGATGGTGAAAAGCTGTTTCTTCATCTTCTCCATGTTACTTAAAATGTGCTTTTTTTTTTTTTTCTGTGGTATTTTTCCTCATTCATCTTTTCCGGAGAGTCCTGGTTTGTTAGCTGGTAAAAGCAAGTATTTCAGCCCTAATTCCTGACTGACAGCTGTAACTGGCAGCTCATACTGTTGTGGAAAACTTGAGCAGAAGTGCAGTAGAAGGTTAATAATCTGTTACCTTTTTTTTTATTAAACAAAAGTTTGCTTTCATTGTTTGGTATATTGATATCTACAAATAACATGCAAGAATCTTTTATATATTTTTTCAGATGCTTAATATTACATTCCTAATAGTGTTGTTTACTGTTTGCTAAATGAGATTGGTTCACATGCAGCATATATTTGATTTCCTTGTTTTGTTTAACTCCCAGCCGTGTTTTCAGCCTTGTGTAACCTTATTGTTGAACTGAACTAATTAAATACATTCAAATTAAGAAAACTTGGACTGGGAAGGTATTCTCTCTACCCTGCAAAAAAAGTTTTTGCCTTCAAGAGATGATTTTAATCCTCCAGCAGTGTTTTCTTGTGTATAGCTTAATGTATTACTATCAGAAGTGTTACAATGCATATTTGCAGAATCTGTTGTAAAGAAACTTATAGAAGTCACTGGCAAAGTTTAGGATTTAAATTCAGCATTTCAGATTTTTGGTGTATCTTCAAAGAGAGGAAAAAGAAGAGCGGGGTGGGGGGGAAGTATATGATAACTTTCTTTAACAAAATACATTTATTTTCCTGCGCGACCTCACACTTCTTTGTGTTTGAGATGTTGCACAGACGTGGGAAATGGATGATGGCGAAGGGATGTTCAAGGCTGAGGTTCTTATTCTTTTTCATGTGGATGTTTGTCCTGGAATGAAGGGTTTCTGGTTTGGCCAGATGAGCTACTCGGGAGTTGGGGCGTCATTCTCTGGAGCATGTATAGAATGAATAGAATATTTAGAAGACTTAGAGAATAAATAGAATAATGAGATAAAGCTAATAATTTGTATAACTAACTTTTTTCAATTCATGTCATTCAGAGTGATATCCATGTTGCCCATCTCTAAGATCTCTAGCACAGACTCTCTGTGAGGCATTATCTAAAGAAACCTTTGAAAGACTGTTGGAGGAGCGAGGTTTCATGGGAATGGGCATGATTTATTTCAATGGCTGTGACTTAAGAGCGAGAATGGCTTACTTTGTGATGGCTGTAGTAGTTTGACATCCCCCTACAGAGATTTCTCAGCTGTTTATGAAGTAACCACTACAAATTACAGACAGTGTATCAACAAAATCGGCACTGATTTCCATCACTTCCGTAGCACAGACAGTAAGCTCCAAGAGGGCTGCAAAGACAGCTGGGAGAGCCCAATTATACAAGCTGTTGTTACTAAATTGCTTTTTTCTGAAATACTACTTACTGCAGTATGAATACTAGCCATAGTCTAATAGCAATCTCGTCTAACTTTCCCATTTCTCATTCATTTTAAGTCTCTCATATTCGAGACAGAATGTTCCCAAATTATGTTGTAATGATTTGAACTCTGTTACCTGGAGTTTTGTCTAAAATATTCTTAAGAAGAATGTGTTACTACTGGCGTATGTTGTAGGATAGATTTGCTTCTTAAGAATAAAATCTTATTTTTATCATGCTAATCGAGGTTTTTTTCTGTGTTTTTTTTTATTATTTTAAAAAAAGAGTTGAAGCTAGACAGCATTTACACAGGGGCACTTGAAAAGTAGTGTTTTGTTAGGCTGCTAGAGTGACATGATCCAGTTTTGTCATGAACACAAGGGCAGCCCAGCATCTTTTGCATTTTAGAAGGAAAACCAGCCTCTCCCCTTCTTGTCTGAGCTTCTTCAGAATGTTTTGTGATGTTAAATAGGGCAGCCAAATGACCGACTTTCTCTGTGCTTAAATATATCTTTTTTGTGTTTAACTTAAATTTATTCTTTYAAGTTTGTGCCTAAGGATGAGCATACAAGGATAGAGAAGTCAATAATGAGATGTAGGGTTGCCTGGGTAAAAGTGTGGGGGTTTTGCCTTGAAATAAAGGAAAGCATTGGTTGTCTTGTTTTCATGTGAGTTGGTTTAGATTAGTCAAGTGCAAGTAATGAGAAATTAGATCCTTTAGCCTTGTGCATTCTCTGCATATGGACTTATTTAAGGAGACTTGCTAAAGCAAAACTACAGTCTTAAGTTTTAAAATTGGTTATCATTGATCTCTAATTACTGTTTAAACCAACAGAAACATTCTGCAAACCTTCTTTTCCTCCTCTGCAGTTTGTGTCACTTAAAAAGGAGTACCAAAAAATTGTTAGGTATTCCTCCTTAAGTATTTCCACCTTTTTAAGTTTTACTGCCTTGCCTAGAAAATGATTATTGAAGAACTTCCTACGTTCCCTAGCTCTTTGTAATGCTTAATCCATTTATTTCTTCTGGAGCCATCTGTTTTCTTGTTTCATCATTTCATATATGACATTAATCATTACATACTAATTTGGATCTGTTCCATGAGGTTCTGAGTGCTCCATTTGCCCTGCTTAAAATGCAAGATGGGGGAAGTTTTCAGCACCTTAAGAGGAACCTGATGCCTTGCAGTACTACATTTTTCAAATGATATCAGTCAATATCCTTTAATATAGCATTATCAGCTTACTAAGCATTCTTCTTGAAATCTGAAATACTTGGAAAACTAGTCTTGATTCTGTCTCCTATTCCCAGCAACCTGCTTCACTTAGATCGATTACATTTTATGCTGATACTAAATTCTGAGATGTGCACGTTTTAAGAAACATTTGTGATTGTAGGCTTAGATTGTGTATTGACTGCGACTTGCTTAATTTGATACCATCTTTAGAAGGCACATCCACATGGTTTGAAAAAGCCTAGACTATCTGCATAAGGAAGCAGTACTATTTTAGTATAAGCTTGCTTTAAGCTGGTGCTGCTGCAGTCCTGCCCTCCATATTGAGTGCTCCTTGGCATCCTCACTATTTCAGAGAGTTAAACTGACGGAGAAATATCACCTACTTTTTTTTTATATGCTGGCTTTTTGCCACCTCAGCTCCCTGAACTTTGGCTGATGAAGGTTTAGATAAGTAAGGTTGCAAGGGGGGTGTAAGTATGCGTGTTTGAGGGGGGGAAAAAGCTGAAATGGAACCAAAGGAATGCTGAATTAATTAGACTTAAACTGTCATGGTAATGGAGCCTGAAGTGCTTTCTGCAAACTCCTAAACCATTTTTAATGTCTGTTCCCGAGGGAGTTAATGATATCGTGTACTCCATCTGGAAATCTAAGTAGCGAGGCTGGCACAATTTCATTGTATATGAAAGTGTATGTGGATACAAAGAAAAAAGATCTAATTAAATAGGAATAGTTCACAGCTAACACTAAATAAAAATAACTGAAGCTACTTGACTGAGGCTGACTATTCTCCTCTTGATCAGAATTTGCAGAAAGAGCGGCATTCGATTTAATCTGCAGAATGTGTTTGTAATGGTATCCTCATTTGCTGTTTCAAGCAGCCCAAGTTTGTTGTTGGAGTCTGGTGGCCTGTGCCGCAGTTTTCCCCATTGCAATCCCAGAGAGAATTCTAGCCTGAACAACACATGTGGAGCTGAGAAAAGTATTCATTATACTAGCAAAAATGTATTTTCTGTCTATTAGAAGTCTATTAGAGCCCTTTACACACGCTCTACTGCAGGGCTGCTCTAGCAATTTCTGTGAGTTTGGGGAAATTTCCTCTTCCTTCAAGAGGAAGAATCACAGACCAGAAAAAGCTCGCCCATATAGCAAGTGAAGTGATGACAGCCTGGATCAAGAATACGCGGTTCAAGTGACTGACAAGCAAAACGCCTTTCTGCCTGGCTGCCTGCCCAGAGAACAAGAAAGTTGCTTTTTTATTAGTGGCGGGTCAATTCCAATTCTTGACATGTTGTGCTGGCCTGATCGAGATAAATGATATAGACAAGGCACTTTGGGAATTTAGGCTTTTGGGGGGATGGGAAGGTTTAAAAAAAAAAAAAAAATTAGGGATGGATGGATGGTCCGGAAGCAAAACTATACTGTGGAGGATTGGAGATAGGACAGTTAGAACCTGGTCACAGGTTCTTAGTTTTGCATTGCAAATTGAATTTTGTTTGTAGTCTGTTGCTGGAAAAGACTTGTTATAGGGGAAATGTTTTAATTGACGTTATACTAAGAAAAAAAAATGAGTGGCTATCTTCAAGTACCATACAGCAGTGAAACATAGAAATTTTCCAAGTATGTATCTAGGAGGTTCCATGGTTTCAGAAAGCATTTGTCCAAATTCACTAGATTTTTCTTCTGTGAGAGCTGTTCAAAGATACCACCTTTTAATTTAGGAAGTTCCTGATCCACAGTCACGGGAAGCAAGGAGGAATGTATAGTGAAATGTCACTATATACTTGTCTTGGTTTTGTATTCTTCCATTGGCCCCTTTTAGAGACAGGATGCTAAGCCAGACAGACTTTTCTTTTTTTATGAGTTAAGAGCTATGTTACAAAACTACTTGGATTATTTTTATATGCCAGTCTCTTAACTGGAGCGTAACTTTTTTGAAGCAATAAAACTTGAAATTGATTCTCATGCTGCTCTTGCATAATGCTGTTTGAGTTCATATAATTAACATCGCCTGTTCGTGTCTAGCTTTTTATTGCAGTACAGGCATTAAAACATTAGTGGTTTTATACAATCACGTCACTAAGTGTTGTAGCATGCTGCCTCCATTGAAGCTGAAAGATGTCATTGATCATCTTTTAGGGTCATTTGGTTTTGTACACTTTTAGATATTTTTGCAAATAGAGGTTTTTATACTTGGAAGCTTTGCCAGGATAGCCTTTTATGTGGCCTTCGTAAAGAGCAATTTTTATAATGGTCTATTTTACTGCCGTACGCACATTTTTTTATTTTATTTACTTTTTTTAAACCAGTTTCTCTGCAAAGATTATATTATGTCAGGGATTATCCCATTGAAAACTCTCTGGTGATACAAGTTCTGAAACAGTGTTTCCTTGAACCTCTAATCGTTGATGAGAGCATTTATCAGCAAGAGGAGTTTGGCTCTTCCGAAAGCAATTTCACTGTCCCAAAGATGAATTTTGATTTTTTTTTCACCCCTTTATTCTTTTGTCTTAATTTTTTGGAATAAATGGCACTTACTGGGTTTGATAAGAATATTTTGATAAGTTTATGCCCGTAAGTTTTCCCCATCTTGTTGTTCAGATCTAATTGCAGGTGTCTGGTAGTTGTAAGCTCTTCCACACGCTCCTCCTGCATTTAAATCTGGTGAGGGTTTCTTATTTTCACGTGCATACACATCTATATAATCTGGGCAAATTGTTTCAGAATCTTTCTTTTTATGTGAATTCAAAGTTTTATCTTGGTTCAAGCTACGTGTGTGTGTGTGTGTGTATTTTCCTCTCTCCTCTGTTGGTGGGTGTGCTTTTGCTTGACACTTGCCATTAAGCCTTGAGCAGAAAAATGGGCAAACTGAAGAAGGTTTAACTTTTTTAACACTTACAGAATCACCTATATCTTTGTCTGTTCAGGATCTGGTTTGAGAGCACTTCTCTCTGGGATTACTCTGTTCTGTTGATCTATTTCATGTATCTAGTCTCCAGGGTCCCCCCTGCCCCGTACCTGTGATCATATACTGTTGGGTTTTGATTAAGTTTCTGGATACTAATGAGGCAGCGGGGAATGAAAGTGGTTAATGGCAACAAAATTGAAGGGAATCTCTTGGCTGTATTTCAGTGTCCTATGAAAATAAGGTGAGTTAAACATTGTTCTGGATTAAGAGAGCAGTTATCGCTTTGCCCTGATCTGTGCCCAATTTTTGCACTAAGTAGGAGGAATTATTTCTCTCAAGTTAGTTCTCTTCCCTTTCTTCAAATGCCACTTGTCTACACAATTCTAGTCATTACCTCTGTGGGTTTTTTTCTTTTTTTCCTTCTAAAAAAGCATTTCATGCTTCCCTAAATTCTTGAAATAACTTCAGGATGCCTTAAATGCTGTCTTTCTAGAATCATAGACTCTCYGGTTTTCTTAACTTTCTAGCCATAATAAAAATAGCTCCGTTATTTATGTTCCCAATTGTACTGTGAATGTTTTAGTTGGACTCTGTCCCCTCTGCACAGCTCATACTTGGAGCATGCACCTGTGTCTGATTTGCCTAGTTATTCTCTTAGGATGTCAATAAATTGCTGAGCCTGGATTTGCCTGGGAGGAATGGAGGAAAATGCTGTAGATAAGACACAATGGTATTGATTATAAAGGCAGTATGGTTTTGTACTGAGATGGAGCTGGCATTAATTTTACAGCTGCAGGGGATGGGGTTAACTTGCACCAATGGCAAGCTGTAGGGTCCTACCCTGTGTTCAGGGTGATCTGGAAATATGCGAAGCAAAAGATAAAGGGATTTTCAGTATTCTTGATATTGGAGCATGCATCTTGTTTAGGAAAATGCGCTTTGGTGTTCTTTAGTAAATAGTTTCCTGGGTCTCTCAATCTTCTAGGTTTTTTATAAAGTTCACAAAGCAAATGGTAGATGTTAAATATTAGTGCTGTTTGGTGTACAAATGTCACTCCTCTGATTACACACTTTGTCTTCTGATCTAATTATGTTGAAGTTAATTTCATAGTGCTTATGTTTCTTGGCCTAGTTAGTTAGGAGAGTGCTCAAGAAATGAGCTATTACAGGAAGAATTACCTGCAATTAAAGAATCGATAACCCAAAGCAATATATTTTGTGTACCCAATTGCAAATAAGAAAAAAAATTGGACCCTTGATTCCCAGGAGAAGACAGGGTGCCATTCATGAGAGTCTGTAATCAATTTTTGGGGGAGTTGTATGAAAAAATGTTATCTTTCCTTCCATGACATTCCAACCTTTGTCAGTTTATTGGGCTGTAGCATCTCTCTGAAATTGCTGCTTTATAAGAATTGGAAGCACTCTTGTGCTGAATTCTGACATAAACACTGTTCTCCAAACCTGCTGTTGAGTTTTTGGGCTTTAGGAAGTATGTGCTTAATCATTCAAAAAAAAAAAAAAAGTGGAGGTAATGGTAGTGAGAGTTGTTAGTTATAGCATGTGTTACTGTTAGTTCTGCTTTTCCCTGTCTTACTTTTTTTTTTCTTCCTGCTCTCATTATAGGTCTTGATGCAGAGTTGTATTATGTGAGGAATGATGTTGTTAATCATTATGCGTTGTCCTTCAATCTCTTAATTCCCAGCGAGACCAACAATCTTCACTTCAGCTGGCATGCTAAATCCAAGGTAAGCAGACGTCATTTCTGTTCTGTGTTTGAGTATTTGGTATGTGATTTGTAAATTCCCCCTGTTGTAATTGAATGGCTCTTTTTTTCCAAAAATTATCATATGCTAAGTGCAAAATAATTATTATCCCAGGTTCTTTATTTTTTATTTATATGATCTGAGGCAGTAACTTAAGATATTGTATATCCAAACTGTCTTTTGCTTGTTGCAGAAAGGTTAAGCACTTCTTTTGAAGTATTTTACACCTATTGCTTCAGAACAAAGAAATATATAAGTTTCCTGGTTATGGAATATCTTTTGGTGGTGAATTGAACACACAGAAGAGGCAGCCATGTACTGGAGTCTCTGGAAACATAACCAAATGTAGAGTAGTTGTGTTCTGGAGATTCTTGAAACACATGTTTGGAGGAGAGAAGAATCTATAAAACTATGGTATAGGGTGTTATTACTGAGTCCTGGTTGAAGGGACTCCTATTTCAGTTAGTCACCATTGCTGGAGCATGCAGCAACAGCTGTCATAAAGGTTGCATATACTTTTACATTTTGAAGGACTTTTGGTTACTTAATTTCATCTAGAAGAGTAAGTTTTTATCTGTTTAGTCTCTGCCAAGGGTTTGGTCTTTATTTCTAAAACTGGAGCAATGGTTATTCTTCTCTTTTTGAGTAAGACCGCAATAGAAAGCGGTAATATTTAACAGCTTATAAGTGAAATGTCTGAAGATACCTTCTGCTAGTGTTCTTCCTTCTCAGTTGTTGACTTATGTGAATTTTGGCCTGCAAAGGTGCTGCGTACAATGCAAGCCAACCCTTTTACTGGATATTGTAGTCTAACTTCTCAAGCAGTAGATAGTGTACTCTGAAGGTCAGTCACTTACCATTTGTATACGATCTTTTAAGGAACCTCATCACTGTTACGACTTGAGCTATGAGCTACGTTTGTCTTCTATCCTGGTCTGAGTTTCCTAAGGCCTGTGGCTGAATTTTTAATAGGAATTTTTGAGCTTCTGTAGCCTCAGTTCAATTACTGTGATTGCATCATTGTTTATCTTCAGTCAGAATAATGCTGCCAAATGCTTATCTTGGGGGGCTAGCATAGTGCAGTTTATAGTGGCTCAGAAACTGGATGGCATTTCTACTCTTGACATCTTGCCTGAAAGATTACTTAGCAATAACTTGATAATATAAGTGCATCTTATTATATTTTAGAAAGGAG
>NW_020450739.1:529198-672017 GCF_003343035.1 Apteryx rowi | reverse complement strand
GGGGACAGACAATGAAACCAAATTCATCCACCTGAACATGGAGTGGTAGGATAAGTTTGCAGGCAGGGGCTCACGGCTCAGTTACGGTAGGTTCTGTTCTGCCTGTGGGAACGAGGACTTGCAGGATCAGCTTCTTCAAGTGGAAACAAAATCTCCACATAGTCAAATAAGATGGTTTTAAGTGATTTTGGCCCTGTACTTTATACCTGGAAACTGACTAGATGAGTGGGAATTTTCCTAACTCCTATAGCTTTAGTGAGTAGGCTTTTGAACAAGTAAGAGTAAAAGCATCAGTGAATGAGGTCTTTTTTAAAGGAGCACTTTAATTTCTGGCCTAAATTTCCAAGAGTGATTTTAAGAATGGCTTCTTTTTTGTGTTTCTTAGTTTGAACTGTCACAGAAGTCTGATGTTCAGACTTCATACAAGAAATTTTAGTTTGGGCATCTAAAATCCCTAGCGTTCTCTGAAAATAAAATACGAAATTTTTAGTTGGAAGAAAAAGTTATCCAGAAGTACATAGCACTTCTTTTTACTACTGGAGAGTGTGTGGTTTGTGTGTGTGTGTTTGTTTGTTTTCCCCACTTGCTTTTAATCTTCCAACTATTGTTGCAGGTTGAATATAAACTGGGATTTCAGGTAGATAATCCCATGGCTATGGATATGCCCCAGGCCAACATTTCATTACAAGGAGAGGTCCCTCGCATGCTCTCAGGTAACCAAACGGATTTCCACCTCCTGCCTCCCCTCCTTTGAAATGTACAGCTAGTACTGATACTTATAATGCTTTCTGGTACTCGGTAATAACTCTGTTTTTTCCGATGTGCGTAATGTTGCATAAGAACATAATCTTAATTAAACATCCTATATTTATAGGTCTTCTGCCACAGTTTACAACATTGCTAAAAGGGAATTATAAATTGAGACTAGTAGTCTGCTTGAGAGTAAATATTTTTTCCCATGTTTGGTGGAGGATACGGATTTCCCTAGTGAGGAGGCATGGCATTTTTTCAATATAGGAACAAGGTTCCTATTCCATTTCAACAATAATAATTAACAATTGCATGTATTTTAAAATCTATACCCTCTAATTTCTCTAGCCTATAGAGATGTAATTTCAAGAAGTGTAGGAGTTGTTAAGACATTGAAGTGTTTAATGGTAAGTTTAAAACTGGGAAAACTATTTTGAATATGTACTAGCTCCTCCATAGATTTTTATACTAGAAACAAATGTATTTGTTATAGAAACAAGTGTATTTATTTCAGGATATGTGCAAATATTCATCATTCCTTGCTCATTCAACTATGACTTCTTGCTGCCTGTTTCCTTGTGAGTTTGATCCACAGGTGGAAATGAAATACTTGTTTTCTTTTTGTATTACTCTTTTGTGCAGGCAGACAGTAGGGAATTAGGCTTGTTCTGTCTGCTCTGCTGACATCAGTAATACTGATATAAAAGCTAGAGAATAAATTCTGTCATATTAGTTTAAGTTTTTGATTACAGACAGATTTGCAGAGACCAAAAGCTTCAAACTTAACTGCTGTGAAAAAGGCTAACCTTCATAGCGTTTTGAAAAAGCAATGAGGAAAAGTAGAATTCTCTTTTCCTGCGATAAGAGGAACCAGCCTGGGCTTCTCTTGTGAGAGTACTTTAACCCCCATGCTAACAGATGGCTAATGGTTGTCTACCCACAAATATGACTTGTTTTAGAAATCCGTAAACTCCAGTATGGTTCTCTTAAATTTATTTGAAATCTATAACCTTTAATTCCTTAATAGTTGTCTGAAATTACAAGGACGGAAGACTAAAATAGCAGTTCTTAATAGGAAGTTCTTTAAAAAAATCCATTAAAAGCATCATACAGAAAGAACCCCTATCACTTGAAGGTTTTTTTTTTTTTTTTTTTTTTTTTTTTTTTTAAACCAGAATGTCTGAAATGTACTCAAATTTAATTGTTGTCTGTTTGCAGTGTTTTGTGTTGAACTCTCCTGTGCTGGCAGACTTGACTCTGAGGTCACAATATTAATGCAGCTCAACTTGACAATAAACTCATCAAAAAACATCACAGTCTTGAATTTCAAACGAAGGAAAATGTGCTACAAAAGTAAGGCATTAAGTTTCAAAAATTCAACAACTGTTAGTGTTACAGCAGGATAGAAAAAGGGAGTGGGAAGATATATGACAAAGGACATGAGTGATAATCCATCAGAATAAATGATGAAAAGTAGAGGAAGAAACTGGGTAACATTTTGCCTTTCAGAGAAAAGTGGGGACTTTCTTTCTTAACCAAAAGAGTGGACAAATTCCCTAAATATGCCCAGAATATGTGAAGCAAAGGAGGGAGGAGGGCAGGAAAGAAAAGGGTTAGTGATGATGTTAGCATGTTGATGTATTTTGTAGATTAAGGCTTTTTCACATATATAACAAAAAACCTGTTTTCTCTGTTGAGCTTGGAAGGAAGAAACTCAAACCTACAGTGCTCTAAATATTTGGATTGTTCTAAGACTTAACAACTAAATCTACTTAGTTTATAAATTGAAGTAAACTCAAAATGGGTCATTTAATAAATACAAGCAGGTGTTCATTTTTCAGACTTTGAGTACAAAGGATGGTAGGTAATGCAGACTTCAAAAATCCCAGACTGACTTTTGCGTGTTCTGACTTAGAATTTGAATCTGCAAGCCCGGTTTGTTTTTAGATTGTTACTTTCTCCTATTGCCATTTCCTAGAAATATCTTCATAGACATTGAAAGAAAATTATTTTAGAGAATCACAAGAACTGTACCCTTCTTAAAATTGGCTGCAATATCCTATTCTCAGGTGATGTTGTTCGGTTTGCTTAGAGCTTTTGGGGACACTAATACAGTTATCAAAGGGGAGCCTGTCTCTTCTTTTGGCTATGAATGTTCAAGGATGAACTTGTTGAAAATGTGGACTTTTTAGCACATAATATTATGATACTTGTGCTCCTTGCATTGATGTTATGGGAAAATAATTCTTAATTCAAAGTTCATCTCTCCTTCTAGTGAAAATAGAGGTCTTGCTGATAAAGCATATTTTGAAGAACAGCCATTTTTACCTTTAATTCATGTCATCTTAGGTACTTTTTCAACCATCCTAAGTGGGGGAAGTCTGTACTGCTTATGCATTCATAGCTTGCTGAACTGCTGAATGAGCAGAGAAAGTTTCTATAGGCACTTATATAGTAATTGGGCTGTGTGAGGCAGAGCCACTTCCTAAATTATGTAAAAATAATTCTTACTAAGATTGTGTTTCTGTGGGTTCATAAAAACCTCAATTACTTTTTTAAGTTGTGTATGGAGTGGTATAGAGCATCTTGGGATTCCCACTTGAATTTAGCACATGAATTAAAAATATGCAGGAACTTGTTAGTGGTTTTGCTCACAGTATACCTAAGAGTTTCTGCTAAGGTCTAAAAAAGACAAAAAGCAAAGTTCATGTGTGTTTTATTTCCTTCCCTCGATTACTTTTTCCACAAGTTTGAGGCTGAACTGGCTTACTGAGGGGTCAGAGGATTATCAGATTCTGTGAGTTTTATACTCACACCCCATACACACATTTATACACACACCCCATACTCTGCACCTCCTCTTTCTACTGTCTGCTCCTTTGGGGTATTATGGATAAACCAAAGGGGGTTGGAGGTAGGTAGATTCTGTGGGTTCAAGTGTGACCTCAGTGGACTCTGCTGGCTTTGATAGTCTGAAGGAGTGCTTATGCATCAGTAGTGAAATGTATCTGATCCATGTGTCTTAAAGCTTTAAGTGTTATTTTTAAAGTGGTTAGATTTTTAAAATAGAAATCTAGAAATAACTGTACTCCTTGAGTCAACTTGCCTATTTGGAAAAGTGGGTTTGTGTTTTGAGAAATGAAGCAGTTGATTGCCTGGTAAGGACTACAGTCATAAATGTGTACCAAGCTTAATGGTTTTCCCTCATCTATTTAGAACTTGAACCAGAAGTGAAATCTCCAACATCTGACAAGAACAGCAGCAAGGCTATCTGTAAGTAATTTTGAGTTTGCCATTTAGTTCAGTTTTAAACAAATGAGAAACTTGCAGCATTCCCTATGAAAATGTTCCCCAGGTAGTCTGTACTAAACATAGTGTTTTAGCAGGGTTATTTATTAATCATTTTAATGAAGTATATACTGATGGGGGGGGTAGTTCCTAATCTTGTAACAACTTTTTTATCATATCTTGGTGGCACTGGTTTCCATACATAACTTTGATCTATTTTCTTGACTTTAGGACCTGTTGGGTTTGCTGTTTTAACTTGTCTGTATTGAATGAATGGAATGAGGTGGTTTCTTTTTCTTTCATTCCTCTTCTAGCTGAAAATATTCCTGTCAGTGCGTTCAGCTTCTGTGGCGCTCAGAATGTAAACTTTTTGCTAAAATGCCTTTGGAAAGCCATGGAGAGCATTGCTTGGTTTTTCTCTTCACCACCTGCTTCTGTTCCAGGGCAACTGTCCTCTCTACAGTACATGATTTTAAGTAGGGGGTGGCTAGGGCTGCTCTGTCATCCTTGCCAAAAAAAAGCAGGAAAAGCTAAATCCTGCCTCCTGCTGTCTCAAATCCCTCTGGCCTGTGCAGCTGCTTAGTACAAGCTGAAGGTCAGCACAACAGACAGTCCCCACACTCAAGGTGCAAAGGCAGAATTTTGCCCTAAAATTCAGTACAGCTGAGATTCTTTTGAGAAAGAGGATTAACTGTCCTGTGCCACTGGTGTATTAAGATGTGGGTCTGGGATCCATAATCTACCCAACCTACTCTAAAACCAGAAGCAGAAGCTAAAATTATGTGCTATGGAACATTCATTCAGTGAGTAAGCACCACTGGGATGCTGCATCTAGGTATTAATCCTATTTTTATTTCCTATATTGATATATGTTCTGCTGTCCCATTGACATCTGCTTTTCTAGCCCCACTTAGCAAGTCAGTGGCTCTAATGTCGTTTGCTATGTTTGGGGCTCGGCTGAGTAGGAAGCCTGGTTTGTCTGTGCTGCTAGTAACTGTTTTCAGTGTGGGAACGGTATGAGCAGTACTGTTGTGTCTCAAGGCAAGAGCATTCACCTCGGTGGGAGCTATGGAGGAGAATCGAGGGGTTGTGTGGGACTACAGGGTGTCTCTGACACTGTAAGACCATTTTAGGAGGCTCCTGGCTAGCTTTTTTCGTTCAGTAGGAACTTCCTTCTGTCCCAGTAAATAAATGGAGGCATTGAGTGGCTTGCAGTCCCTGCCCTGCTTTGCTGCAGCAGGAACCACGATGTTTTCCCTGCTAGGGTGGCTTCAGCTCCCTGCTGCCACCTGGGTACCAATGACCTTGGTGCTGGGAGCGGGGGGGAAGGAAGGACACTGGGAGCAGCAGCACTGCCCTCCTGTCATGTCAGCCTGCTTGAAATGATGGAATATAGTTTGCTGCTTTTTTGAGAAAGGCTCAGTAACTTTTCACTTTCTATTTCAGTTGATCCTGTAAATGCAGCTCCCACCACTTCTACCCGTGTGTTTTATATCAGTGTAGGGGTGTGCTGTGCTGTTATATTCCTGGTGGCAATAATATTAGCTGTCTTGCATCTACACAGTATGAAAAGGATAGAGCTGGATGACAGGTATGTATTCAAGCTTTTCAAATGCATTACTTTTGATATGCTTATCCAGGTTTGTTGGAGTTCTGGAGACCTCTGCAGTGGCTTGCAATTTTGCTCTTGGTGTCAAATTGTATCGATCACTAGGTGTGTTGAGCTGGTAAGTGCTATGCTTCAGAGAGGCAGCGGTTGCAGGCTGATTATGAGGTGGGAGGGTTGTGGCTATTGGGATTTTGCAAGAATAGTTATCTGGAGGGGACACAGTGGGAAATCTAGATAGAGATAGATCCACAGGGATTGTCAGGACTGAAGGAAAGCTTAATAGATATCTGAGCACACTGAAATCTGTTTTCTACTGACTTCTACAGGAGCCTGAGTTCTAGCTTTCTGTATTTTGATTGATTTACCAGTGTTCACTTTGGCCTTAGGTTGAAGTCTAAGGATTACAGTTGTTTGGTTACAAAGCTGAAAAAGTGGCTTTTTTCTGAAAGTATTTTCAATCCAAATAAACCAAATTGGCATAGGCAAGAGAGAAGAACTTGTAATATGAAACCAAGGGCAATACAGTCAGCACAAGTCCTTTCCTTTCTTTTTTTTTCTTACCAATCTTGAGTGGGGTTAAACAGGAGGGAGAGAGGCTGAAAAGCCGTGATCTCAGGCTCCGTTGAAGGCTGTGTGAACAAGCTGCATCAGATGCAACTGTTTGCAAGCAATGAGTTTTGAAATGGGATACTTGAGAAAGCAGTCAGACATAGGTCGTCATTCCTGTTGAAAGCATATCTTGAACTGCTTCTGTTCCTGCCTGCAGTCTTTCAGGGTAGCTTTTCCCTTACCTCAGATGGCTTTCTGAGCCTGTGGTGCCATGGGGACTGTTTGCATAGAGAGTACTAGAGTTTGTTTCTCCTCACTATCCATTCATCTGTTTCTTTCTGTTTTTCTTTCTGCCCTTTACTCCTCTCATGTCCCCAGACCACTTGTTTTTTTTGGGGGGGGGGAGAGTGTGGATGATGTAAGTAGCAACAGTGTCTGAAAACCATTTTTTGGTTCTTGATCTAACCAAATGACTTGTTTGTTTTTTCTTAGTTCCTTTTTGTGCCTTATTTTTCTACTGACAGTATTTAATCAACACAAAGCTTTAAAGTATGTGCAACTTGCTTTTATTCATAAAGGGAAAGCATTATGTTTAGAGTATGTCAGTACAGAGTCTCTCAAAAACTTGGATGACTGCCTCAGTCTAGCAGTGTTTTCAAGTTTCTTCTTTCACTCCATCGTACTTAACTTTTTTCCTCAAAAGTTGGGAAAACATACTGGAAACAGAACAAAGTCTGTGAAACAAATATGAGGGAGTCATTCACTCTCAAAGTACAGAAGTGCTAAGCTTTTTAAATTGCCTGAAATATAGTTTGCCATGTGAGAGAAGGACTTAAAGATGTCATCCTTCTGAAGTCTAGTCTGGAAAATGTGTTTAATTTTGATATGCTAACTTTGAATTTTTGAATTTAAACAGTCATGTTCATGTCCATTTTTGTTTTAAAACAGCATTAGTGACAGCAGTAGCTCACAAGGTTTATCCCAGCCTTCCACACAGACAACACAGTACTTGAGAGCTGACACGCCAAACAATGCAACACCAGTAACCAGTAAGTGTTAATCTGTTTACAGACCCATGCAACAGACCATCTTGGATGCACCTGGGATATTGGTGGTTGAACTCACACTGATTTTAATATTGAGGAAAACAGAAGAGCATGAATAACCTCCTGGCTCTTATCAGTTTGCCTGTTCTGAGTTAATGTGGTGTGTGGGGTTTTTTCCATCCATCTCGCAGTCAGGATTGAGGCCTCTATGTGTACTGGCGCCCAGGAGTCATCACATGAGTACAATCCTGTTTTATCCAACGAGACTTTCTCCCTGTACCTAGATCAGTCTAACGGAAGGACTTCACCAATATCTGTGGAGCATCTGTTTTGTTAACACTGGGAAGAAGCTGCCTTATGCAGTACCAAACAGAGGAAGGTGTAGAGTTGGAAGAGATAATAGCAAGTGGAAGGATCCATATAGCCCGAGGATCAGTTGCCGTGACCAAAACAAGTGTGGTCATCAGTGCATATTACTGATGTTTATTCCTTCCACTTTATTGCTCCAAGCAACAGAGGAAATAAAAGGAAAAAGGCTTTACAAGGGTGCTAGAGAAAAAACAGCAGTGTAGTAAAAGAAAGGGTGAAGGGGCAATGGTTTGTATACTGTGTAATGGACTGATCTGGTAACTGATACTAGCTGTACTATAAAGTAGAAAGTTATGTTTTGTGTTAATTCTGTAATTACTAAAGGTATTTTAAAATCTGCGGAGTATTTACTTCTCAAATTGTTTTGTCCTCTATAGTAGAAGGATATTCCATGCAGTATAAATCTGGTGAAGGAAGTGGTTAGAGTGTAGGGAAGCCAGAGGGTATGGGGTGAAAATACCTTCTTACATGCAGGATTTGAAATTAAGTAGGAGGATTTGATGCAGCACTTGGTGTGCAGTTCTCTGGCTGCTTAATCTCATCTAAAGTTGGACTGACCACAAGATTTTTACCTTTTCCCTTGTGCTGGCACTAATGCAGCTAGGTTGCAAGCCAATTCAGGGAGCTGAACCAGTCAAAAACTGTTTTATTTTGTAAAGCAATTGATTTCTGCTTGACTTGGCTCTCTGAACTGGCTTGTTGCATAGCTGTACAAGCACTGATATTGGTGCCAAGAGGGATGTGGGTCTACATGACTGAGCATTGGAAGAAGGCAGGACTGTATTACCCCAAACTTAAATTGGCTTAAGCGACAGTTGGAAAACCTGCTTTAAAAGATCTAAAGAGAGGTGGGGGTTTATGTTAAAAAGTGAGAAAAATGCGAGAGTCTGACCTCTTAGTGAAGCCAGGCAGGAGGAATGAACTGTCTTTCTGTTAATCTCAAATCGCTCTTTCTCAAAAGAGTGGGTATTGCCAAACTGAACTTTTGACAGAGTTTGGAGAAGACCTTAGAATACAACTAGTTCTCTAACTGTTCCCCCCACCCACCACACCCTTTTTATTTTTTACATCTGATCCCCGTGCTGCTGATGTCGTATCAACTTCAAGTTTTTAGGTTGGCCCACAAAGTGACACCGTTTGGTTAACCTGAGTATGACCACTGGAAACTCATTAATGAACCTCTTGCAAGATCGGCGAGGAACACTTGCCATGAAGGTGGCTTACAGTGCAAACTCATACTGATTATTGAAGTACAGCAAATACCAAACTTATCAGGGTGAGGAGGGTTTAATGGTATCTGTTTGATTGCTGTGTTCATCAGTTTTGTTTCAGAATGACCTTTAGGTGTTGTGTGACAGCTGCAGTAAAATGGGAGACAGTGAAAATGAATGTAAAAATAAAAACACAAACAGGAAGAATGTTCTTAGGCCTTTTGTGGTCCTAGTAACCTTGTTTTCAGTAACATTTAAAATTGTTGATCAAAGTGATTCTCAAGGTTTTCCTCTAATAATTGTGGTCTTAGTACAAAAGTATTCAGGTCTTTCTGAAGAATATATTAGTATTTCCAGATGTGTCTTGTGCCCAGAGGAGGGCACTGATAGTTTTCATTTTTATGTTCTTCCCACAGTGCATGGGGAAAGCATTTTCTTCATTCCATGAAGTCTTGAGACAGTCACTGACCATGATCTTTATTTCCTTGATGTCAGTGAACTGCAGGGTTGTGTTAACCAGCTTCAGTATGTAATACGGAATCTTATTTACCTTGTGTTGATAATGAGACTTGATTGCATGACATTATATAAAATTCCCTGTGTAATTTTTTTTCAGATTATTACATTCATGTGGTTTCTCTCCGTTTTTGTTGTTTAATATTGTACATGCTCTTTTTAAGTACACATTGCTTGTATGTTTTTACACCTGTAGGTGGTGCTGAGGGGAAACAATGTGCTTGTAGTTGCATAATAAGGGTATTTATATTGGTTTGTTTGGCTCTGCTGGCTCCTCAGGTTATCCTACGTTACGAATAGAGAAGAATGATCTTAAAAGTGTCACTCTAATGGAAGCAAAAGCTAAAGTGAAGGACATAGCCATCTCCAGAGAGAGGATAACTCTAAAGGATGTACTCCAAGAAGGTATTTACAGGACTCTGACACTTGTTGACTACAACGTAGTGTATTTACAACATGGTGTAGCTATCTTTTTATAGCTAAATTTTGTGAAAATTAATCATAGAAGATAATTCTGATCTTTGCAAGATCTAGGTGGAAGGAATGAATGATGAACGGTGTTTATATTTGGGGGATAGAAGAGGAGCAATTTTCAGAGTTCATTAGAACAGGGGAAGTGACTGATTGTGAAAAGTAAATATTTCAGCTTGTCCGTCTTGATAATCTGGTCCTTTAAAGAAGTGAAAGCAAGTGTTAGATGGCTAAAGAATGAGATGATCAGTTGTGACTGTAAGTAGCAACTAACTCATTTTCCTAAATTACTGTGGGAAGGCTTCACTTAAAACAAACAAAAAAACCCCTTCAGTCATTTAAACTCATGCAGCGTTCATTTAGCAGCTTCTAATTTGGAACTTTAATCAACAGATGCAAATTTAACAGCTCTGATGTGAAAAACTTAGGGATTACTTGATTCTTTGTTTGAAGTTTATTTTGGAAGTGTTCACATGCAGTTTTATTTGGTTCTTGCTGATGTTGACTTTTCGCAGTAGACTTAAATGTTTGTTTCATGTCAGTAATCTTTACAACTGCAGCTTATCTCTTAAGCTGATGTCCCCTGAGCTTGATCAGAATTCAAACTTTTGAGAGCTAGAGATCTGAGCTATTAAGCAGTCCTCATCCTTTGCCGGCAGAATTGCTAATTGCTTTGATTTGTTATCTGAAAAATAAGAGGAGAATGCTAGAACTCCCCATTTAATGTAAGCATTTAAATCTTTAAGCAGGTGCCTCTTTCTGAGCTGTGATGTTGGTTCTACAGAAAGCTTCCTTCACATGTAGGATATGTTTTGTGTTCCTTCATGCTGTTTTTTGCCTGTAGCCTTAATGTTCGGAGTTATCTGATGACTAGAAGCAGATTCATAACCTCAGTTTGTGCCACAGCTATGCTTCTGATCCTTACCGCAGAGTGATAGGGATACCTTATTCTGTTGGCTGTGGATTAAACAGCTGCTGAATGCAATCCGGACCCAATTAATAGTGGGATCTTCTTTCTTGTCCTGCAGCTTGCATTTGAGATTTCTGTCAGGAAATCAGTTTAGAGTCTATTAAAACCTTCAAAAGTTGATCAAAGGACTAGAAGTCAGATCCTGATCGAAAATCACCTTTTTAATTTTGGGGATTATAGCAAAGCTGGTTCTCTGTGATCTAAGAATAAAAGTRCTTCAGAGCTGAAGAAGTGAATAACAAATGCTTGAATAAAATTTTCAAGATTTCCCAAGTGCTGCCTATGGAACTTAAAGATATCTTGCAAATCTTAGCCAGAGATTCATTGGAAGCTTCAAGTATCGTCAATAATTTAATGTATTTTAACCCCTTAATAATTATTTGAGATTGTGGTTCTGCCATGGTTTAATCAGTTGGAAATTGTAAAGCTCAGGGACTGAGTGTGTGCAAGGGAAGAAGAAAATGCAGGCCCGGTCTCCTTTATGTTCACATGTCCTGAATTTGTTTCTCTTGTTGGTGACAGGAAGACTTAGCCACCCGCTCTTCAAATATGGTTGTGCGTACTGCTGAACTTAAGCAGCACATGATTTTGAACCTGCATTGAACTTGTATTTTATTAGATGTAAGGCAAAATGTAGGTGTCTAGAAAAAAAAATAAATGAATAAAAGCTGTTTCTAATGAAACTGTTACACTTCAGTAAATAGAACAGGTGTTAACAGTAGGTCGACCTTTTACCATTTTCTGGTGAAGCAGACAAATGGCTCAGGTGTTCAATCTGGAATGCAAATAGCATAATTTGCAAGAAGCCCACAGGAGCACGAGGCAGAAGTCTAGAGGGCAGGCGCAGAATGCTGTCTGTAAGTATTCTAGCATACTAATGATAGACTCGCATCTTAGCAGAACTGTCTTTCAGTGTACCRTTAAAAAAGATAAAATAAAACCGTGGACCATAGAGGCATGCTGTGTTAGAGTCATACTGTAATTAGATACTGCATTACATGAAAATTATTTTCTAGCCATAATTGCTTTTGCACGCTTCCTCTGTTCTCTTTAATTCCAGCATTTAAAAATAAATAACGTCTTGTAAGGAAACATGTCATGGTATCAAGCTATCTTCCTTTTATTGGCTTTTCCAAATTGCTGAATGTTAGAAATGTGTATTTAAAGCACTTTAGTTGTGGTGTTTTCAAGAACCAAGATAGGAAGGTTTTCTTTAACAGTAAAATAATAAATACTGTGTATTATGATTGCCTGCAGTTACCTTAGTTAAACTGCCTTTTGATCGGATTAGAATTTCAAGATCTCTATTTCGAAAACTTTACTTACAATTCCATGGCAGATGATAGAAACATCTCATTGTCTCTGTTAAGTGTTTAGGAACTAAAGGAGAACCACACTTTATGCTAGAAGATGTACAGCCAGACTAAGACAAACCCCATCAAAGATTGCTCAACCTAATCAGATGAGGCAAATCAGTGGGAAAGAAAGGGATATAACATAAGAATAGACTGCCTGAAGATGATGCACACTGGTCCCATGATATTTGGTACTGTTTTGTCACTTAAGCACTTTCAGTGAGGTTTTCTTTTGAGAGGAGAAGAGATTATTAAAGAAGGGTGATCTAGCTGGAAACTAGTTTTTCTGTTTTAATAAAAGCACAACACAGTGGCATTGCCGTCCTCAGATCTATAAAAAAAGTTAAATCTGAGTGTTAGTGCTGAAATTGTTTTCATTCCAGATGTTCAGTGTTGCTTTTCTTCTAGCAGTAACTTTGTTAACATTTGTGTATGAAAAATTTTGAAAGCAGACTGAACAAACTCCCAGCTAAGGTGAAACATTTGAATAATTCAGGCTGTTCCATGGGGAGGGATGTTTGCTGAATCTAGTATTTCCTTGTGAACATTTCCAAAAAAAAAAAAAAAAAAACATGTCTTGGTGAGAAATGTTTTGATTGGAGAATTTCTGACTAACTCTATGAGGAAAAAGAAGAGGGTTGGAGGGGTTTAGTGCAGGCGGTTGATGAGGGCTGTGAACTGTCGTCAGTATTGATATTTAACTGGATTGTGTTACTGTTGTTGATTCACTTTGCCTGTTTGTGCTTATTTTCTCTTTTTCCTGAAGCAAGTTATCTAAACCTTGTGCATTCACTACATGAAGTTCTGAATTCACCTTCTGCCGGAGAAGTGATTGGTTTTGTTATTGTAGTAGTTTTGCTGATTTAATAGGGTATTTGGGACTTCTCGTTTTATCTTTATTCCTAACTTTCTGCTGTGGCTATTAAGAAAACATTACCCTAAAACGTATTCTGATTAGATACTAAATTCTGTTAGCTTTATCAATGTATTATAACTACATAATACTAAGTAATTGTATGTTCTCTTCATAGGCACATTTGGGCGCATTTTCCATGGAATTCTAATAGAGGAAAAAGACCCCAGTAAAGAGAAACAAGTTTTTGTCAAAACTGTCAAAGGTATGATTACATAAAGGAGTGGGGTTTTTATTCTTATTATTTTATTTTTTTCCATTTAGTGGTTTGTACTGTGGTGCATGCTGAGAAATCTGCCTTTAACCTTCCCCCATCCCCCAACAAACAAAAAAACCCAAATGGTTACTGCTTAAAAAGCAAAAGCAATTTAGATGCTGTGATCAGTCAGAGAGAGTAGAAATCCTGTATGGAAGAAAAACCTGCATATTCTCCACCACTGCCTTAAACTACTGCATCTTGAATACTTTTGCCTATCAAGTCTTCTAAGTAAAATCTTTTTTTTTTTTTCCCCTGACATATTCTATCCATTTATAGCCTTTTTTCCACAAATTGCTGAAAAGTTGCACCTGGAAGGCTTCGCAGCATCTTTTATAAACATGCATGGCTGTACAAAAGAATAGGGCTTAGTTTCTGCCATCATTTAAATGAATTATCTTCTAAACTGAATTTATACAAATCTTAACGTACTTTTTTTGTTTTTTGAAGAAATAAATTCTCAGAGTGATTTAAATCAGAATAGGTAGATCTTAAGAAATAAGGAATAAGGTAAGTGTAGATGAAAACTGTTACATGTATCCTACAGATTGTATCCAGAATCCATCCTCTGCAATCATCATTATAAATGTTCTCCAGTAGCTTATTTTTGTGTTACAACAGCCCTATTAAACTCTTTGTACAGTGGTTACTTAATTGGTTATTTTTGTAATTGGTGTATTATTTTAAAATTTCTTTAATTCTCTTTTCAAAGAGAAAAAGAGAGAGAGATTTAGGCTTCTGTAAGAATTTTACATTTTTTGCCTGGCTAGTAACTTTACAATGATAAGAATTTAAAAGAGAAAGGGGGAGCTTAGTGAAGCTACTAGTTGAATTGAATCTTTCTGCTATCCATTCTGTGGCATTTTTTTCAGAAAGAAAATATTTTGCTTAGAATAAGCAACCATCTACTATTGTTGGTATGGTTCTCAAGCAATTGGATGTATGCACATAATAAGAAAACGGTATAGTAGGAAAGTCACTTGGAAAAAGCTTCATGTTCACTTCAAGTAGAGGAATTTTTTCTTTTTTAATAACCTGATTTAGAATAACAGTAGCTGTAAAAGGAGTCCCTACTTCTTGAAACTGTCACAGAGTAATCTGAAGTGGCAGCTGGAGATTTTCTGTCGCATTCCTTAGCTGTACCCTTGTTCTTGAAATAGGCTTGGCAGGATGCTGTGCTTTGGCAATGGAGACAGGTCAATACTGGATGCCATGCCTGCTGCTCTAACAAGATACCCTGAACTTGAGATGATCCAACTTGTCTGTGCTCTGAGCCAGGTACCAGTTGTGAGTCATCAACAAAGGCATATGTACATACATATGCATGCAGATATGCAAAGTCATGTAAAATTAGCCCCCTTTCTTGCTTAACAAGTAGCAGGGTAGTAAGAGTGAAGTGCTGCTTTGTGGACAGCAGTGAGTGCAGGAGCAGCTCTCAGGTGAGACCAGATTGAGGTTAACCTATGGGTAATTCTGTCTCAGCGTTAAGTGACTCTTGACTTGTGCTCTAGGACAACTTCTCGTATTTCTGCTAATGAGATTTGCAGAGGGCTGAGCAGAGCAGTGAAGATTTGCTGCTATCACTTCTCCTCTCCTCGCCCAGCCCTTTTGAAGATTTTGGAGGCTACCGTTTAGCATGGTGGTGGTAGCCAGAATTATGACTACTGAAGATATTTGGCATAACAAAACTAACGGGGTGTGTGGGGGKGTGTGTGTTTTCTTTTTTTAAACAAGGCAAGTATTTTCTTGTAGTGAATTTAGCAAGAAGCAAAAGAGCATCCTTAATCAAAAAATTGTACTGCTTTCCAGTACCCCAGGCACTTTTCCTGAGTTCTGCTCTTTTCTGTTTGCCTATCCCTGCCAAACGATTCTGGTTGTCACCTTGCTTTTATTTGATATGGTTTCAAAAGACTTGTTCCATATCACATAAGCGTGGTGCTCATCTGTGAATGACAAGTCCTCTAATTCAGGGCATCATTCACCATAGCCCATGATCACCTTTTCTGTCTCATATAGTTCTCCTCCTCCCTGAATTAGAGACACAAAAGACACCACTTTTATGAGCAACAAAGTCGTCGTGTGCTAGGACAGTTTGACATCTATACAGCACAGTTAACTCTGTATAGCATAGGATTAATTGATAAGACAACATCTGTAAGAACACAGTTTAGCTGCCTTCCATCACCACTTGCCTAATTACTTCACTAAAATGGGCATTCCAATCTACTCCTTCAAGCCGTGCGTCTCCCTTGAAATAGCTTGCATCTTTGGCACAGTACACATCCTGGTTTCTCTTGTCCCTTCACCTTGCAATGAAACATTGATAAACTGGAGCATAGTCTTAAGGGAATTGGGGTATTCCCTTTAGTCTTTAGAGATTTTTCTCAGCTTTAAAAAGACCTGTATGGATAAACAGTTTATAATAGATTCTGTTGATACTATTCTGTGAAATAATACTTGTTTGGGCACCAAAAAGCTGCTAGGAGGAAAAACTCTAAAGATACCTCTTTCCTCTTACAGCACTTCATTTGCAGTGCCAATATTAAGGAGCCTCCTCCTTGTCCTGGCTGTAATAGCTGCATGCGTAGCTGTGTCATGTAATAAATTGGGAATTTGGTCTGCTTGGGAAAAAAACATGCAAAAATTTTCTTAACCAGAATTTTTCCTTGATCTTGTTCATCCTGTGGCCACACACACAGTGCTGTTTTGGGACAAACGAAGGAGTAGGGCAAGACCACAAAATGGGTATAGGTATGAGAGCTATTAAACTGATTTAAGCATCTGTATTGCTGAACACAAAAGAAGAGCCGGAGGGTTATGAGAAAGAAAAAGGAAGAAGATTATAGGTATTGTATCTAAGTTATCCCAACAAAAAGAACAGGTTGCTACCCTGCATGTGGGGGGAACGTCTTTTTCAGAACTTCTGAAAAATGTGAACTGGAACTATTTCAGCATGTGCTGTCAGGAAGAAAGTACAAAGAGTATATACTTAATAATCTTGGGAGGAAAGACACCTCTTCTGACCTGGATTAGAGCTTGAGAAACCTGAACTATTGTATTGGCTGTTCTGACATTAGAGTAGCTGCTGCTTTAAATCTGGAATTCCCAGTAGAAGAAAACCCTTGAAAGAGGAGGAAATCTGGACAGGGCTAATAAGATCACTAGAAAACTGGAATATGAATATGAAAACTAGAATTTTGTATTCTTAGAGAAAATAATCAATGAGAGCTTCCAGTCAAGTTTGAAGACTTTGTAAGCATGGCTAGACAGTATTACAATATCCTCCGTTGGAAACAACTCTCTACTCCTGAGACTGATGCAGCTTTGTCTTCCCATTTTGACACTGGTTTCTTTGACATTGGCAGCAAGGAAGAATTGAAGTTGCATCATTGACATATCTTACTGTTTACAGAGGAACAATAGAAACAGTTTAAGAGTCTAATTGATAGAAAAGCCTTTAATCTGTGGAAACTTTGGCTAGATGTGACCTTTGTCTGCTATGTCACTGGACATAACCCTTCACCTCTGATACAAACAGCAGTGTATGAGCATACAGGTGGTTTTGTTGACTAGATGTTACTGTTTCAAGCTAAGTTGGTCATAACAATTTTGCATTATGCAGCTTGGTAAAGCTAGTGAGTTAAGTGATCATCTGCTGGAAAGTCAAGAAACATACTGGTCTAAAACAAGCAGTATAGGTAAGGCTAGAAGTATTCTCTGAGCTGTAGGCAGTTCCTTTATATTAGCTTTTCGGAGAAGACCTCCGATATACTAGGGTATGTGTCAAAGAAGGAAAAGCTTTTAGGCTAGGTAATGCTGTGAATATCACAGCAGATTAATAGGATTTCCGAGTTCCGCTACTGTATCTGGGCTCTCCTTATGTGCTTATCATAATGGACCTTTTCTTTCTCGTGTCCCTTTCTCAGTTGTTAATGTATTACAAGATCTGTAACTTTTCAAGGTGGGTTACTTCCTAATAATTTGGATAGAGGAAAATGCGCTGTCAGTTTATTCATTTCACATTCAGGAGAACATGAATGCTGTGGCTGATATGCTCATCAGACAATAGTTACATCTGTGAGCATTTCCTGCTCTGAGAGGAAATGTGTTTGCAGCTTTGTCAGTTTGCCTGTCTTTCCTATCTCTCCCTGGGGTTAGGATTCTTTTGCCAGCAGGATCAAAAAGTAAAGATACTAGGCTGATTATAGCAATACCTGTGGCTGCCTTTCCCGCTTCCTCGTTTCCTGATGTTTTTCAGCATTCTGGTGAGGTGTTAAGCGTTATTGTAAACCAGAAGAGTGCTAACTGAAATCAAGAAGCTTTGATTTTTCTGAACTTAATACTYGTTTTTCCATCTGAAGCGACCTGTTGTTAAGGGAATCAGTAATGTACAAAAACTGAGAAAGTCTGAGCCTGCTTAACTTTGTCCTAAAAGAGACCTCTAAGTGAACGAGGCCAATCAGAGAAGTGTCCGAAATAGTTTCCAGGAATGTGTTGTATTCCCTGCTTTCTCAAGCTGGGATTGAGCCAGTAGGTCAGACTTTCAAAGGCCAGTTTGACATTCATGAAGCAACATCAGTGCAAGAGACAAATAGATTTGAGCTTGCTTGTTCAGCATTATTTGAATAGTTTCTTGTACATCACAGAATTTGTCCCTGAGAACTGGACTCTTCAGTGTCTAGGGTCTTTCATTGGAACTATTTGTTAAGTCATTGTATGATTTTCCACAGATAAAGTGGCTTTTTGTTACATAGTTGGTAAGCTGATACGACTGCAAAGCTGGAAACACTTCTCTTGACATCTCAACGCCTTCTTTTTATAAAGATATGGTCTGAAGGTGGAATCCATTTGTGATTGCTAGAAGTTCACTCCAGATCCTTAGACTGCAAGAGGTTGTTTTTTTTCATCTAGCTGTGGCGCACTCCAAAGATGAGTTGCAACGGGCCCTGGATAGTGACAAAACTTCCCATGCGTATGTTCATTAAATATCTTAATTCATAATTACAAATGTCTTTTTTTGTGCTGTACTGTCTAAGAGAATGCATCTGAATGCCTGAATCTTCAATATGTGGAATGTTCTGTGACTGGTATCTAAACCAGGAAAGTTTAAAACAAACAAAACAAAACAGGGTATCAGTTGGCAAAATTAGAGGTAGCTTTCTGGAGACTCTAGTAGTCTTCTGAGTACAAAGATCATATGCCCTGGGCAAAAAATGTCACTTGTTCCTACCTTTTCTAGATTCTTCATGTTGGTCATCCAGTTGTTCTTTCCTAGTTACAGGTAACAGTTTCACTGAGTAATAATATGCTAGTAATCATCATGAAAGTTTTAGCTTTTTTCATGTTCAGACTTCTATATGGATAGTTCTTCTTCATTCTTTCTTTAAATAGACACTCAAGAAGATTAATGTTAAAGATCTGTGTCTCTCTACCACTAAGAACAAGAACACATATTCATACCGTATTTGGAAACTGCCTTTCTTGGAATATTGGAATCTGCAGATCAACACAACCTGAATAGGTTGTTTGTGAGAAAGATGAGAGATTTAGTTGGCACTTGGCTTGTTCATTGTGCTTCTCACTCTGCAGCAGGATTGTTTTGTGTGGTTGTAATGCTTGATTTTCCTTTCTGATAGGAAGTTTCCAACCATTCTAAATTTTGTGAAGTGTCTCGGTTGCCATGATTCTCAGAGATAGAATTGAGTCTCTTGCCAGTGATTGATCTTTATAACTGCATGAAGCAACTTTTTTTTTTTTAATCTTTAGACCTTGTTACCTGCGAAAAGGAAGAACGCACACAATTTTCTATTTTGATTTACAGGAACATATTGTTTAGTGGTGCTTTTCCTGCAAAGGAGAAATTCTTTGCAGAACAAATGGAATTGTAATATTCCAGGAACATACRCAGTGAATTTTAATTTTGGAGAGCCCTGACTCATGTAGCGCGTACTGGCCAAGGTACATTTTTTATTAGAAACAGCCAGTAGTGCTGTTCAAGATAATCTGACTGCTTCCATTTCATTTTCTAACCACTTAAAATAATTTTTCTTATGTGCAAGAGTGTTTGAAAACAATCCACCCATGGAAAAACACTGGAAACCAAGTCATAGCGTGAATGAAGGTTAACTCTTAAGATTCCTCATTTTACTAGTGCTGAAAAATCTTTAGGTTTTGTAAATGTCGTCATAGGTCACTAAAACACTCTTTTTCAGCAACCTTGGCAACCTCCAAAGTTGTGGTTTATTTATTCATTGTGAATCTAGTTAAGAGTAGATGTTCAAAGTGCACCCACACATACAAACTCAATCATGATATTGTAATAGAAGGCTTGCAGAAGGACCTTACTCTGAATTTACTTGGTATATCTCAGGACTGCAGTTGGCTTCAGAATATATGTAGTATACAAGACTTCTAGTATGAGTCAAAACAGGGCTGCAGTGCAAATTTGTGCTGTGTTATAGATGTGAGGAAGCCCTGCAGATGTGAAGTCTCAAAGAGATTCTTCATTGCCCTGTTTCTGGCAGAGGAAAAATGTTTCCTTCCAATAGCTGAGTCATTTTGATGAGCCATTGCAATGGATATTCTGTATCAGAAGATGTCCTGTGAGGTCCTTTCTGTGTAGTCATCAAGAGAGTGTATATTTAGCCACTTATTGAAAATGATAGCCATACTAGTTCCAATCACTGCTCTTAAAGAGCTGCAGGATCAGCCAGAAGCATCTGAACTAGCAGGAATCTTCCCTTAAGGGAAGGGAGATGTGCTTATTTCAGTTGTCTGGGGCAGATACACTTGCACCTTGCACTCCCTGCTTTATTGAAGTGATCACAGATGACTAAGGCAGTAAAGTATCTTGCATCAAACTCCTGCCGTTAGTATGGTTACTATCAAGATTGATCTTAAGAGTTTTGTTATCTCAGGTGCTGAGGAGACTTGGAGGAGGAGTTCTTATCATGAATCAAAACTGGACTGACTGGCTGACAGGTCATATGTAAAAACAAGCCTGACTTAACTGAGCATGACTTACAGACCTTTAACTGCCTTCATTTGTGTGATGTCTGGTCTGTATTATTTATGATCTAGCCGAAAGTAAATTGGTGACCCTTTAGGTGGTCTTGAGTACATGTAGGAAGTGTAGGAGAGAAGATCCAGAGAACTCTAGACCATGCAAATTGGTGGAAAGCAAGAAGCAGAGTTAGATGAGTTAAGTGTGTATAAAAATCTTGTGTTAACAAAGTTTGAAGGGTTTCTTATTTGTATTAGGGATACAGTACTGTGGAACCTTGAGTGTACACAGCTTTTTCCCAAGGTACTGTTCTTAAATTGCATTGAGTTTATCATTATGGGCAGTCCATTGTTAAAAGCACTGCCCTAACTAAAGATATTTTCAAGTTTGTGCCTTATATGCTTTAAATATTCATACCAATGCACTCCTGAAGTAAATTAAAAAGTGTTTAACCTCCCAAAATCTGAGTACAGGATTCTGCTTCTTTTGAAGAAAGTTCATGACAAAAACTTCAAATAAGAAATGCTTCTAGTCTCATTTAAGTTTTCTTAAGTTTCTTTGTAGAAGGATTCCTGAATTTAAAGAATTAGAGAAAAAGAGCAAATTTCTGAAAATTAGTTTAAAAATGCACTGTATTTGTCGTATAACCATGGTTCACTGAGAGACTTTAAATAGTACAATATATAGAAAAACATTCAAGTAGCAGTGCTCAGAGGATGATGTCCAAAGTCCATTATATGGTATTTGCACTTGTTTATATAAAGACTTGCTATTCCATATGCTTCTGCAGGAAAAAAGTTTTACTGTTTCATTTCAAGTACATTTTCATTTTCATACAGTTAAGACCATTACTTGTATTTCAGTTTTGTTAGCTGTTGCCCTTATCAGGCAGTTGATAGATGTTGCGACATTAAATCAGTTATGCCTCTTGCCCAGTTTCACCTTGCATTTATTTTTACTTTCAGCTTTATTTTAAGTTGAATGAATTACTGAGCAAAGAACCTTTGGACTGTGGCCGTTTTCCTCTGCTGCTTGGATTCTAGTATTGTTATCATGTAGGGATATAGCACTATCCCCAAACTGTATTTCTTTCTCTGCCCTTTTCTAAGGCTTAGTTTTGTATGTATGTTTACAATGTAATAAAAACAGAACATTTTATTTTATCAGTGTTATGTTGAATCACTTCCAGAAAGTATCAGATTCAATCTGGAGAGATCAACAGCAGTCTTTATAGAGGAAAAAATTTGGCTTTGCCTTTTTGAAACTCTGAATTGCCTTGCTTTAGAAGATAATTTTGATTGTGTGGTTGCAGTATGGAAACAAAGATTTCAATAAAAATAGCCTTGATTTTAAGATTGGAGCAGAAATCTTGCTCTATTGAGATTTTAACGAGAATAAACATGATGATTTATCTTGTAACCTGGTTACCTTATTGTATGCCTTAACATACAGACATTTTTGAATTCTGCAGGATGCACAGCTGCTTTGTAAATTGGATAGACATTGATGTTTGCAAGTATAGCCATTACATGAATGCCTCTGTAGCTATCTAGACTTGCACATGCAATAGAGCACCCAAAAAGGAGTATAGTCTTTTCTTCACTTCAGTGGTAGGCTGAAAGTGATCTGGTGTGCTGGTGGCTTCCACAGTAACTTGTCACTGTCTAACTGCTATGCTCTCTTGAGGCTTTAAAGTGTGAATACTTTTGTGCGTGTACTTCCTCTTGCTTCTGGAAAAAGCAGATCAGCTCATGACTGTGTTTATTCATTTTCATTTAATTCATAGCTTATAACTTCCTTAAGCTGTTCATCCTTCTATTGAAGGAAAGTTCTAAAAATGTCTGCTAACAGCATTAGAAATGTCATGTTTGAGAGACTTGGATTCAAGATATTTTTGAGCCTTGAACTTCTTCCAAAACCAAAGACTTGCATAAAAGGGTTAAAGCAGTATTCAGGTGTGTATCCTCTTTGCACTGGGATTGACTTCTACTTTGTAATAGGTAGAAGTGGGAGCAATTACAAAGAATGTGTTGATGCTGGGAGTGTTTGTAACCTGAAACTGAAAATCTAGCATAGTTCTGGTGCTAGGGTTGGGGCTTAAATAGCCTAGCCTTGTTTCATATCGAAACAGTCTGTGATCATTGTGTGTGCCCATGTGCTTTTCTCCCTCTGATAACTTGAGCTTGTGGACTTTGTCACAGTGTGGCAAACCCACAAGTTTCAAAGATGAAAGTAATACAAGCCTTGTGAAAACAGGCAGCCACGTAGAAAATGGATTATATAAGTGTTTTGATGATGGGGAAAACTTGCTGCGCAAGCTTGCATTATGAGACAAAAGGAAGTTCACACAGGAACAAGATGTTACAAATGGTCCAAAGGTGAGAACAGGTTCAGGTAAAACATCATCTTTGTAAATATTGCTGTCATGAGACTTCTTCATAGAAAGCCTTGAGACTTCCTAGCTATAGTGTTTGCAGAGATACTCATGTTAAGAATTCTAAAAGGAATTGCTGTGTGTTACTGCCCATAGTAGGCTCTCAAATGGCTTATTTGAATTTTGAAACTTGTGGCAGTCTTGTTTATAATAATATTCTGCTTTTTCTGTCTGAAGTAATTTATTTCAATGACCGTGCTACAATCTGAAGTTTTGGTTATAATGCTGTGTTTTGCGATTTGACCTAAAGTGTTGTTCTTGAAAGCTGTCCAGGTAATCAGGTAACCCACTGCAATATCCAGGAAATTGCTGCTTTTCATCTCTGGTAGATAATTTGAGGTGTAGAGGAATAGTGACTCTTCTTGTTATACTACCATCTAGTGAATATAGAGCATGATGTTCTGCAATTGTTAAAGCCCAGTCTCTTATGAAGCAAACTGCTGCAGAGTTAGTGTCGTTGCAAAACTCCTCTTAAACTTGACAGCGGTGTTTCATGTGAGTGTCATGATGATTAATATGGCTGATGAACAACGATAAATGAAGATTTAAAATACAGTTTTGCACATAGACCTCTAGAAGTATGTAAAAATCAAATGGGTGCTCTTTCTCCCTGTGAACGCTTTGCCAGGAAAGCGTCTCAGTGCATATAACAGCTTGCCAGAGTTGTGCGGCAATATTGCGAGATTAGCCTCTTGTATAAAGATGGTAGTGCCAGGAGCCCCACTGTGTGAGGCTATATACAAATGAAATATTGTGAGATAGTTGCAGCCATAACAAGCTAGGATTTCTAGATGCTTTGATGTTGCTCTGTCCCATAGGGTTGCCTTTCACAGTCAGGGCCTTGGCACAGAAAGCATGAAACTAGTGCTTTAAAAGCATCTTGTTAATTCTGGAATATGTTTGCATCTATCTCTAATAGCTTATAGTCTTGTTTTTCAGCACCTTCTGAAAGTTGGGCATTTCTGGTCCTAATTGGACTTTCAGAATTACTATTGGCTCTTAAATCTTTGTCTTAACTCTTGATGTCTCTTCTAATCTCTGCTATTCAGTTATTCATCTGTTGATGTATGGCCTTGTGTAAATAGATTGTGCTTTTTCAGGGCTAAGAAGCACTGACATGGCCATACCTTAGCTCGTGATCATGGTGCTGTAACTTAGTGGCGTCTTGAGTACTGATATTTTTAATTAGCAAACAGCATTAATATCTCAAAAGCAAGTTAGCTTTTCTGGGCTTTGAAGAGCCTCATTGCCTTGCCCTGGAGTGTTTGACTTGACTTGGGGATGCTTCCTCATGCATAAATCTAATACATGGGAAACTGTGGTCTTTTGTGCTGTGACTTTACTTTACTATTCTAATTTAAGAAATTTCTGCCCCTGTGGGAGGTTATTTCTCCCCCTTTGCCCTGATGTACTGCTTCAGTAACACGTGTGGCTATGCTCAAATCACTTCACAGATCTGGTACAGAAAATACAAGCCTCAAAAGTCTATAGTCTTTCTTTTGTGTTTGACTAGCTCATTCCACAGGTCTAATTCTGTGTGGTTACACAAAGAATTTTGTAAGTAAAATACTAATACGAGTGTGTGGTTACATATAATGCTTAAGTGCAGAATTACATTTTGGCCCAGGCAGGAAACAAATATCTATAGGATTCACCTTTATATATCTTGGTAAGTGTCTTACCAGACTAGAACTGCTGGGTCAGGACTGTCACCTGCTCTGCTCTGGGACTGTACATTTGTGTTGTCAAAAGCCACATGTGCTGTGGAACTTACAGAATGCTCATGTGGGTTTTCAGTGCAAGATGGTCAGGTTGATTGCATGTGAACACCCACTACAGTTAAATGTTTCACTACCAAAATCACCTTTGTCTTAATCTCTGCAGACCTGTCTGTTAGATGCTCAGAAGTCTTTATTATCTCTTAAATCTGATCTTTTTTTTTTTTAGAGTTTAATTAATGCACTCTTAAATCTTTGCCATGTAACTAAAGAAAATAGCTATAAAATGAAATATTAATTGCAGTGGGGGCTGTTGCAATAACATGATTTGGGGTTTTTTTTGTTTTTTTTTTCCTTTTGACTAGAATCACTTAAACTTTCAAAGTGATTTATACTCTATTTTGAATTTTAGCTAGTACAAAACTACAATAATTGAGTTATGTGGTTCTTCTAAATTGGCACTGGTATAAGCTAGAGGAGGACTAGCCTTCTACTGCTATTGTTTTGTTCTGAATGTGTTGAATTTGTTGGTGTGTTTTAAGGGTTGTTTTTTTTTCTATGCAGAAAACAAGGAAATAATACTGATAGGAAAACACAATGTGGATACTGGAACTGTTTCACAAGATAAGATTTAGATTTCCGTATATACTTGAGTAGGAGTCAATCATCCTTTGGGTGCTCAGCCACTAAAACATAATCTCTGAGCTGAAAGAAAACAATGAAACATAACAATGGTCTACTGAAAAACAAACTGTGTGATGGAGGGGGAAAGACATTGACAGAAGACTGTACTGTCTACCAATATTACCATGAGAAGATGGATAGTTTTGTTGTCTGAACCAGAGTAACTTGTTCTGTAGATTTTAAACCAGTTTTAAATAATCTCTGATTCAGAGCTTTCGATTATTGCAAGATGGGTCTTATAATTAAAAGCAAACCAGTTAACTGAGCACAGGACCAAAGAGTATATAAGCAAGTATAAGCCAGTTGATATAACCAAATGGATCAACTTTAAAACTTAAACCTAGTAATGTCTTTCCTCCCTTCATCATAGTCTGAGTTGTTCTGGGCTCCGCAGTACAAGAGACACATGGCACTACTGGAGCAAGTCCAGCGAAGGGCTACAAAGATGATTATGGGACTGGGACATCTCTCTTATGAGGAAAGACTGAGAGAGCTGGGCCTGTTTAGCCTGAAGAAGAGAAGACTGAGGGGGGATCTTATCAATGTATACAAATATCTTAAGGGAGGTTGTCAAGAGGATGGGGCCAGACTCTTTTCAGTGGTGCCCAGCGACAGGACGCGAGGCAACGGGCACAAACTGGAACACAATCTGAACATGAGGAAAAACTTCTTCACTTTGAGGGTGACAGAGCACTGGAACAGCTTGCCCAGAGAAGTTGTGGAGTCTCCTTCTCTGGAGATATTCAAAACCCACCTGTACAATGTGCTCTAGGTGACCCTGCTTGAGCAGGGGGGTTGGACTAGATGATCTCCTGAGGTCCCTTCCAACCTCAACCATTCTGTAATTCTGTGAGATGAAAAGGCTGTTTTTTTGGGTGCTAGTGCTAATGCATCTAAAGTTGAAGCTTTGTAACTAGTAGCCTGTCAGTTCCTGTAATTTTTTTTTGTAATGTGCTTTTTCACCTTCAATTCTTCCTGCCCTTTATAACCATTGTATGGTTCTGACATTCATGCCTATATAACTTCATCTTAATGTGATATCTTGGATTTCTTTATTTGTTCACACACCTTTGAAACCCATCTCCTTTGTATCAGATGTGCCACTTACAAAACACTTGAGTGCTACTGCCACACAGTAGGACCTTCTTTTTCTCATTCCTTTATGTATTGGGGTTCAAACTCCAGACATTTAAGTAATGTTTAGGTGAGACCTCCTGCATTGCAGGAACGTCTTCAAACCCCTTCTTCCTCTCTCCAGCAGATTTATTATCAAATATAAGGAAATGCACAGTTTTGATGCATCCCATAATGCAAAGCAGACATAATTGTTACTAATCTAATGGTACCTCCGTAGTTGGGCTTTATCCAGAGTGTCATGTTTCAGGATCTGGTGGTCTTAGCCTTTCTAACCTGTGCAGAGTCTAGACAGTGATGCTCGTTAGGGGTTTCTAAGCATATTCTGGATTTGGTTCCTCTGGCTGGGACCTGTATCTTAATTACAGCATCATTTTTCCCATCTCCTGCTTTCCTTTGCAGCTGTATGCTTTTGGGAAGGCATGCCTCCTTTTTATTTCCTCCTGAGCCGAGATGGTAAAATAGCCTCTGAAGCAGAGTAACTTTTGCCTTGGTGTATCATTCCTTTCCCTGGCTTAGAGAAATCTTAATCCAGCTGATGTTTCCTGACTCGTAGGTCCTTGAGTTATGTGTTTTCTCTCTTAATGAACCCTTCTTAGACAGGAGCTGTGTTGTGCCTGAAACTGCTTCCACTTCAACAGATTGACTAACCTGGAAAGCTAAAGGATGTGAATTTGTGTATTATAGTTAGAAACGATCTAATAGCTTGCTATTGCCAAGAGGGGGAGGTCATGCTCTCTCTCCAGGCCTCATGCTTTCATTCCCTACCTTGTGCATATCTGCACTGACTACACTCACTGTTCTAATTCGGCAAAAAGATGTGTGGGGTTTTTTTTATTTTTTTGTGGGGGTAGGGGGGAGGGAAGAGTTGAACTGGGAAAGGGTCCAGTGGGTTGTCAGAGCTGGTAAAAGAAAGAGATGGCAAGACCACCAAGAAAGAAAAAGAGCAGGTAAGTTCTCTATTTGCTCTCCCTTTCCTTCTCCCCACTATCCCTTCCTGGGCAGTAAAATGTTGGTTCGTGTAATATGTAAATTCATCCTAATGCAGCAAGGAAAAACWATCAGTTTATTTGGACTCTTTGCTGTACGAGCTTGTTGCCTAGACGCATGAACACTAGTCCTAGCATGAAGGAAGGACAGAAGCATGCGCCCAGGTATGAAGAGGGTGGGACTGTGACAGTACTGATTTATATCAGTTTAAGCTATTATAGATATAGACTGACAAAGGTACCTCAGCATTGGGGCTACAAAAAAAAATGTGATAAAGCAACTTTCATAACTCTTTACCATGGCCAGATTTTTTTTTTTTTGAAAGGTGGGGAGGAAACCACAAACATATTTAAGGTTACCAAAAGTCAAATATTTCAAGCAGACAGTAATACGTGAATGAATCTAGAAATAAATGGTTTCCATTAATGTGAAAGTAAACTGCAGAAGCTTATAGTTGTGATTCATCAGCTAATTGATGTGTTCTCTGCACTTCTGTGGTTTTGGGAAATGTGAGGCATGTATCCCTCTTCCAGGAGCACCCAGCTTGTGTGCAGGATGTGACCCATGCTGCCTAGGGCAGGCAGTTTGTGGCTGCCCAGAAGTTGTCAGGAAGTGTCAGAAATACAGTCTGTCAGCATCTGGAGTGTGTGTTTTTGTTTTTGTTTTTCTTCTTCACCTTCACCCCATGTGTTTAAACAGAAAGATGCCTCAGAGCTTGGCTGACTCATTTGGTTTTTTAAAATTCATTTTAGAAAAGTAGGCAAGTAAGTTCTGTTTGTGTTCAAATGACCTAAACTGACTTGCAAATCTGGACCAGATTTAAATTAATATGTTGGTTTGTTTCCAGAGTTATATCTACAGTTCCTTTAATTTTTTTTATTAGATCAAGCCTCAGAGGTACAGGTGACAATGATGCTGACTGAAAGCTGTAAACTCAGAGGACTTCATCACAGGTAAGCAATAAGCAGTGTTTATAAGCAAAACTGTATCTGTGTGAGCTTCAAATACTGGTATTTAAAGCTTCTACAAAGGGGGGAAATGATTTTTCAGAATTCAGAAAATTTTTTTGAGTTTTTTTTATAAGCCATAAATAGCTGAAAAGATTTTTAAAATGCCCTTTTTTGTGTCACTTTAAAACAAAATACTTGCTAGATATGCTTCCTTCTACAAGAGTGCTTATGGTTTGTTGGTATGGTTTGTTTTTTTTAATAGCTGCACAGTCAGTAAAATTGATTGGTATCAGTATGTGAAAAAATGGAGGAAGTATAGTTTGGTCTTTCAGGTCTAGCAGTACAATATGGGTGGATATTCTTTTTCTGTGTTTACTCTTAATTCTCAGTTATTGCAGAAGAAGGTGCTGCAGGCACTTGTTAGCTTACGTTGGTTCTGGTGCTGGCTAGTTGTTAAATGTGGTGGGTTCTTACTGATGATGAGCAGAGTAAGCTTATATGCAGGCTGACTATCTGTTTAGCCAGTTCACCAGTCTGTCTTGTATTGCACATAACGTAACATAGAGTACTATGATTAGGTACTGTCCTACACAGAGACAAGGAAATCCTTTCTAGGACTCAGCACTCATGTACTGTCCTTGTGTGGTATCATAACATCTCTGATAGGATTTATTCCTAAAGAATTACTTGCATGGTTTCTGGGGTGATGGCTTAAGTTTTTAAATCAATGCGCCAAACTGCTCAAATTAATGGCAGTTTGGCAGCTTGAATTAAGGGCTGAAAATGGCCTTAAAGATTTTAATTACTAGCAAGGATGCAGATAAAAAGAAACCCGTACTGCTTTTCAAGTCCCTGGACTGGTAATTAATCTTCTTTTTACTAGTAATGTGAAGGAGATGAAAATAGCTCAGACAGAAGTAATGAGTTCTACAGAGCATGTAAAAGTTGTTTTTCTAAGAATTATTATACTTAAGACCCTGTCTAAAAGACAGGATTGCTCTTTTTATGAGAACATGGAACTTCAGTGTTCCATTTTAAAAATCATTGGAACTCATCGAAAACTTGCTAATGTGCTTTCAGTAGAAGACAGTTTCTTAAAAATTAAAATGTTTCAGGAGAAAATTGAAGCTATTTGTAGTTTGATACAAGTTCATGCAAGTTTATGTTTTGATACCACTGGAAGATGTTTATAAACAGTGCAGTATGGGAGTTATCCGGCCCATGAAGAGGAATGAAACATCTGTATTAAAACTCCTATGAGATACTTCTGCATTTAAGGTGCAATTTAATATTAAGCTGGCTCAAAACTAAATATTTTTGTACTGGCATTTTCAATGGAACAAAATAAAGCATCTTTTGTTGTTGTTTTGCCTTTTTTTTCTTCTTCTTCAAGACTGCTCTGTAATGGAACAAGATATTTTATATTTACAGTTGCATTTAAAGAGTGACATTATTCACAAAATTTTATTCCATCTCTTTTGGACCAAGTGAAAAATTTGGGGGTTTCTTCCTAATGGGAAAAGATCCAAATATCTGCTTTTTTATTTATAGACTTCATATATACATATTAAAAACTTCAGTTATGTGGAGACCTTGTGTTCTGCGTCTCCTAATGCAAGATTAATGCTTTTCTCTTCAGTATTGAGTCATTTTTAGTTAGTGTGTTTAGGGATCAAGAAGATTTTTGTCAGATTTCAACTTTATAAAACTGGGAATCTTTGTCCCTGTCTTCCAGGAATCTGCTACCTATTACTCATGTCTGTATAGAAGAGGGAGAGAAACCAATGGTGCTGCTGCCATACATGAATTGGGGGAACCTTAAACTTTTCTTGCGACAGTGCAAGTTGGTGGAGGCCAACAATCCTCAGGTAAACTCAAGAAATCTAACTTCCTGACCACTCAGATTTAACGCGGAAGACTTAGTTTCTCATTTATGTATGCAACTTAAAAGAAATAGCTGCAGTGTTCAGCTTTCCTGTCTCAACAATGAAACAACTGGCAAGCAGGTTTCCTAGCAAGTATTTATCTTGATTCATACATGCTCTTAGCTGCATGTATGACAACTATTGAGAGGCCATGAGGTTGATTTAAACTCTGATCAGGGTAGTAGCTGATGCATCAATATGTTTAAAAAAAAATAGAGGAAATAATATATGATCATGGATTTAAGTTACAATACATAGGGGAGAACTGTGTTTGGACAAATTTAAATTCACCTTGATTTCTTTATACTTAATAGATTATCCCTTAATGTACCGCTGTTCTTAGTTAAATTGTTTTATATTAAGCAGAAGACACTTTAGTAATAAATTTCTAAGGTGTTGCTGTATATTTTCATAGGCAAAATAGTTGAATTCATTTAGCTTTAGAGACTGAAGGGAGTGTTCTCCCCAGATTTTCCTGCTGGGGTGCTCTATAGAGTTTGTAACTGTTCACTGTTTTCAGTGAAAGCTGCTGCATCTATTTCATGAGAAGTGGGAAGGAAAAAACATTAGGTGACCACATTCTTCTAAAAATGCCTTGACAGCTCTAACTGCAAAGTCAATATAAAAACAGGAAAAAAGGAAATCTGAATAACAGTATTTACACATGGATGTATCTGTACAGTATAACTATCCTTCTTATGATTGCCTTGTCTTTTCTTCAGCTTCACCTTGATTTGGCTTTTGTCTTTAGGCTAAAGCAAACACAAAGTGAAATCTGGCTTGCTGAGGTCAGCATCTGTCCCTGTTAGGTACCCGATTTCAAGCTACCAGTGACTGCCTACCTCCTTGTTAATTTACAGGGCCGATAAACTGCTAGGTTCTTTCAACTTTGATTACCTCTTCTGCTGCTTAATCTTAGTTATAAATCTCTGTGCAATGCACTCTCTTCTCCAAGAATTTAAACAGGAAAGGCGTTTGTAATCTGTATTACGTCAAACAGGAGTTGCTACCGATTTTCCAAATAAAATCTATATAAGATACTATGTCAATCGTAAAATGTTATTACCCTGATTACCTTTTAATAACAAGCTATGACTGTACTTCCTTAACTATCAAAAAATGAGACRTTTCACGACTTGATTTATTCTAAGATGGAGCCTTTCTACAAATATGCAGAGCAAATTTCTTGGTCTTCTGAAATAAAATCTGTTTCTTCTCCTTATTAACAATCTGTTAACAAACCAGCATATTATTGTTCTAATTCAGTGTTTGGTTTATTTTACTCCGAGACTTGCAACTTCAGTATGTCCCCTTACATATTGGAATTTCTGGAGCACTGTAGAATTTGAAAAGTGCAGTATAGATATCTACAAGGATTTGAGATATATGTAACACATGTGCACGCACAGATATGTATGTATGGATGAATGACTGTTGAATTGTAAAAGCAGATGGAGCAACAGCCTTTGATACTAGTTTTCAGCTATAATCAATGAAAATATGGGCTGCTTTTTGTGCTCTAACTGAAAATGTATTGGTTTTCAGAGAAACAGGAAGTGAAAAGTGTGGTAAGAAGGTAAAATTTCCGATTTTTGCCTACGTTCACCACTAATCAAACGAAAAGCTGTCTAGCAGTGAGGAAGGTGTAAGTTGGAAATGTTCAGCCTCCTCCTGCAGTATTGCGATGACTGTTCTTCTGTGCTCTTGTAGGCAATTTCCCAGCAGGATCTTGTACATATGGCTATTCAGATTGCCTGTGGAATGAGTTATTTGGCCAGACGGGAAGTCATTCACAAAGACCTGGCTGCTAGAAACTGTGTGTAAGTACTAAATGGGGTAGGGTCATCGGGCAGAAAGCATTCCTTTGCTAGCTAGGGCTAAGATGGACTTCCTCTAATTGACCCAATCTCTACTTCAAGACATGCTACTGTTTTTGGTTTGTTGTTTTGGTTTTCCTTTTCTTCCAAAAAAGTAGTAGTCTTGTCATTAGAGTTGTTTTCCTGTACATGGAGGTGAACCAGTATGCTTGGTTTTTAAGAAAGCAGAACACAGAACATTTTTGAAGACCCATTTGACTTACATGACTCCTTAAGCTTTAATGGAAACTTGGAATATCTTCTGCAATTTACCAGTGGATAGATTTTTATATGAAATTATTATTTTCCAGTTTTTTTTCTTATCAAAGCCATTAGGCATTTTTATCTAGTAAATTTCTTAGTTATCAAATGATGGGTAGATATGCATGCACTACTTAAATGGTAGGAATGCCAAAGTAGGTTTTGAGACCATCTTTTGAACAGAATGTACCCTCAAAATATATAGAGGTTGTTTTATGAATTTGGTGGGGTTTTTTATAAACCAAATCATTCAGAGCTTGCCAACTGTGCTCTTGCTCCACCTGGGTTAATACCTAACAAGGAGAAATATAGAAAATACAGGGTTCAGTCTATACATACCTAAGCACCTGAAAATACCAAAAGGGAAGGTTAGTCCATGAGCTTCATCTTATGAGATCTACAAGTAATTGCAGAATTCAAGTACCACAGTAACTTTTCAGAATTCAAAACAATTTCTTGAAGCCTGCAAATCATGTTCCTAACTTGAGGAGAAAGACTTTTCCTTCCCCTTTTGCACCTTTATTCTCTTCTCTCCTTCCCCCAAAATAAAAAGTGAAGACATGCACTGATCTATTAATGAACTAGCAATGAAAGGAAAGTAGAAAAATGCAGTCTGCTGCAAAGGACATTGACAGGAGCTGGTCTTGTACCCCAGAGTTCTATCAGTCAATGAAATACTTTTTAATGAAGTAACTGAACTACTTATAATTATACGGTCTTAACCTGAAATTCGGTATTAGAGGTGATTTTTGATTTATAATGATCTCTGCTTTACCATAAATTTCATTTGTGAAGCAATACATTGTCATAGGACGACTGATTCATATCGTTCATTCTTCCGGTTACAATGCTTATCTTCCTGCAATAAATTAAAATGCCTCATGGTCTACTCACTTTGCTTTATTCTTACATCTGTTGTTTTGTGAAATCCTTATTGATAAACTAGGTTCTGTCTCAAAGTAGCTTTCTCTTTCATCTCTTTCAGCTTTTTGCCACCTTCTTGATTGTTTATTTTTTTCCATACATGTATTTGCCAACATCTTTTTCAGTGTATCCTTGGAAACATTGCTGGGATCCACGGGCATTTGTCCCTCCAGTATCTTCAACAAACAGCTGTTGAACCACCATGTTGTACCTCCTTTTGATTTGGGGATTTACTTTGGTTGCTCTCCCACAATCCTTGAAGTTGTTGAAAGCCCAATTTCTATCTTTGCACTTTTTGTGGACTTTGCTTACAGTCTACCAGTGTGCACTTCTAGTGTGTGGTCTGCCTTAGAACCATGCTTCTGGTGTCTGTTAGAGACCTCTGAATGTCTGTTTCAGCAATTAATAGTAAACTGTAGGTCAGGTCCTGCTCCTGAAACTTGGACCAACTTCTCTGCCTAGCCCCTCAGTTGTCTTGGGGATCACCATTCCTGCAACTCCTGTCCCTCATGCCTCTTTTTACAAAATCACTTAGTTCTCTCGGATGCAATTTTTGGCCCAGTTCAGGTGTCCCAATAAGAGCCAATAATGCAAGATGTTGCATCCAAAGGGGGTAAGAAAAAGGGCTGAGAGACACTTGAGTGTTCACGCTTGTTCTGATATATTTATTTAACTACAGCACCAATCATATATGCACCACTAGCATTGAATACCGTTGACGCAGCAAACATTGAGACAGAGGAAGCAGTGAAATCTGCACTGAAGCCATCCTTTGTGCTTTTGAACATGCACCTTTGAGCCAGTCTAGCAGAATCTTTCCTAGCTATGGGGTTGCATAAGGAAGCTGAGTCTGATAGCGTTCCTTAGGATACTCTTTTCTTAATTCCCATTTGCTTCCTTTCTGCTTAATATGTTGGAGAAGTTGTACCACAGGAGACAAAGATCATAAGTAGCGCTTCAGGGAAACAACTATGTGGCAAGCTCTCATTTTAGTACAGTGAATTAATTACCTCATGCTCTTCATGTGCGATGGGTCAGAAGTTCTGACAGCTTGACTCTACCCTTCTGGGCTTCAAAGTTCAGCCTCTTTTTGAGCTGCTATACATGTGATCGTGAGTGCTGGCAACAAAAATCATGATTCACAGAGTACCTGGCGCTTTCTTCTCCAAAGGAAATTCAGACATGAGTTAAGTATCTACTGATTAGTTCACCCTTTCAAGAATTCTTGGGTTAGCCATAGATTTTAGATAGAAGTAGGTTACCGGTTGCCAAGGTTTTTTGAAGTACTTTGTGTACCCCTTTGCTTCCCAGGTGTGTTCCTGGCAATACCTCTGTGAGGTGACAGGCTGAGAGAAGTTGGTATGAAGTGTATCAGGCCTATGTATATGTGTGCCAGCTTCAGGTAGGCAGCCAGGATTGCAGTAGACTTTGCAGATTTGTTAAGGGGAAAATACTTCCAGTCTCAAATGCCTGCGGTACAGTCAGGCCCAGCTAGAATGGAAAGTTACCCTTTGTATTGTATTTGTTTGTAGACCTTTAGGAACTTCTCTGAATTTCATTTGCTTCTCTTAAAAGAGTGACCAGATAAGGAAATATCCTACTCTATAAATTTTGAGGGCAATGGACAGAATTGAAAGTGAGTAGGAATGGGATAAATAAGAAGGTCTATGAGATAAGGAAGCAGAAAACACAAATCAAGCATTTCTTTTGAAATTTTCCTCATCACAATAAAGAAATACTTGACAAAGTCAAAAGACAGCAAACAGTGGTGTGTTTATACAAATATATATATTTTTGTATATTTTTGTCACAAGGTGTTAAAGCCAACATCTTAACCATATTCTGGAGTCAGATGTTTGGGAACACTGAATTTTGTTAGTTGTTTTATTTATTTAAAAGAGCATAGACTAACATTCCAGAGAAATTAAACAAAAAGTTGGCAAGTTTAATCTGTAAATACCTGCTAAGGGCTTTTGTGCTTTTTGAGGTATCTTTTGTCAATTGAAAGTAAGTTTCACTTAGCTAGTATCCTGTATATGACAGCAATCAAAATGAATTTCTTTTGTTGAGGCAGTATTTGTGTGAACAAATGATACCTTATTAGAGCAAATGATGTTTGATTAAAGACAAGCTTTCAGGCCACAAATGATAGAAGTTGCTTTAATAAGATATCACTAGCTCTTTAGATCATCATTGCTACAGGAGTGCTATAGCTAAATATTTGTTTAATGGATTGAAAAGGGGATCTCCAAGGGAACATGAATAATTTAAGGGAGTTGTTTGTTTGCTTTAACTGTACTTTTCTGCACTTGTAAATGTTTAATTTTACTTAATCTAAGACTTCTGATTTTCTAGTGCTTGTCTGTTAACACAGAATAAATACCTTCTTAGATAATATTCAATAACCACAGAATAAGCATGCCTTGATCTAGAAGAATGCTAACACTTTGAAATGTTGATAGTGTGATTAGCATTCCCCAATAAAGTCCTGAGTATGAAACTTAAGGTGGAACATAAACATTTTCTCAAACTGTAATGCCAAGTTTGCTAAATACTTCCTGTTCTTTTAAATTAGCATTGATGATGCACTTCAGGTTAAGATTACAGACAATGCGCTATCGCGAGACCTATTTCCTATGGATTACCATTGCCTGGGCGATAATGAAAACAGACCAGTTCGATGGATGGCTCTTGAAAGCCTGGTTAACAATGAATTTTCCAGTGCTAGTGATGTGGTAAGTTTTTCTTATTTACTTTTTGTAAAGGTATCTTGTTGTTTGTTTGTTTTTTTTCTTCCCTCTTAAAACCTTTTTTCAGCAATTTGAGAATAATGGCATTGAATAGAATGGTGAATTGAATGAATGGTGAATTGCATAGAATGGTGACTTGTACAGAAAAGCAGCTGTACGCCTGCTTTCAATGCTTGCTGCCATTCTTGTGATAGATGGCTTAAATGTCAAGCAGGTACTGGTTCTTGAACATTTCCTCCTTGAACGAATGATTCTTGAACACTTCCTCCAATCTCCCATAGGAGAATGGCTTTGAATTTGGGATAAACAGATGAAATTGTCAGTGTTACTCTTGTACTGGGCAGCCCCAAACTGGACACAGTATTTCAGATGCAATCTCACAAGTAGGGAAAAGAGAGGAAGAATCACTTCCCTTGACCTGCTGACTATACTCATACTAATACAGCCCAGAATTCAGCTGGCTTTCTTTATTGCAAGGGCACACTGCTGATGCATGTTCAACTTGTCCACCAGGACCCCCAGGTCATTTTCTGCAAAGCTGCTTTCTAACCAGTCAGCCCTGGCCTGCCCTGTTGCATGGGATTATTCCATCCCAGATGCAGGATTTTGCATTTGCTTTTGTTGAACTTTGAGGTTCCTGTTAGCCCATTTCTTCAGCTTCTTGAGGTCCTTCTGAAGAAGCTAAGTCCTCCAGCCTATCAACCACTCTGCCCAATTTAGTATCATACACAAAATTCCTGAGAGTGCACTTTGTCAAGTTGTTAATAAAGACATTAAACAGTATTCCAGAGCGATGCCACTAGTAACCAGCTGCTAGTTGGACTACTACTGCTGATCACACCAATTTGAGTCCGGCGGTCCAGCCAATTTACTGTCAACATCTCACCAGCTTGGCTATAAGGTTTCTATGGAAGACGATGTCAAGGGCTTTGCTAAAGTCAAGCTGAACATCCATTCCCCTCCCTGTGTCCACTGAGACCATTTTCTCATTGAAGAAGGTAGTCAGGTTAGTCGGGCACGATTTGCCCTGGATAAAGTCCATACTGGCTGTTCCCAGTCACCTTATACTTTGTGTGCATGGAAATGGCTTGCAGGATAATTTGCTCCATAATATAATCAGTAGCTGATGTTAGACCGCCTGGCCTGTAGTTCCCTGAATCCTCTTCCTTGAATCGAGTGCTTTTTTTCCCAGTTGTCAGGAGCCTCCTCCAGTTGCTGTGGCCTTTCAAAGATGATAGAGAGCAGCACTGCAATGACTTTGGCCTGCTCCCTCCGCACTCTTGAATGCATCCGGTCTGTTCAAATAGACTTGTGTGTGTCCAGTTGGCTTAAGTGTACCCACAGCAGAGAATAACAGAGTTAGGGTGGTGCCTCAGTCCCACACACTCTGCTAGTAAGTCAGGGACCTCACAAGCCAGAGGGCAAACCTTCCCAGTAAAAGCAGAGACCAAGAAGGCATTGGGTACCTCAGCCTCTTCCATATCCCTGGTTATTAGCTCCACTGCCCTGTTGAACCTTAGGCCTATGTTTTCCTTAGCCTTGGTGATGAACTTAGAGAAGCCCTTTACATTTCTTGATAGGTTTTAACTCTTCTGAGCTTTGGTTTTCTGAACTCCATCCCTATACACTTAGGCAGTATCAATATATTCCTCTCAGGTAGCCATCTCCTGCTTCCACCTTCTGTTTCCTTACTTTTTAGTGTCTGAGCTTAGTCAAAACATCAATGCTGGCCTTCTACCATGCTTGCTGGACTTCCTGCACATTAGAATGGACTGGTTTTGTGCTTTTAGGAGGTTGTCCTTGAAGATAAACCTGCAGGAATTTGAGCACTAATTAATGATGAAGTACTTGTCCATATGAACTGTTTTCCTGCTGTGGGGGTGTTTTCTTTTGTAATGATGTTTGCCKTAAGGTGACTACATCCAGAGATTGTAACTTCATAAAATGTAATTGTTTAGAAAACTTCTGAAAAATTCTAGTTGTGTTTGTACATCTCTTGCTTGAATGAAGTTGTCTGGTTTTTTTTCCTCATTGCCATGGTTTCTGTACTAATGTACAGGCTGAGGGGGTGAGGAAGGAAGGTGTCAACTCTGCTAAGGAATACTTCTGCACTTATTGGAAAAGTCGGGTTTTTGTCGTAACAAACTTGAAGACAGAACAGTAAATAAAAGTTAGTTATAACAGCACATTTTATAATACTATACTATTATAATACAATTATATGTATTATAATACAGTATACTACTAGTATATTGATTTCTTATCTTTTTAAATCTGGAATATGAAAGTATTCACTGTTTGTGAAGATTGGACGTGGAAATAAGAGCTTATATAACACTGACAGTGAAATGTAGAATTTTAGTAGGATGAAGGCACCTCAGTTTCATGTGTGAGTCACCATATATTCCAGACAACTTTAACATGCAACTGTATGTCTTAGAGTAGACGCTAAACATTCAGCTTCAAATATAATGCACTATGGAAAAAATTGTGTACCATCACTGCTCATCACTTGGACATGGTACTTACTGGTCTAAATTCTGCTGTTGGACATCTTGCATGGGAGTTAAATTTCCCCTGTCTTCAAAGACTCGTTTTATCAAACTGAAAACGAGCAGCATGGGTTACTGCATTTCCTGGCATTGATGGAATTAGACCCTTGTTCTCAGGAATATGAATTACAGTTATGAAGGTGCCTTCTAGGCTGAAGGCTGTCCAATAAGTGAATCGGAGCAGAAGGTAAGCAAGTTTCAAGATGCATGTAGATTCTGTGCTCTTTATCTTTACTTGTTGCTGTCAGACAAAAAAAAAAAAAAGCTGGAATGCAAAACTTCTGTTTTGCATTATATAGGGATAATTGCAACTCAGTTTCTAATAAGCAATTCATATTCTTAACTTTTTTATGCATAGCTATTTGAGTTTTATAACATGCAAAAATGAACAGTTTTTCTGGGCACAGAAAGCATTATCCACCCTAAATATAATTATGTTTAGCTGGAGACTCTTTGTAAATATGTAGGAATATGTTTTTGTCTGCTCATTCAGAACAAATCTAATTATCACTTGCATGTAACTTGTAATCAGTGATGAAATCTGTTACAAACATTTTAGCTACTGTCTGTTAAAATGCAATTAGCCTGTGTTCTAGCCTTGCTTTTTGGATGCATTTCCGTAGTGTCTTTTTGCTGGCTCGAGAGACTTCTAATGTGTTCCTCCACTGCCAACAGTTATGTTAGTCAGCTGAAACATGGAAAAACAAAACATAATTCCTGCTGAATTTTCATTCTGCTCCCCTCCCCCGTAGATAGGAAGCTCTGTTCATTTTTGTCATTTACATGCAGTTGCTTATGGAATTAAAAATAACTACGTTCTTAAAGTAGCTTTGCTTGAATTGGCTTTTATTCTGGTGCTCTAGGTGCAATACTGCCTGTCTCATTTATCTAAACTGGCAAAAATAAAAAGGATGTCCTCCTGTGCCTTTTCACACTACTAACAGATGGCTGTTCAGAAGGGGGCTTAATCTGTGCCCCTGCCTTTCTTTAGCTCTGAGCTTCTCATCAGTGCCCAATGGCAACATCCCTTAGTAGACCACCCCTTCCCCAAATAAGCCTCTCGTTGATAAATCCAATGCTTGCACAGAAGGCAGCACTGCCAATTTTTAATATACCATGATGGTTGCAGCACTTGTAATTTAAGCTGTGCGTCATCACCATGCACTATCAGCATCATCTGTTTTGTCACTTTGGACTCTTGATAAAAGCTAGTAAATCATTTTACTTACACTGTGCTTGTGCTTGAAGTGATAGTTTGATCTTCATCTTTTTAAGCTTCTCCTAGCAGGGATGTCAGCTGAACAATGTGTTGAACGCTCATCCAGCTGTCAGGCTTACTTAGATTAAATCTTTGTTTTTCTTGGGAGTCCTCCTTCTGAGTGTATTAGTACAGATAACTTGATTTAGAAGAATGATGGTTTGATACAGTCTGCTGCTCTGAACCTTCAAATTTCTTGGACCTTTCTTGAAGAATTTGAAGAATTCTTGAGGAATAATGTTTTGAAGAGATATAATATTATAAGTGTTAATTTTTWAAAAAAAAAATTGGTGTTTCTTAGATCTGTTAAGCGTTTAGAAATGTCAGACTGGAAAAATAGAGTAAATATGTTTTTTAGCACTTAAAATCTTAGTGCACTAAGTTTCCTATTTTAGTTCATCTTAACATCTGTTCTGTGTTTCTTAACTGCCCCTATTCAACATGGCAATACTTTTACTTGAACTTGGATATATGCTGCATTTATGTGAAACTTTCTCACTCTGAATATAGAACTGTTTTGTTTTGAGTGCTCGTGACTAATTTTGTACAATGTCTGAAGGAGCTCTCAGTCTGGTGTGTGCTGTTAACATGGTGCTGCACACGATTTCTTTTTAGTGGGCCTTTGGAGTAACACTGTGGGAGCTGATGACTTTAGGACAGACTCCATATGTCGATATTGATCCCTTTGAGATGGCTGCTTATCTAAAGGATGGATACAGAATTGCTCAGCCAATCAACTGCCCTGATGAACTGTAAGTGTGTGTTTACCAAGGGAGGGAAAAATGTCTATTTTGTAACCGGCTTATTAAGCCAACCTTGTCAGTGAGAGAGCCAGCTGGGTCTGCCTTCCCCCTGCCAGTTTGTTTTGCCTTTACACTGACCCTAAATGAGTATGTGTGTGGCTTCACAGTGACCTGCATTAAGGAACTCACGCAAGCTAAAATTAAATGTTTTTTGGTGGTGTTGAGTTTCACTTAATCCTCACCCAGCTCTTCTCCTTATTCTGAGACTTGGGTGAGATGGGGATAATCAGCAGGATGGGAGGAAGGAAGGAGGCAAAGGGGCTTTTTTGTTTGTTTTTTTAATCCAGCTTATTTTTTTGTGGAACTATAGAGTAAGAAGCCACTAGCTTTATAGGTAGAAGGAATTTCAGTTGTCTTAAGACTAAAGGAAGAAATATTGTGTGAAATGGAATTCAAATAGCAACATTTGAGGTACATATTCAGAATCTTAAGAGATACGGGAGAATGTAAGAGCACAGGCACTGCCTTCTACCTCACATGTTCTTCCAGTTGCCCTTTCTTTAAACCTACCACAGAAGCACTTTAAACTATGCTTTGAAAATACTTCCATTTCTGTTGAATTACGTATTGCATCCTCCTGGATTATTTTTGACAGGTTGTATCCTAAATCAAACCAGCACCTCCAGTCATAGCACATTTATTGATCATTCTAGCTGTCTGTCTTCTGAAAGAGTTGTTCAGCCTAGCATGTCAGAAGATAGAGTTCTCTCTCTCTCTCTCTCTCTCTCTCTCTCTCTCTTGTCAACAGGTTTTCTAGTGGCAAATGTTTCTCACTTTTAGGTTTGGGGCTGTGGTTGCCTAGTGTATGTTCTTATGTCTTCCACATATCTTTGTCCTGCAGGTTTGCTGTGATGGCCTGCTGTTGGGCCCTAGATCCTGAAGAAAGACCCAAGTTTCAGCAGCTGGTGCAATGTCTAACTGAATTTCATGCAGCATTGGGAGCCTACGTCTGAAACTCCAGAAAAGATTGAATTCAGTAATTAGGAGAAGAGATGGCATACATTTCCAGTTCCATGCATCACTTGGACTTGCACACGTGATGTGTATAAAGCAACACCAAAGGGAGAAAGCACTTCTTCCGAAACACTGTGCCTTAGAATGCTTTAGTAGCCTGAAGTTTTTTTTAAGACCTCTTGATGTTGAATATTTTCTAGATATCACTTTTGCTAAGTTAAATCAAGACCTTTTTATTTGCCAGCAGGTTTTTTAAAGTATAGTGATAGTGAATCTGAACACATGATTTGGATGGACTTTGCACTGTTACAGCAGACATGGGGGGTTTGGGGGTTTTTTTGTTTTTTTTTTGTTTGTTTGTTTTGAAGGGTATACGGAGCTGGTAGGAAAATGAGGATAGGGGAGATTAATGCAAAAAACATATTGCAGAAAACTCCCTGCTTTTTAAAAATGTTGAAACTGAATCTTTATGACCAGCTCTAGTGTTTTTTCTTGTATGTATCTGGAATAGCTTTTTAGTATCAACTTTTTCTATTTTGAGACAACAGCACATTGTGGTTGGATCCACAAGCGGCATTTTTTTTTTTCCTCTCATTCATGAATGGTTTTTTGAAGAGCTGGTCTTCAAGATGCAATATCCTCTTTTTAAAGCAGTAAGAGATTATGTAAAAGTGATTCCAGTTTACCTCATACAGAGAGTGGTAAAGGTGGGGAAAAAATGTTGCCCTTCCTTGTAGATAAAAGGCTGATGTGATTTAAGATGGTTCTATGTGCTAAATAGAGGCCTTCAGAGAAGCGCCAAAGCAGCCCTTATGTGGGAGTCTTTCACCGCAGACTTCTGGATTGCAGTTTCTCTTTTTGAAAAGGTACTGGTTGTTTTTATGGGCTTTTATAGCCTGAAATGGGCTTAAATATATAAATATATATTTGTAAAGACACCTGGCAGAGTAAAGAATGTTTTTCTATTTACACCTAATGTGAAAGCTTGGTCCCTCACCTTGACCTGTGTATTGAATGTGCAGGTTGTTTGTTGTTGTTGGGGTGGAGTTGGCATGAAGACAAGAAGGATTGCTTCCATCCCTGCATAACTAGTCTCTGAGACTTAATATATTGTCCTGCTACCTTCTTTATCACAAATTTCCATTCCACCCCAAGTTTCCATTCCACCCCAAGTTATTTTGAGTTTAACATTAACTAACAGGAATGAACAAGGGATTTCAGGAAAATGGATGGAAGTCCATTGATTCAGTCTCAGATTATCTGAGAATTCTTACCTTAGCATAGAAATAACAGATAACTTTCAGTTCTCCACATGTACTGTAGATTGCATCCTGTACTGTAGATTGCATCCTCTACAGAGCTTGTAGGCACCATGAGACAGGTTGCACCTTAGCACAATGTGAAATGTAAGGATTTGCCTTTTGTTTCCACCCCATCTTTAGAATATAGCACCTGTAACCTAGAGCGTCTGGGCAACCGCATGCCTGGGAGCATTGCCCCCACAGGCTCCTTAGAGACCACTGCTTTTTAGAAGACTTTGGTCTGCAAGTAAAAGTGATTGGATCTGGCTGTTTTGTGCAGATGAACTAGTGCAGCTTTTGCTCTTCTCATAGTTCTGAAAGCTATACCTTGTTGAAGAAAATCCTTTCTCATTAGTATCACACAAGGCAGGATTCTGTGCAACCTGTTCTGTGCCCTCAGTCTCCCAGGCTGCCCCTTTGCATTGCCGAGCTAAAATGCAATGTCCCTCAAAATACAGGACCTTTCTTATCCCTACATAGGTGTCACTTATCTGTGGCTACAGAAGCAAGTCTTGCTTTATTTTGGAATGAAATTGTCCTGCTAATTAATATCATAGCTCAAGTTTGGGCACGTTATGATGGTCTGTGTTTGCTTGAGCAAACTGAACCAGCTTTCATTTGGCTTGCTTTGGAGCTATTCAGTTTGATAATAACAGTAAGTTTTTTGATTGTGTGGACTTTTGTGGTCTTTTTCCTTTCTGACACAGAAAAATCCAATGTTGATACTTGTTTATGATGACTTGGTTGTTAAAACTCTCAGTGGCAGAATTATTCCTCTCCAAATCGGTTTTATGATGAGATCCACAGAGGCCATAGCTGTAAGATTTACTTGAGATTAGAAAACAGCTCAGAATGAAAATGGTATTCGTATAGTATGTATTTTGCAGGGCAGTATATGCTTCACTGAGCACACTGTGGTAGTGACACACGTGTGTGGGTGTGTGCATGCACACACCCACACACGTGCACTGTAGATCTTAAAAGATCTGTTCATGTCTGATAGGTATCTGAAGTGGCAGTTACGTATCTAATGACTGTGGTCTTAAACTGGATTATGGACATACTGAACTTCCAGCTGAATCTTCCCTGCCCATAGGAATGGTAAACTACATCAGCTTCCCCTTCGATGATAGCCTCTTTCTTTCTTACTGTAAGATGAGCACACATGTAAGTAGAGATAGACGGGCAGTTTAATGTGTGATTAAGTTATATTAAACTACAGGTATGGATACAATTATCAGTTTTGGAAACTACTCTCATTTAAACATGATTCCCCTAGAGGGGTTAAAGTCAAGAGCTGCATTTTATTGATAGCAAAGCTACCTTGAGTAGGTGCCTGCAGGCATTTATTGTGCCTAAGATTGCAAATAGCTTTCTTTCATGCTGGCATTTTTCTTCACTGCCATGTGTGATATGTCACTTAACTCCATGGCCTTTTAGGAAAGATCTGAGGAGCAAGTCACTTGAGTAGAAAGTTGAAAATGCAGACTTTTTGGAAGGAGAATGTTGACAGTAATTTCTACCCTTAAAGTAAATGGAAGAGTCTCAGTGATGAAGTTTGGATTGATTAATACCTGTTACATGAACACAAATATGCACCCTTCAATCAAGATCCTGTGCCGTACCATGTTTCTTTCTGGACAGGCATCAAGAGCATGCTGATGGTTGAATATTCAGGCTTAGAAGCTACAGTGGCAGACTAGGACGGAAACATATTTTGTGGTGACAGGAAGAAGGTGAAAAAAAGAGTGGCTGATTTGGCCATACTGAACATATCAAATAGGCACATGTGAATAAAGGTTGGTGAGAGACTGAATTTGAAAAGGAGGCAAAAGGTCTGGCAGAGAGGTAGAACCTGTGGACTTAAAGTGTAGAAAAGATGTGCTTTGTATGTGGGAGAGCCCACAGATAAGAGCTAATGAAGAAGCTAACAAAGCCCTATTCAAATTCCTGGGGAAAGCGGCAGGGTGAGAGTGGAGCAGTCATCTGTTCCCACCCCTCTGGAGCACAATAGCTGTTTGCTGTGGACTTTATAGGGCTTTTTTTTGTGTGTTTGTGTGTGTGATTAGAGATTGCTGCAAGAACCGTTTCAGTAGGAATGCTGATGTTGAAACTATATAGGAGGTGTTATGGAAAGGACTTGGGAAGCAGCTGTCAGTAGCTCGCTCTGAGCTTAGAGGTAAAGATGAGCAAACTATGGAATGAAACTGGGTTTTGGAAGTGGGGGGAGCCATACTGCTCCTGTATTAAGAGAAAGCCAAAAAAGAGGCTTAGGAAAGCAGTAAGGGAAATGGCATGGTGACCCTTGAGAGAGCTAGATGAAGCATGCAGTAGGTAAGTCAAGGAGCTAAAGGAACAAAAAGTTGTGATTACATGAAGGGGAAGGAAATGGGGAAGGTTGTGACTCCCAGTTTTTGTGGGGCATGGTGAGAAGGTGCCAAGAGAAAAAGTAGACAAGAAGTAGTTTAAGGGGGTGGTGAGTATCAAGCTGGGTGGCTTAGCTGAGAAGATGACAGAAATGCAGGGTGTCATGGGATTCCCTCCAGAGACAGAGGTCAGGATTGATTGTGAGAACTTCTGATGGAGGAGGGTCAAGATGAAGGAGGGGGTCAAATCATGGGGGGACAACAAAAACTTGAAAGAGAAGGCTGAGAGCAGATAATCCATCAACAGTGATGGACTGAGAGCTGTGGAGGTGCTTAATAATGGATATGAGTGGGACCTGGCAAATAATGCTGAAAGAATGGCTACAGTGTGCTCCATCGGCAGTTTTTCCATGTAACTCAAATCAGAGAGGCCTAGGAGGATAAAGGCACTCCTCTTGGTTGTCTTGGCCAGACTTCACATTCATGTCTCCCACCACAAGCGTTTCTAGGGTCCTGGAGAACTGTGAGGCATGGCAAAAGAATAGAAGGAGGAGATGGATGTGAAGATGATGCCACTTGCCTCTGCTAGACGAGACCTTGTTTTATTGAAATTTATTTTATTTTTACTGGAGTTTGGAATTCTAAGAACTGGCACTCCCAAAAGTCTGTTAATTTGACAGCCTTTATGCTAGGATTTGTGAACAGGTTTTCAACTATTTGCTTTGAGAAGGTACACCTTTTGGTATGCTCTAAACTACGTGCACAGAAAGAGCTCAAGTCAGGTGGTGCTTTTCAGCAGAAAGTGGAAATATTGTCTAGACTGGAATCTGTGTAAGGGTGTATTAGTCTTGAGCAGTTCTGTGGTAGCTGATGGATATGAATCATTCTGAAGAAAAATAGTATTTTCTTTAATAATTAAAAAAAAGTGGCATGACATGCGTGCATCAACTTTATATTGTGTGAATATGTTCTTCACAGATGAGTATGCATGCGCAGTCAGGGCCATATGTAAATTTGGCCTGAATTCAATCCCAAAGTAAGACTTGGTCCCAGCTCTGAAATGCATACTTTTGAAAGTAGGTAAATACACAGGCAAAATGAGACATGGTGTTTGTCCTTATTCTGTTCCCATTCAAATGCAAGTGTTAAAATTTTCACTTGACATGACTGAAAGTGAAGATGTGTAAAGGGTGTTCATGCAAGTCTTCCCTTAAGGGCTCTGGGAACTGGACCTTTGTGTTTTGTAGCTAAACGTATTAGCGTGTAAGCCCATTTTTTTCAGTGTTGTACATGACTTGTACCACAAATGATCTGTGACCTAAGGTTTATGCCAGTTGTGCTTTAACTCAGCTTAAGAAATCTTTGTCTGTCAGGTGAACTTATCTCAGGGGTGATGGATTAGTATTCCAGGATGCAGGCTGAGTCCGGTTGTAGCCTTTGATTTCAACACAAGAGGTTGTTCCTATTATGGTGAGAATCCAGTGAAAGAAATAGAAGAAATCTGATATACAGAAGAAAAAGGGCAGCCTCCCACCGGATAGCAGTATGCTGAGAACTCATGTGAGTGAGATTTAACCCAAGTAGTGTACCTCAGCTGCAGACTGCCTGATAAGGAGGGATCTGGGAGCTGAAATCTGCAGCGATTCTTTTGAGGGAGTGAGACTTTCATGCCCTTGCACATTCAGTTATTTATAAAAAGATAAGGACATTCCTGCAGTCTTTTGTATGTGCCACGTGGTGATGCTCCTGGTACTCTGCTGCTTTCTCCCTGATAATGACATAGAGAATGTATCTTGTCTGTGGAGTTCATGCTTGCAAATATCAGAATGAAATGGAGTTGCAGGGAGAATATACTTTGGGGGTGGGGGAACGTGCTTTACTTCTGATGTCTCATCTTGCTGCTGTGTGTAGCTTCATTCCTATGAGGAGTGGACCTTGCCTATCATGGCCTCTAACTACATCTTGCCTTTGAGCAATGTCTTATGTCTAATGCTGCTGTGCATTTGCTAAGTGTTGCGTATTGACACAAAGAGGCTCCTGTTAGTATACAGTAGCTCTGTATCGCATGGCAAGGTTTGATTTGTGAGATTCAGTGGTGTGTGGGGCTGGGGGGGGAGGGGTGGTTATTGGCCAGATTGTTATGGCATATACTAGGCTTAGGACTCGGGAAAGCTTGGTGCGTGTTCTTATATGCTGGCTAATGTTGGTGTCATTGAACCCTACCAGAACTGCATCAGCTGAATGCTCCTTTGATTGATCTGTCTCAAGTTTACTTGAGCCATCTATTCTTATGCTTCCCTTAGTTGGAAAGGGCAATAGCATTAGTTGTCCCCATTTGCTTTCAAGGTACAGGCTCTATTCCTAGTTGCAGAAGTAGGACAGTGTGGCTCAGTGACTCTAGGACTAAGCTCTCATTCCAGGCTCCTGTATTGTAACTACAGGCTTCCCTGGCTTCTGACTCTCTGGATAACATATCCCTTTTCAGGGTTGCATGAAACAGTCTGACGTGTCAGGTTTATGAAAGGTTCAGAACAAAACATTTTCCACTGAGAAACCCAAGAAATATGCAAAGTTAAACAAAATACGTACCCATGTGTATTTCGTATTCAGCTATCTGCTTCTGTGCATTCCTAGGGTGGGAGAGGCTGGATGTATCAAATAATCCAGTCTTCTCCCCTCCCTTTCTCTTACTCCCCTCCTGCCGCCGCCTGTTCAACTCAGACATCTCATCTGTGTTCTCGTTTTTCACTTTGTTTCCTCCTGCTCAAACAAGCTGCACTTTTGTTTCTCTTTTTCTTTAGTCAGCTGTGGATAACCTCTCCAGGCCTGTTCTGTTGTCTCCTGTGCCTGAGTTTGTGGCTTAACAAAGGGGAGAAACTCTCCAGGTTCCAAGAATTCTTCCTGTGTTTTACATTCATGTGGAACCAAAAGAGTTTGCACGTAACTAGAAACCCTAGTGTTGCCTGCAAGCAATCTCCAAATCCTAGAACTCGAACTTCTTACTGAGATGAGATTTAATCTTGCTGAAACTCTAATTTGTTAGAGAGGCACCTCTATGGTGCAGTTCATTTCATCCTATAGGCGGCGCTTAAAATGGGTCAAACAAAGCTCTAACTATTTCTTCCTCTTGGCCATAAAAAGTGAGTAGTTCAGATGCAGAGGTCTGTGCTTATTCATGCCTAAAGTTAGCTTTAGACTGTTTTCCCCACTTGTAAAATGGAGATAAGACAGTTGCCTTTGTTATCAGGTTCTTGAGATATGCTGATTAAAAGCATGAGATGATGCTGGATGTGTATATGTGTGTACAATTGCTCATACTTTTAGGGTGTTTCCATCAGGGATTAATCAGGTCCCTGTAGCAGCCAGCCTGCAAAATGGCTATGCTGAGGAGCCCCCAAAGTGATTTCCTAGATGAAATTCCCATTGGAAGCTCAGTACTGTTTGACACACCTAGTCCTGAGAAGAGCATACCTTCTGCCTGGACAGATGGTTGGTAAGATTTTTCTATCACAGACCTCACTTGAGTTAAGCTGTCTTGGGCTCAGCCCCCTCTCACAACCTCCACCTCAGGATAGCAGTTGGGGAGGAGTCATCAGGGCTGTTTATCTGCCCTTTGCTACCCTAAAAGGAAGGAACAATGGCAGGGGTTTATTTGGTGGCTCCCTACCAACTTGTCAGATATTTGCCTGATTGAAGTCTGCTGCCTGCAGAGATGTGCCCTATATTCCGTCCCTTCCTCTAGCAGAAGAGATTGCTTCTGATAAATTCCTTCTTGCTTGCAGAAGCAAGAAGGGCTCCCCTTCATCCTTCAGATGCTCTCTTCAGCCTTTGCTCCTTGCGGTGGAAGCCCCCTTATGCCTCTCTGACCCCTTGGCACACAGGTCAGGAGCTCCCTCTGTAGTTCTCAGTCTGTTGGATCAGAAGCATTGTATAACGCAGCTTGTATGAGAGACCTGAAGCTCTGAGTCCTGTAGTTTACAGATTATCTCATGGAGCTGTCCAACAGCTTCAAAAAATTACTTAAAATGCTTTTTTTTGAAGCAAGTTCTGTGCAGGTCCTGGGCTTGTTTGCTCAACAAAGGCTGATCACTCTTCGAGACTGAGGTGTAGGGGTTAAAGTTAGAGACAGTGACTGCAATATGGTCGTGATGCTTCCATCTTCTGGAATAAACTCAGAAAAGATTGGAAGCCAAAGCACCAGGTACTGACTACCTTTCTGTTGGAGGCTTGGACGAAAGCAAGCAGGAATCCCTCTTGACCTACTTGAGAGCTGATACCCTGTGTGGAATGCAAATCGAGTGTTGTAGTTAACATGCAAGAATTCTGTCTTTTAAACTTAACTGGTCCTAGCTGTCCTGCTTAGGGCTGGTCAACCATCTTCCCAGTCCCTGTGTGCCCCACATCTCTGTCCAGGCAGCCTCCATCTAATGCTTGCATTGCTGCAAGCAGAAAGGCTTCTTTGCCAGGCTCACTATCAGGTGCTGTGGGATTGTACCTCTTCTGGCCCTTTCCTTGGAAATATGCTCTTAAGCTTTTCCTTCCCTGGTCCAAAGCAGGACTTGTCCTTTCCAACTTGGAAACAGCAGCTGACTTTTTCTGTTTTGCCTTCTGTAGTAGGGAGCGAGTTGGGATAACGTAGCAGATGAAAGGGTCTTCCTACTGCTTATTACTGTTAGGAATCTGACCTTTGTGCACTTCAGCAGAGTGAAGTGACTGTATAAAAATACTGATACTTGGCTGACATGGTATGTCATAAAAGTGTTTATGGGCACTTGTTTTTTGTTGTTGTTGTTTTTTGGGGGTTTTGTTTGTTTTTCCCCAAGCCTCTTAAAACCCACATCCCTACCATTTGTTTTCTGCTGAGCTGGGGATTTCCTAGCTTAAACAAGAATTGTATCCCAGTTGACACAAAAGTACTACGTTAAGCCCAACCAGGCAATGCTGTCTCTTGCAAGAACCCAGGAAATGTATCCAGACTGTTGTATTTGTCATCTTTCATTTTTGCAGTTGGTTTTGTGGGTTCTCCATGTATATAAAATAGAACTTTCTTGTTCCCTGTGTTACTGGAGTTGTCTGCTATTACACTGTGTTTACAGATATCGCTGGCACTTTTTGATAGCTGCACACTACACTATACCCTGAGAAGGCTCTTATAAGAATACAGCCTCTGATAAAAGGTGAGCAGTGCTTGTGCAAACCACCGAGGGGAGTTTTGGTGCAGCAAGGGGATGGGAATTTCTATTTGTTATACCCCTAAAGTAGGATGCTCCCAAATGGGAACTCATGAGCTTGGCTAGCACAAGGAGCACAAATTTGAGTGTTATGTCACAGCGTGTGAGCTTAAAATGCAGCTGTTGTAAAACGTGTATTCCTGTTAATTAAAAGCTTCTGTATAGAGCTCAGTGCTAATGAGTTGACTGACGTGAGCAGCCAGCTGGGTGGAGGATCTGGCCAAGAGAGTCTTAGCCACAGTCCGAAACAGAAAAGCACAAAGGGAAGGCACTTTCTCCAGCAAGAAAAGTGTCAGCCTGGGGGAGCCAGCAGAGGAAAGAGGAGTTTGACTGCACATGGTTGTGAAGGGAAGCCCAAGCACTTCGGTTGGGCGTAGAAGCAAACAAACTAAAGCAAGAAGCTTTTCCTAAAGCTAAAGCAGGCAGGAGGCCACTGAGTGGTCAGTGGGTGACCCTTGTACAGCAGTCCATGTATGTATGGTTACTTGCAGGCAGCTCATGGTCTGAGGGAAAAAGCTTTGTCTGTAGGGAAGCAGACTGTCCCACAGAGATGGCCTTCCCCTAAGTCAAAATGGAACTGAGCTGGTGACATTTTAAAATAAAACTGTCCTCCAGCTTTCCTTTCTGAGCTAAGGGGTGGGACAAACCAACAGGTAGGGGATGTTCAGGATGATTCATCCTCTAGGAGGAAAAAATTAAAAAAAATTCTTTGTCCTCAACAATGAAGATAGGACAGCAGTTGGCAATGCTTCCCTAGGGAATGCTGAAGAACAGTCTGAATAAATAGTGTTTGATTTAAACATTGCTTGAAAGAACAGGGAAATGAATTGACTAAACATGTTTTTACACAAACATTAAAGTCTTAGGAGTAAGCTAGGAGTAGGGGAGATAGCAAGTCTGGCTTTAGATGAAAATATTGATATGATGGCCATATGAGAAATATGATACAAGCAGCGTACTTAGTGGGATATTCGAATAACAGGACTATTGACCTGACAGGAGACTTCAATTACTCCTTTCTATGTTGGATAAATGTTGTGTCAGAGCACGGTTTGGAGACTCCATTTTTGATGCCATAAACAACTGTTTTCATGGAGCAGCTGGACAGGAATCGCTGCCATGCTCCTCCCACTCCCGCAAAAAAACAAAACAAAACAAAAACCCTTGCTCCTGTACAATGCACAGGACCAGCCTAAAAAATTGTGGAAGAGCTGCTCTGTACAGTGACAAACTGTTTTGATTCAGTGTGCAATAAAAAAAAAAAATCAACTAAAACATTTAATTTTGAAAGGGAGAAGTGCATAAAAACAAAAGCATTTAAAAAAAAAAAGTAAAAAAGATAAGATGCTCTCATGTGCTGCTTGCAGGACTTTGGTCCAGGCTACTACTGAAGTCTGTCCGGTGCTTTGGGCAATGCCAGGCCCTTTGGTTTGAATGCTGGCCTGATATTCCCAGAGGGCTAGAATGAAAGCTTTAAATGCCCTGTTTAAGCTTGCCAGAGACTTGTGTCCGTAGATAAAAGCACATTGAAGATGTTTTCTGAAGAGCGGGTCATGCTGCCATGTGAGTATTGCTTTTGGAGTGTCATGAGACACTTTGAGTAGTGTTGTGCCTTGACATTCAGGCCGTGGCAGTGTTTGTGTAAAGCAAGCGTGCAAGCAGAGAGCACTGAGCAGCAGCAAAATGCTTTGCTCCAGAGTATGAGCGTCTGCAGCCAGGAAGCCCAGACTCTTTGCAGAGGCAAGACTGCTTTTGCCTGGGAGGAGAATGCAATGCAGCCCTGGTGAACAGCAGGCTTTTTTCCCCACTTTATGAAAAAAGTTTATTTTGGCTGTGCAGTTTGTTGTGCTCAGACTGGTGCTGTTTGCTTTATAAGGCTGAAGGGAAGATTTCAGACAGGTTAAGTAGTGTCATTTTTACTTTCACTTGTGTTAAAACTCTGCTTCGTTTTGAAGAGGATTTTGAAAAGGAACGGAGCATTGGCAACCGACAGCCATGCCATTCCCTGTGTTGCAATATCCAAAAAAGCACCGATCAGGAAGAAAAAGGTTGATGTATAAAACGAGAGTGTGGAGCAGATGGTTCACCCTCACTTTTCAGAATGCTGCTGGGCCTGGAGAAAAAGAAATGTGACTCTGAGGCTGCATATATGAAGGATTTATAGGAGCAGGAAGGAGTGGGATAACAAAGCATTCTGGACTGTAGGGCCGAAGTCCAAGGGGTAACACAGAACAGCGCTACCTTGGCAAAGTGTATCAGCAGTAAAGCATTACCTACCCTACTCAGGGAGGGGAAGAGTTGAAAATCCCCTAGGCCTGCTATATGCAAAAGGCAAGAGGAGAAAGCAGCTGACCTATATGATTCAGAGACCTAGGCCTAATTTCCTGCTCTCCTCCATGCTTCTTGTGTCACATTAGATGTTTCATTCAAACATTTTAGACCTTGATTTCCCTTACAGAAAGTGCTGATCTATGTCACAGGGCAGGCACAGGCACTGTGCAAAGAAAAATAAATAAAAAACTGGTTGTTACTTCTAGCTTCTAATCAGGTACAATTATCAATTAATTCCCAGTGCATGGGAAATAGTCATGGTAAAAAGGAGTTACTGACAGCTCCTTTGGGACTAACAGAGCAGGGGGAAGCCTGCACTCTATCGCCAAATGGTCCTTCCATGTTGTAGGGTACCATCACAACTTAACTGCTAAATTTTTTATCTGAGTTTGTCCTCTCCATTGACAGGATGATGCTGGCAGCTGAATTACAGGTTCAGTCAGTATGAAAACACCATTTGTGGCATGTATGATTGTGGTAACATTTACTTGAAAGAAGAATCTCTGTCACAAAGGCAATTTTGGTGTCAATATGTCAGGCAGAAATCGTAACCACTTGTAGTTATTATTCTTAGGCAACAAATTAAACTTAAGACTACTTCAGGTCAGTCTCTTTTTTTTTTCCTTCTCAGATGTTATTTTAAATTAGGATACCTCAATAATATCTGTGGAGGCTATTACTAGCTTTGTTTTGGCAGAGTTGATGTTGGGATATAACAAAGAATGTAGGTTCTTGGAAAACAGATGTGAATTCCAATTCTGCTCAAAAGTTGGAGAAACAGTGTTATGTCAGAGCCAATTTTGAGTTTCTGAAGAGAATTCTTGTGCCTCGGGCAATATTTAGTGATGTGTGCTTAACTTTTCAAGTTTTCTGTACTTATGTAGCTTGGGATAATTTTGGCTATTATCCAATCTCTTTATATGGTGCCAACTTTGTAGAACATCTGGCCATGCTCACAATTTGAATTTTGGCTTTTTGGTTGCAATCTCCACAGACTTAGCCAAAAAGGACTCTTCAAGTAAGAGTACTCGGGAGCTACTTGAATACTTCTTCCTATAAACAAGAGGACTTCACTGTGTCAGAACAAACTGCCCTTTGCAGATTTATTGTCACGTATCTTTAGAAGTTTGATACTTGTTTAGGCTGGAATCATCTCTGTAGCTAACTCTTCCATCTAGTTGTATTAGTGGCCCCTCAGTGCATTTCATGCACCCTCAGAAGAAAGAAGATGCTCGGTGATGTATCTTCTGAAGGGACATCAGTCTGTGGGAACTTGGATTTCAATTCAGAGACGGTGCTGGTGGGGCTGCTGTTTTCTGTCCTCCCAGTGATATTCAGCTCACCTCTTCAGATACTTTGACTCTTTCCATGGGATGTCTTCCTTTCATTGTTTGGCTTCCATGCCCCAGTACAGGCTGGGGGCCAACCAGCTGGAGAGCAGTTTTGCAGAGAAGGACCTGGAGGTCCTGGTGGACATGGGCCACCATGTCCACAACTTAGTTGAATGTGGGCCAGCAATGCACCATTGTGGCAAAGGCCAGCAGTGTCCAAGACTGTATTAGGAAGAGTGTTGCCAGTAGGTCAAGGGAGGTAATCCTCCCCCTCTACTCAGCCCTGCTGAGGCCACACCTGGAGTACTGTATCCAGTTCTGGGCTCCTCAATACAAGACAGACATGATTTTACTGGAGCAAGTCCAGCAAAGGGTCACAAAGATGATTAAGTGACAGGAGCATTTCTCATCTGAGGAAAGGCTGAGAAAGCTGGGACTGTTGAGCCTGGAGAAGAGAAGGCTCGGGGTGGGAGGGGGGAGGGAAATCTTTTCAATGTTCATAAATATCTGATGGGAGGGTGTAAAGAGGATGGGGCCAGACACTTTTCAGTGGTGCCCTGTGACAGGATGAGAGACAATGGGCACAAAATGAAACACAGGAAATTCCATTTGAACACAAGCAAACAATTCTTTCCTGTGAGGGTGGTTGAACACTGGAACAGGTTGCCCTGAGAGGCTGTGGAGCCTCCATCCTTGAAGAAATTCAAAATCCGACTGGATGTGGTTCTGGGCAGCCTGGTCTAGGTGACCCTGCTTGAGCAGGTGGGTTGAACCAGATGATCTCCAGAGATCCCTTCCAACCCCAGCTATCCTGCTATTCTATGATTCTGTCACTTTAGTAAACAACTCATACAACCCTACCAAAATATGTGGGGAATCTTGCAGAAAATTGAGCTAGTTCTTCTGGGAAAGCTCCATGGTGAAAATGCATCTTCCTGCTCTGACCTATTACCCTCTTGATGTTTGCTGTCTTAGTTTGACTAATTTTAAAGTTAAAGCTTTTCTCCTGCTCTTTGTATTAGCTTAATTTACTTAATACAATCCCATTCCCTTGTTCATTAAAAATTACTGTCCAACTTAAAGATATCAGAACGGACGTACTGGGTCAGACAAAGAGGCTTTGTCTTGTCTCCAACACTGGTTACAGAAGGTATGTAGAGAGGAGGAAGAATAGGGCAAACCTGTACAATGCATCCTCTTGAGTACTCTTCCAGCTTTTTTCAGCTTGGATAATTTTTCCAAGCCAAATGATACTTCTGCCTACTAAGACATGGATTTATCTTCCATGCACTTGTCCAGTCTTCTCTTGAAAACATGGGTATTTGGCATCTCCCACATCCTGCAGCAAGGAGCTTTTGCAGCCTATTGAGTGAAGAACCAGCTCCTTTTTGTTTTGTTCTGAAATTGTGTTTTCCTTGCCTCATTTTATGCCCTTGGGCATTTGATGCGGAGGAGGCTGTGGACATTCAGTCCCCCCTTGATGTTGAAGATTCTGTATATCCTCCTGCAAGTCAGCCTGTTTGCAGGGGCCTCGAGGGCAGAAATGAACACACAGTTCCAGGTGTGGGTAAATCGGGTTTGCCTGGCGATATAATGAAATTTTCTATCTGTTTTTCTGATCCTTTCTACATACCACCGAACACTTCAGGTCACTGCTTAGCAGGAAATCAAGTTTTCATGGAGCATTATAAGTACACTAAATCTATACCACTTCAGTGGTAAATTAAAATGCTGTTTCTAATAGCTTGTTGCATAGCTGCATTAGTATTTCTCTTTTTCTTGTGTAACATTCTTGTAATGAGGAGTAAATTAATGTAGATTTCATCACGAACAATTACCTGTACTGGAAGCTTAAGTATGACTCCCAAACTAGTAAAAAACACTTCTTAAAAATAATAATAAAAGAAGAGCTTAATGACTTTAGTCGTGCATACAAAGCTAAGCTTTGTTACAAGAAGGGACTTGTGGATATCATCTTTGAGTCTTTATAGAAATCCATAACTCTTTCAAAGCGTCTTTGTTCCTTTGGGTAGTAAGAGCCATTCTGGGTGTGTTTCTCTAATCATAAAATCTGGGAGCTTTATAAGAAGAAAAAAAAAAAGCTAATTAAAACTTTTTTTGCATGTATTCCTATGAGGTGCTTTCTAATATGGTACCAGATTTCATAGCTGGCTACAAAATAGGGAAACTAATCAAACACCCCTGAATACTGTCCTAATCTAGTGACCACTACCTAAGCAGAAATCTTTTACTATTTTCCCAACCTTAAATCTCTACTTGAATTGGACTACAACAGTTTGAACCCTGGCATTAAGCTTTTAGTGGATAATATCTCATTTCTCAGCATCTCTGCTCAATAGTGTAGCTGTGCAAAATCCCAGTGGAGAAATTTGGAGCCATAGGAAGGAGATAGGAGTGGGGAGAACCCATTAAACTGTCTTCCCTCCCACAAATATATTTCCTCTTTGCAAGTTGTTGATGAGATTGTGTAGTCACAGGAAGCTTGTAAGCTGCCATTTCTTTTCACCTTGCTCCTGTGTCTTGGCAAAGCTCATCTGATAACTGGTCTGAGGCTTGTGTTTGCCTCCAGTTCCTTGAAGCAGAAACCATTCCCCCCTTACTTTTCCCAAGTTGATGAATGCTTGGTGCTGCACGGGTGGGGCTCCAGCTGACCTTCTGGGTATGACAGGAGCTTCTGTGGTGGGTTCTCTGAAACTTGGTGGTGGTGTGGAGCACCTCCCTTCTTGTCCTGTACCCATTGCAGGCCCCAGGCTCCCCTGCTGTGGTGGCATTGGTGCCACATGTTTCCTGGCTCTCCTGTCCTGTTCCTGGCTTTTTATGTGGTCAGGTGACTCCAGGGACTGAGGCTGTGAGACTAGCCCAAATCTGACAAATAAACATTGCTGCCAGACTGGTGTGAGCACTGCAAATAGCATAAAGGAAAATATGAATGCCGACTTGATGCTTTTTAGCATTTTTTTTGTCTTTTCTCAAATCTGCTTTCTTAAAAAGCCTGAGGTCTGGGGTCCTGTGCTTATGTGAAAATATCATCAAGGAATTAAAGCAATTTTCTAGCCCTGAAGAATCAAAAACTAGAGAGCAAATAAGAACGCGAAGTGTGTGGCGGGGGGGAACAACTCCCCTCTCTGGGTGGAGTCAAGCATGCCTTAAGGCTGCATGAAGCTGATGTGAGCTCTTCCATGAGCAGGAACCGCAAGTGAACCCCAGGGAAGGGGCATCCCTCAGGGCTTCCCTGGTGAAAGCCAGGCCTTGGCAGTGTATGCCATGGAGCGTGGCCCAGGCCTGCTTGGTATCGGGGAGCCTGAGAGCTTGTCCTGTGGAAAGGGCCTGCCTCTTCCAGTGCCCAGCACATTCCTGAGCAGCCCCTGCAGGGAAAGCAAGCATTGGGAAGGAAAACTTCTTTACTTTTACCCTGGCATAAAAAGCCTTTAATTCATTTTCTCCATGTGGGAAAAGAAAAGGATTATCCCCCTCCTTTTTGAGGAAAAAGGATTTTCAATCAGGCATGGAGTAAATACCGGTAACACGTAAATCCCTCAGCAGTGCCCAAATCGCTTAGACAACACTAGCACAGGAAATCAGGAAATTATTACTGCTTGGTGTTCAACTGAAAAAATACTGTAATCTTTTGAAACCATTTGGTGGAGGAAGTGGTTTGAAGTGTTGATTAATTGCTTAGACTCTTTTTGTCTTGAACAATTTAATTTCCCAACCTCAATTTTTCATTCTTTCCCTATCTTCCTGCTGCCTTAGACAAGAAACTTGCTTGGGTCGCTTTCTTTGTTCAGCTAGCCTGTGTTGGCCCTTCGCTCATTGCAGCAACCCTTCAGCTTCTCGAGGATCAGTAAGATGCCATGCAAAAGCCACAGAAGGAGCATCTGTGTAAGCATCTCCTTGTCTTCTGCTGAAGATGCTGTCCTGGGGATTGCTTCTCTTGGGACTCTCTGCTTGCAGGGTTTCTGCTCTCCAAATTGGCCTGGAGCTGGGTTTTTTTTGTTTGGTTGGTTGGTTTTTTAGCTCTTCCTTGTGGAAAATCCCCGCTTAGGGGATGGGGCAGTTAAATGGTGTTTTCTGTGTACAGGAGACAGGAGCCCTGCAGTGGGGTTGGTGCTCAGCCCCTACGGCACCCCGATGAGGAGTTCGGCTGCACGTGCTGCTGAGTCTCCAGAGCTGCTGTGCCACTGCTGGAGGAAAGGACTGAGCTGTGTGGACATTGCAGGAGCGGGATACCCTGCAGCGACTCCTCCTAGAGTGCCATTGCCCTGCCTTGCAGGGCAGTGAATGCAACCCCTAGGCTAGGGATGAAGGGCTTGGAACTGGTGGCCTGAAGGGTTTGTAGATCAAAGTTGCACAAGCTGTGGGAACAGAACACAAAGCCCTTGCCTAGCTGCTCTGCCTGGGACTATGGGCAGGGGAAGCTCTGCCTGGCTCTGCCTGCCTCCAAATAAGGGGTTAATAGGCTGGAGGGCCCCTGGCCCCCTCCCCTCCTTGAAAGCACATCACCTAGCAAGGTGCACAGTGAGGAGTTGTGCACTGCTCCAGGACATGAATCCATTGCCTCCCTTCCCCCCCCCCCCAAGTTCTTCTAGGCTAGTGGGAGGTTGTGCAAAATGATGGCTTTATTCCCTGACCCTGTGAATCCCCTCCAGGGGCCTGCTGGGTTGGGTCCAGCCTTGGGCATCCCACCCACCCCTGGGCTTTGCTTTATCAGGGATCTTCACGGAGAGTTACTTTGCAACTGAGCCAGGCCAAGTTGACAACTGAGACATAAATGCTTTTTGCTTATGTGTGGGGACTTTATTTTTTTTTCCGAAGAGAAGAGATCCACAATTTTCAAGTTGTAAATCAACCCTTTGGCTGCACTCCAGGAAAGGAGGCAGGGGAGGGTCACAGGCCTGGGCAGAGGTTGCTGATATCTGCTTTCATTGGCTTGCTTGTAGTGTTTCAGGACAGAGATTGTTYCTCTGCCTAGGGGCCAAGCCTGGTGATCGCTTCCCACATGGCCCCCTTCCTACCTGGCTCGGGAAAGCAGGAGCATTGCTGCAGGACTGCTGCTAGGTGCAGGGTGGCCAGCCATGCAAACGCCTCCCATTGCCTGTGCCCCTGTGTTATTTATAGATTGTCATGGCCATGGGCTCTGAGTGCTTTGCAGGCAGCCGGGGTAGTCTGTGTGTAGCGCCTTGGCCAAGCAGGGTAATAGTGTGACCTTTTAATCAGAGAAAGGGGCTATGGCATGAAGCTAGCTGTGGCCGTGCAGCCGTGTGCCAGACTGTGCCTGGTGCCTCAGATGATTTGTTGACTGGCTGTTGGTTTTGCTTTTGAACAAATTCTCATCTGACTTGTGCACCGTTGGGCTGTGCAGGGCGCTTCTGATGCTCTAGCCCGAAGCAGCTTCTATGGGATCTATCCTGGTCCCACTGCTGAGGGGTTAGTGCCTGCAAAGGGGATGTGATCTAGCTTGAGGTCTTTGAAACGTGGAGTTTTCCCCTTCCAGTTTCTGCCTGGTTTTACTCAGCGCCGGGTGAAATGCTAAGCGGCTGTTCCTTTGGGTGGCACGCACCAGCCTGCTGTAGCCTGGCAGACTCCAGCCTTGTGGAGACACATGGTGCCTTGTTGCATTGCTTGTTTAAACAATAGCAGATGGCTAATGCGGTTGGTAAAGGAAACATTAGCAATACTTAGAAGTCAGCCTAAAGAAAATAAATGGATGGAAGCTGTAACATTTACAGTAAGGCATCCAGAAACAAAACAACTTGCGAATCTAAAACGTGGGCAGGTCCTGGAGAGAAGTCAAAGCATCTGGCACATGTCCAGTGACCCACAGGGCACAGTTTCCCTGCACCCTGGAGTGTTTCTGTGAAGATGATGCTACATGCTCTGACCAAACAAAGCAAAAACTACGTGGCAGCATCTGACATAACAGCCAGCCAGAGGAAGATGTTGGGGTAAGAGGAGTTAGAGGCTGAAGGCACCTAATTTCTATGCTCTGAGCACTGTTGCAACCAGRAAGAGCAGTTTGTTTCATATTATGCCCTCTCTGCTTTCCTCCAGCAGAAATATTAGTTAGAGCCTCCAGCCTTCCCACAGAGACAAGCAGCACTGCCTGGAATGCTTAGGTTTGCTCCCTAGATATCCTACAGGTTTCTAGCCTAGCATCAGGTAACTCATCCCTATACCGCTTTCAGTGTCTACGGTTACCACAGCAGAGCTGGCATCAGGATCTGAGCGGCAAAGACACGACAGCCTCTGCATTAGATCCTCTGGATGGAGGTTCTGGACAATCTTGTAGGTTTCGGGCTGCCACAGACAGTAGAGCACTGGGCACTGGCCACTACCCTGCAAACACACTTGGAGAAACCCTGTCATCCTTTGTGAGAAAAAAGGGGAATGTGAAGATGGGAAGGTCTTCATGGAGACAACATGGTAATTCCACTCGGCTTGTGAGGGACGGACAGGATCCCTGCTCTGCAGTGAGTGGGGAAAACACTATTCAGAGGCCTACAAGCATTTGTTCTGGCTGTGAGGCTTCCTTGCAGTGGAGGGATCTCTCCGTCTGTCATGGGAGGGACATGGAAAGTCAGAGCTGGGCTTGCAAGTGCTGGCAGATGTCAGTCACATCACAAACATAGGATAAGGTGACCTCTCCAGTGTGTCAGAGCAGCATGATATTTTGGAGCTATGTAGCAACATGAGACACAGAGTCTACATCCAGTACCTGAACGTCATGTTCTTGTGGTTTCCTTGTGTGAATGCTGCTGGAGATGGAGCTCACGTCAACAGGATGGTTTCAATTTGTATTCAAAGATAAGGCTGAGTGACAGAAAATCCCTGCAATTAGATTGTTTGGTGAGTATTTATTTATTTGCTGACTAAGTCTAGTGTGAGCTCACCAGCATTGACCTATTGCTGTGCATGTGAGGTTTTTATGGTTGTACAGAGGACGTTGGTCTATTTCACAACTGCTGCTTGAATTAAAACAAACTGTATTCCTTCCTCTTCCTCTCTTCCTTCCCTTGGTCCAGTATGTCCTACTTGCCTGCACCATTTAGTAGAAATGCTGATTTTAGCCAAAAATCTGTGGTAACACTGACCTTGCCTAAGCTTTTTCTTTGGAAGCCGTGCCCTTGCTATAGAGGAAGGGATACTCAAGGAAGGCCTGGGTTTTGCTGGTGGCTCAGATGTGGTGGTGGTGTATGTATCAACAAGGGCTGAAATAGGTCCGTTTCCTGGGGTCAGCAGGAAAACTTCAGCCTAAAAGATAGAGGAAAACTTAAAGGATCACAAAACATTTGTAGATCTACTTACAAAAGGTATGAGGCTAATGAACCCTGTGGAGAACAGACAAGGGAAGCACAGAGTCAGAACTGAGAGAATTGGGGTACGTTCAAACAGCACAGAGCATAGTCACATGCTGAAGATCTCTTGAGCTAATGGGCCCTCTGCAGCCCATTGCTGCCTGTTTATCTCATTTTTGTTTCTTTTCTTTCCATTGCATAATGCTTGTCATGGCATTATGGACTTGCAGGATGTGGGGTGTAGGACTGGGGCTCCAGTCCTAGCTCCAAAAATGAAACGGCATCACTCAATTATGAACCTTCTTCATGCTGTAGCTGGGGGAGCTGATGCTGGACCACTGTGAGCATTTTTTCTACTGGCCTGCTGCTGAGAGCAGGCTCACAGGGCTGCGAAGGAATGTCCTGAGTTTCTCTATCAGGTAACAGAGCAAAGCAGGGCAAAGTTAACTTTTCACGTGGCAGAGGATGTGCGGAGTGCTCAGGAGCAGCCAACAACCTGATCTCAGTGACATGGTATTCGGGTTTCAGTGAGAGTCTGCCATCTGTCTGTATCCCACCCCTGAAGCCGGTGGCACGGAGATGGAGCCTCATGTTTACCAAAGCGTGAGACAAGGTTGCTATATCAAGACAGGTTATCTGGTACCTCCCTGTATCACCACTGTACAGGGCAGAATCTCTGTCCAGGAACTGCGTGGGCACAGGAAGTCCTCTTGGGCTGCAGCGTCAGTTACAGTGTCAGTTATGGAACATGGTCTCCCAAGTGCTGGAGGATATTGTGAGGACCTGAAGCCCAGACAGAAGGGCAGATCTTGGCACTGGCTGGTGGTCCTGTGAGCACAGTGGGTCCTGCTTGCAGCTGTGCCCTGGTGATGCATTTGCATGTTCACTGCACCTACCTCCTTTCTTCTGCAGCATGGGTCTTTTTACAGCCCGGTCCTTGTCTCTGTGCTCATGGATGGCAGAAAGACCTGCAGCTCTTAGAGGGCATGTTCAAAGGTGCCTGCTGAGCTTTGTTCCTTTGAAAATCTAGCCCTGAGATTGTAGTGGCAGCTGCTTTTCTTCCCTGTACTAGAAGTGCTGTGGCCTGCAGGCCTGAATGTCCCATGTCTCTGTTGCTGGTGCATATCTGTCATTGGAATCCTACTTATGGCCCCGTTAAGTTTTCTCACACCTTATGGCCAATTCTGGCTGCCGCATGTCTTGCCATGCCACAGTCAGAGGTATTCTTGTTGTGTATCTCATTGATGGTCATCTTAACTGGTGGACTAATGCCACTGAAAATGAGCATGGTGCTCTGTTCACCATCTCCACCACTTCTGTGGCTGGAGGAGGAGCTGGCAGCTACAGATGTGTTGGCAACTTCACTCTCCTGCTGTTGGGGCCCCCCAGCTTTGGTGGGTTTTGGTGGCCCTAAGTATGTTTCTGCAGAGCRTATTGCCTGGTTGTTGAATCACAAAGTTGTCCTTCCCTATTGCCATCCCACCTCAAAGGGAGATCTGACTAACCTAATGGAGAAGATAGCTCTGATGCACTAACATCAGTGGAACTGAGCCCCTCTGATTGTCCCTATGCAAGAGAAGCAGTGCAGCACCAAAGAGGAAGAAAAAAAATAGGGTTGAATACAAATGCTTCAATTTGATTATATCACCAACCACAGCAGGCAATTCCTGGCATAGTTTGGAAATATTGATCAAAGCTCCTTTTGCAGGGGGGATGGGGACAGACACAATGAGGGGAGAAGAGCTGGCAGCAGTTTGCTTGCTGCCTGGCTGCCCTTAAGAAAAGGCAGCTGTGCACCTGGCTTTTTGCATGTACATGCAGAATACTGTGAGGTCCTTTACGTGAGGATGACATAAGCAATTTGACCTATTCATGAACAGTCTGATGTGCCTAGGGCACAGCAGAGCTCCTTGTAAGGACACCTGTGTGTTAGTCACTCCAACACCATCTGTAGTGAACACTTAAACTTGCAAACCATGATACCTGTTGAGGAATCTGTGAGGATGGATCGCAGAGAGTAAATATATTGTTTTCTGTTCTTGGTGGTGGTGGTGATGTGAAGCATTTAATATCTTAATATTTAAGATATGGGCAGATATTCTAGGTAGGCAGGCAAGATGTGGCTGATATCTGGACTTTGGGTCACTTGTCCCATCTGGCACTCTAGTTCTTGGTTAGATTTTTCTCCTTGAGAGTTTACCTTCAGGATAGCCTCTCCTAATGCTAATTGTGCTAGATTCCCTAGCTGGACCAATTAGCTACAAATAGAATGATGACTTCAAGAGTTTTCCTTTGAAAGTGTCTTTAGGGAGAACAAATGGGAAGAACTTGAACAGGCCATCTGCTCCCCTCCCATACGGCTGTGCTGAGCCAGGCCCTGCAATAAGGTTGGATGAAAGTCAAGATGTGCCAGGACGAGGGCAGTGCAGTGAGGAACCATGTGAGGAGACAGGAGCCAGAGCAGGATTGAGGGGCAAGCCTCTCCTGTGGCAGGCTAAACATGAGGCACCACAGGGTTTGTTAGTTCCAGGTAACTGGAAAGCAACTAGAGGTTCACATTTATTTTCCTACAGGTTTGTGTCTGTGGTTATTACCACAGTCTGGCAGGGACAGTCCAAGAGGGTCCAAAGGAGATATGGAGTCACAACATGTGTGAGAAGATCCAGGAAAGCAGGAACTAGTTCTGCTGCTCTGATGATCTTCTGACTGGCTGCATGGGAGAAAAAGAGAGCTTTTCGCTGCCGCACTAGGCAATTTAAGCCCTGCAGAACTCCCAAGGTAGTGGATAAGCATAAAACTTGGCTTTGCACAGTACTGAAAGCATCATTGACTTCTCTCCTTTTTGCGGGTAGAAAGCATGGCTTGCGGTGTGGTGTAGGAGATGTAGGCCCCATTCTCAGCTCCATCCCAGGTAGGACGTGTTGGTGGCTAGGCTTGGCTCAACTCATGAGTGCACAAGAAGGTGCACTGCATTGGGAAGAGGCCTGTTAAATCCTATTGGGCCAGGGACCAGTCTTGGGGAGTAAAATTAAATGGAGCCCCTGGAAAACTGCTGTTCCCTCCCAGCCTGCTTTGCTAAGGGCCCTGACTGCTGTCCTAGGACTGTCTCCTGCCCCCGGCACCTCTGCCTTGTGCTGTCAGGGGACCTCCTGAAACCTACCCCAGCTAGGCTGTGCTATAGGGCAGGGACTGTAGCAAATATGGCCAGGTTGGACTGGGACTGATTTTCTCATATCTATCCTGATCCCTGGAGCCAGGGAAGTCCAGAGAGCAAGCTTGGGAGAAGAGCTGAGCCATTTACTGATACCCATAGCACAGCTGAGCTGACTTGTGGAGAGCTGTGGGCCAACAGCTGATGGCTCCTGCCAGCTATGTGCCCTATTAAACCCCAGGGTGTGAGTACGCTGCAGTATTCAGCTGAAGGTCTGTGAGCTAGGCCCTTCCTTCAAGGACACAGTCATTGCCTTTCCTTGCTTCTTGGGGCAGAAGTCTCCGTGGCTCAGGTGGGGATATTGCTGCAGCTCCACCCTGCTCCATTTCCCATGGGAGAGGTGCCATGGGGCAGCCCTGACTCCCCAAGAGTACAGCCTGGGCCTCCATTTGAATAACTGTGGTTTCCTGCTGATGCCCAGAGGTCTGGGGATTTGGTTCCCAAGCCTGGTGCATCAGGGAGGAGGCAGAACCTGGATATGACTGTCCTGCAACCTCCTGGGAGGTTTGTCAGTATGGGAAAGGAGCCATGGCTGAGTCTTCCTGGGCTCCTTGGGGCTCAGAGATGCCCCATGTGATTTCTGGAACCAGGCAGGAAAGAGGCAGGACTCAGCACCTGCATTGTTCCATTTCATGGTTTTCAGGGAACTGTGCCCCTGGTATGCTGTGCTCATGTTAGCTGAGGATTTTGTGTCCAGTCTGTGATGTTTTTCTCTTCTGGTTGAGCCAGGTGATGTCCTCATGTGTCTGGTGACACACAGCTTGTCAGTAGGTCCACTGGAGGAGAAACAGGCATATCTCCTATGCCACAGGGATATTAAGCAGAAAGATCTTTCCAGTATGTAGGGCACAAACTTAGCAGGATTTGCAATTCATGTTGGAACTGTCAAATCCTTGTATGTTATATCTTTGGGCGTTGTAGATCATATTTCTTCTCTAACCTCAGGTGCCCTCCTGGGTTTGCCTATTCGGTTAGGACTTAGAGTTATGAGAAACACTAGTGTTCTGCTCTCTAGTTTGGGTTCAGCTTCCTTTATTGGGTTATTCCTGCCACCAGGAAGAGCAAAAAGACCAAACAGAATCCCCTCTGTCCCAGCAATGGAGGATTCCCAGTTCCTCGCTTCCTTGCCTCCTGGCCAGCATGTGGGGAGGTCTGTCACAGCTCAGGCCAAACACAGCCTGGGAGCTGATTGCTCCAAGCTGCCTTTGCTCCATGTTATGGTGAGGAGAGGAGTTAGTGTAGCTTGAGCTGTGTTCCCTCTATGTTTGTGACCTTGCTCCCTTTGCTTTGAAAAAAGACGGGTGTGTAGCTGCTCTGCCAGCCAGTGGGGCACTGTGTGGCAAGGAGCACAAAGGCAGGCCAGCATCAGCAGGAACAGAGGATTGTTAGCTTGTGAGGCAGGACCATGAGATGGTCAAGCACAAAGACTAGGACCAGGTTCCTGCTTTGTCCCATCCCATCTCCGAGGCTCTATGTGCTCCCCAAGCTGATGCCATGCCAGCCTGGCCCTTGCCCATGCTTTCCCTGATCCCCAAACTCTTGCTGCCAATTGGCACCCTGTGTCCTGCAGACTTCTCCTGCCATGTTTATAATTCTCTGCTGCAAAAGCCCTGGTTCAAATCCCAGGGGATGAACCCATTGAAAGCTGGGTGGAGTCAGGCCTTTGCTTGGGCTGAGCCGCACCTCTGCAAGAGGTAGCATGTCATTGCGTTGCTCTCTGTCCCTGTGCTGGGCAGAACAGGGAGGGATCATGCCCCAGGCCTGTTCCTGGCATTGTACATCTCTTGGCATGTGGACCCAGCTTTACATGGGCCCAAGCCATGAGCAACTGGATCCAGAGATCTGCCTCTCCTCCTTCCATCCTTTTGGGGGAAAGAGATGTCCTTGCTGAGCAGGGTCTGCTTGTTCCACATGGAGGGGGAGTGCATGTAGGGGACCTTGGATCCCTTTTGGCTGTCTGGGCATGACTTGGCCTCTGCAGAGGGTCAGGTTAGGTCTTGTGTCCAGGTGCATGCAGCCAGGTTGATGCAATGCGTCTGTTCCTGTTTGGTGGGGAATGTTGCTCACCTGCCTGGGGAGGCACACGCGCTCTCATGGCTTTGTGCAGCCTGCCAAGTCTTAATCTCCATTGTTTGACAGCTGGCTCTCTGCTGACGTCAATCCCATAGCTCAGGGGGCTTTTCAGGGAGGAATGGGCAAGTCTCCGCATACGCGTGCTTGCAGGCTTACCAGAAAAACATAGCACTGAAACCACAGAGGGAGTGGGGCGGGGGAGAAGAAGAAAGAAAGAGGGGAGTGCAGCACAGAGCGAGAGCTGCTTGTTTGGAGGCTGAGAAGCTGTTCCAAGGGCTGCTGCTCCCTTGCAGCAAGGCCCAGCCCCAGGAGCTGCTGGCTGATTCACGCCTGAACCTACCTTGTCAAGCAGCATCCATGACATGAAGAAAAACACCACCTTACACCTTCAGCTTGCTGGTAAGCTCTGCTCAGCTCCCCTCTCCTGCCCTCGCAGAACTGGCCTACCAAACTCCCTCCCACTGTACCCCCCTTGCTGGGGAGGGGTCAGTAAGCATCTTATTACCTTTCTGGTCCCTCTCCTGGTCTCCTCCTCAGAGCCAGTCAGCTGAGATCACTGATGTGATGAGGAGCTGGACACTGTCTGTCTACTGCCAGGTAACTGCTGCTCTCCTCTCATGCTCATCTCAAACCTTGCCTAGGGTAGAGGTGTGGTATTGTCTCTTCCTTTATTATATTTCATTAAAGAAACTGTTCAGTCCTGTGTGGATTGTGACAGCTTTGGATATCATTGTCCTGTCTCAAGATTGCTTTTAGTGCTAGCCAACATATGCCCAGCTACATTGTTTTTTCAGGAGAATAAGCTGCGGCCTATTACGAGAGCAACACTTCCCTTCCCTCCTTGTAGACTGACCCTTCCTCCACCCATTAGAGGATGTAAAGAGTGATCCACCTTGTGCTTACTGCTCCATTCAAAGCTGAGCATCATTTGTTGCTGTGTGCAGGTGTGGTCCAGGTCCGGCTCTGATGTGCCCATCTTGCAAATTATCACTGTTTGGATTTAGAACCTGGGAAGGGCTCTTTGAAGAGTCTTGGCATGGAGAACGCTGCTTCCCAGTTTGGACAGTTGGCTCTTCTGCTTCCATTTGTGACCTTAACAGCACATCCTGATGGCAATTGTTCTCCCGGGCTGGAAATCCTGTCTGCTCTTTTCCCGTAGGGCTTACACTCCCAAGCGTCTTGAAGTCTTTGGACAATCCAGTTAACCTTTCCCGCAAGAGAAATGACTCTCACCCTTCTGTTCTGCTGCAGCCAGGCAGGATCTATTCCTACCCTCAGCCGGAAGGACACCTCTCTGACATGATCTGTTCCACTCTCTGGCTTTTTCTTCTCAGCATGACTAGCATTAATGTCTTTAAATATTTTTAGTCAAAAAAAGCAAACTGGAGAATGAGGAGACAAAGGAGGAGGAAGCCAGGAATGTGCTTGTGATGTGCCCTTTACCATAAGTAGCTCCAAAGGGATTTTTTTTTTTTTTCCCCTGACCTAGAAAGAAACCTTGCTGAAACTATCCTGAAACTCAGTCTGGGTCATACCTGTGAGGTGGAAACCCTTAAGGCCGTTTCAGGTCTCTGTATAGAGCAAGTCCAAGGCCAGAAGGGTCAAAGGCCTCTGAGGATCAAAGTAGCAGATTTACAAACTAAGTTTTTCTTCTTTTCTTTTACCCCTTCCACCCCTAGACAGTAAACTGACATCAGTGTGGAAGAACATAAGTAGCCGTTGGAGCAAATTACTTAATGTCCTGATTTAAGTTGCTTTTTCATTATGTTTGCACCTCTGGCATCTGTCTCTGTTCTTTCCTGACTACATATTTTTGAGGCCTTGGAAACTGAAAATTGGATGATAGCCACCAGGCAAGACTTTTAGTAAAGCATTTGAATTTTCAGATCTCTGGTGAAGTACATTCATTACTTTTTGCTTTAGAGGAGGGAAATATCAGAGGTGACCCTGCGCGAGCATTGCTGGAGAAAGCTGGATTCCTCAGTGTGGTTAGTCAAATGCTATGATTCAGCCCTCCCACAACAAATGATGTTTTCAGGAGTGTGCCTTGAATTTCTGTTGCTTGAAGTTCTAATCTGGAGGGTACATTTGGGCCATGTAACTCAGATTTTTCTTCATGGACATAAAGGCTACATTTGATCACCAAAAAATAAAAAATAAAATTTTGATCACTTGATTCCAGGATCAGAGACTTTAAGAAAAATAGCACCAGAATTTTTAGGCTTAAGAAAGACAGCACAAGGCCACAGCATCTTCTTGTGTGTTGTCTTATCTTCTTGCCTTCCATCTGCAGAACTTTGTTCACCTGCATGGGTTCACACATTTCATGTTCTCTGTCCACAAACAAGCAACAGGGTGATGTCTACTGGCATACTTTCTCACTGTGGGTACGTGAGGCGGCTTAGCCCAGTGGAGCACAGTTGTGTGCTGGGTATCCCTGTGCAACTGCGAGATGAACAGATGTTCATGGAGAACCCGTTTTCAAACTCTGGTACAGACACTACCTTGTACCTACACTATCTTGTGAAAAACTTATTGGAAGCTGATCATGCACCTCTGGCACTATGTTGGCCTATGAATATCAGCAAGACAAGATTTAAGAAGAGAGAAGATGTTTTGTTAATTACTAAAAGATGTTGCTTCCTTCTACAAAACTGATCTCACTGCACTAATGGCAACAGTGCTGCTAGGTGCTGTGATTTTGTCCAAGACTTATACAAAATGCGGTTCGCTGAAGGGCAAAGTCTTGGGAGCCCTGTGACTGTGGAAAATTGAGTAATTGTGTTTAAAAGACACAGCTAGCCTCATAACAGAGGAGTGAAGTGTGAGAATGTGATCACAGAGATGGATTCAAAAACACACAGGCAAGGGACAATTCAGTGATCAGTCATTTTTCAACCCTTTTTCTGGATTTCAGGACGATCCTCATGACATTTGCATGCTTGGCCTTAGCAAGTCAATGGCAGCTAACTTCTCTTTTCCTGTCCGCAGCCTTGTGGGAGAATCCAGTTACCCATGGGGAAATTGTCAGATCAGCCCAAGTCCTCCTGTCTGTTGCACCTTGTCTCCCACTCCTTTCCGAGGTGCTCCTCTTCACAAACAACCAGGGGCCACAGTGCTCTATCTCAGTCTCTCCCTAGCTCTAATTCTGCTCAGCTTCTCTGGTTTAGTGATTGCCCTTGGATTTGTTCACTCTTCTGTTAACTTGTCCATTCGCCCTCTCAAATCCCTATAAGCTCCGCGAAGTTTTTAGCCCAGGTACTTGCATGTCCAGGAGCCTGGGATGATGAGCAGGGTGCTTTTGGAAGAGGAACTGAAGATGGAAGTTGTCTCATAACAGTGCTGATGGGTGAAACCTTTGGGGAGCCTAGAGTGAAAAAGCTGGTTTCTAAAACCAGAGCAGTTTGTCCTTCTGTCCTGTTAAGAAATGGGATCTGGGGTTTGGATCTTCTTTTTGGCTTGTCATTTTGAAATGGCCCTGAACATTACAGGGGCTGAATTTCTTCTGGTACGGCCAGGTTTGCAGTGGCTGAGGGGATTCTTCTCCAAAATGCCCACCAGCCTGGGATGAGGCTGACTCTGCATCTCTCCCAGAAGGGCTGCCAATCTTGGCTTGAAGATCACATGGGAGAGAATCCACCCTCCCTTTGGTGGTTACAATGGTTAATCACCTTCACCATTAAATATTGGGGCCTTACTGGAGTTTGGCTTTCTTTCCCAATTGTGATGGCAGACGCTGTCTGTCTGGTGAGCCAGGGACTGGTGATCTTGAGATCTTCAAAGCCCCCTTTGAAACAATGGCTAACAAAAACTCTTCCAGATGCCAGCAGCTTTGCTCATGAAAGAACTCTTGTTGCTTTGCTTGCCCCAGGAGCTAGGGAGTGTCTGGTGGAGAGTGGGTGGGTGGCTGGGATTCTGTGAGCTGGTATGGAGGGTGCTTGCTAGTGTAGACAAGCAGCCTGGCCCTTCAATGCATAGTGGTTGGCCAAGACCCTCCTGCCTTGGAAGAGGCCTCCTTAGGGGGTCTTCAAGTCACTGATTTGCAATGCAGGTGGTGAGGGAAGCCAGTGGAGGGGGACCTGCAAGTGAGGCTCCAATTTGCAAGGCTTTGGAGAAATGCTGTGCTGAGCACGCAGGGAGGAGTTGGTTGGTGTTTATAAAGTCAGTCCTTTTTAGGAAAGTTTGTTTGTCCACGTCCTAACAGCTGAGGTTTGCTAGGGTATGGTAGAAAAATGATGTTCTGCTCCCTCACCCACTAACAAATGCCAGCTTTTGGGTGCTGAGCACAAGTAAAGGGTATGGGCCTGTGTTCCAGGCACATGGGGGCTGCAGCCTCCCCTTCCTGCTGTGAAACCCCATGTGCCAATGGCTAGTCCACCCTGCTGGCCAGCAGGCCTGGCACGCAGGGCTGCAACCCACAGGTAAGTGGGTACCGGTTCAGAAAACAGGGTTCCCCACAACATGGTCCTGCCAGTCTTGCTTGAGGACTGCTTACAGCCCAAGGGAGGGCAGAGGCGATGGCCAGAGCCTGGGAGTACGTTTAGCTTGGCTTGCACCCTCAAGTGCTCCCTTTCCTTTTGAGGATAAGGCAGCCAGCCCAGAGAAGGGACCAATATCCTTTGACTGCCAGATGCAAACTGGTCTTTTTTGTAACAATGTTACAAACATCATTATTTTTATTTTCATCCACTTTTGACAGGGCTATGTAAGAAAAGGGAAACTATTTCCATCTGCCAGAAAGTCACTTCGAACCGTTTGTGATCTCCCCTTCCTCAAGCTTTTTATTCTTCCTCTTAAAAAGTTAAGTCAAAAGCTTGTCTTTTTCCTTTTTCCTTTTTTTTTTTTTTTTTTTTTTGTCTTCTGATAAAAGCCATGTTTGAATGAAAAACGTGTTTGCCCAGTTTCAGCAATGAGGCAGCAGGCCTCCATAGACAGTGAGGACAGTCCTGGCAGGTCAGCTTAGCCTGAGGCTGGTAGTTTGCTGTGTGGTTTCTGCGCTCTGGCAATGACATGATTTAGGTTCAAGGGCACGAGTTGCCTCTGAGGATACCCAACTCCCCTGCATTTCTCCCCGGTTCTTGGCCTCGTACTGGAGGAGGAGGCCATGTCATCCATCAGAAACAGTTTTTCTGACACAGGGAAAGCGGAGGCAGAATTGAAACTTTGTAACAACTTAAACCTGAGTGCGTGGTCCTAAGCCAACGTGGAGATCTTGCAGAAGCACATCTAGCAGTTGATAACCACAAACATCAACAAGCCAGGCAGTTGAAATACCTAGGAGCAGTAATTAGGGAGAGCAATCTAAGAAAGAAAGGAGGGAACGTGCAGAGCTGGAATGTCTACTCCTTCCCTCTGCAGACAAGTTTTTCTTTTTTGCTCCAAGCAACAGTTGAGAAAGACGAGGCTTTGCACATGCATGGCTGTCATAAAGCCTCTGGGTTTTGCGTGAGAGCTGGGAACTAAGAGAGAAAGAAACAAAGGGAAAGCAGTTAAAGCATTTTTCTGGTCTTTATGACCAAGTAAGGATGAATTGTGTCTGGGGTGTGATGAGGAGGGACTGGCCATGAGGACAGTGAGATGGGATGTGGGCAGTCTTGGAGAATTGGTGCAGTTGGATGCCTTTGGAGAAGATCTTGGAGGAGGGCCGCTAGTGCTGGCCATCCTGCTGGAGCACAGGAGGAGGGATTGAACGATCCCATGGGCTCCCTTCCAGGCCTGTTTCCTGTGACACCATGGTCCTACACTCATGGTACCTGAGCAGGCATACTCCTGTGCTGCCTGGGCTCCCATCTCTCCTTTTGAGGGTGATGGGAGGACACCAGGCAACATGGATGAGTCTAGGGTGGGAGAACTGGGGTGCAAAGTGCTCGCTGGGGACTGGAAACCAGAGGTGTCTGAGGGGTGGGGATCTTTGGATTCCTTCCATAAAAAATTAATATTTTCTGTGGAAAGTAGATTGTGAAAAATGTGGGGTTTGTGGGGAACTTGGTGCCTCCTCCCGTCACAGGGAAGCAGTCCCTGAGCTCAGCACTGGTTTCTAAAGCCAAGCACCATCTCCACCCACCTCTCTCACACTTCTGTGGCTAATTAAGCACACACAGATAAAACTAACTGATCCTTGTGGTGTCTCTTGTTCTGGGTAGCTACAGTAGCAGAGGATGAACTGGTTTAGGTTAGAATGAGCTTCAGTGTTCAAGATTCAATATTTTGCCCATTCAGTGCTCATTAGAAGCAGAAGAAGTTGTTTGGAATCTTTTTTATTAGATTTGCTTTTTTTAAAAAAAGCAAATATCCACACCTGTGGAGGATGGTGGCAAAGCAACTGCCCATAATGGTCCCTCTTTCCAGCATACACGCGCCTGGCTGTGATTTGTTTCACTCCTTGCAATCATGGAGATAGGGAAGTCCCTGGTTCCTGGAGCTCTCCAGCAGTTTAGTTCTGAGAAATGGCCTTCCCTGTAAACTGAGGTCATCCTATAAAACTTACTAATTTGGTCACAAATGACTCTATCACAGTTTGTTGTTTGTGCGTCTGTATGGCTTTGGAATTGTTGGGTTTTTTTAAACAGAAAATGTCTTTTGGGAGGAAACAATTTATTTTGCAGAACGCCCCATTGCCCCCAAATGGAGCAGCTTTCAGGAAAAACAATAGGTGGAGAAGAAACAAGAATGGTGGAAAAATGCTGCATCTTGATTTAACACTTTTCCTACTAGGATCTAATAACCTCTTTTGCTTTGCACTGGCCTGTCTGTCCCCTAATGCTCATATGTCAGGAATTGCAGCACCTCAGCAAATTGACAATGAGGTCCTGGGGCGAGGAGACATTGCTCCACAAGAGGCTGTGCCCTTTGCTCTCTCCAGCCCTCAAGTTTTATCATGACTGCCCAACCCCCACTATCCCACTATGTAGTTCCTAAGCCCATGAAGCAGGGAAAGGAGGGAGTTCACTAACAAGAGAAAAAAAATCAAGATTCAGCTTGGTTAAACAGAGTATTATTTGCCAACCTGATCTCTGCAAACAGACAGTGCATAAAAAGCCTTGATGAGAACCTCTAGCACCAAAGTCTGTTTTTGTAAAAAGCACTTTCTTTCCACTCTTTAGTAGTCTATTGCAGGGTGGTCCTTTTGGAGTACAAATATTTTGAGCAAGGTAAATTATATTTAATTAGTTTTTGTTAAAGTACTGCCAACTTACCCCTTTATTAGCTGCATGGAAACTCACTTAGCTTCTGAAAAGGCTTGAAAACAATAAAGCAGGGCAAATATCCTATTCACATCATGCTTGTTTCCATCCTGTACAGAACCAGGGACCACCAGACTCCCTGGGATATGCCGTGACTTTCTAACCTTGGCAAGACAGGCTGGAGTGAGTTTAAAATAATCTCAATGATGTGTTTTCACTAGTTTGTGCTTCCAAAAATGCTGGGATTGCTTCCAATCTCTCACTTCCCAGTGGAGGAGGTGCCTGGCCCCAGCTCTTTGGGAGGAAACAGAGGATGTTTTCACATCACCCAGGTTTCCATGACAAGAGACTCATGGCTATCACACCTCAGGAGGCAGATGCGAGCCAGGAATGAGTCGCAAGTCCAGAGCAGCAGTGGGGGAGGCTACGGCTCCTCCCTCACTAACAGCGCAGAGGCCTTTCTTATCACATCCCTGTAAGTCTTCCTGGCCCCTACCTGTTCATTAAGTAGAAGAAAGATTAGGAGGTGATTTGTCTGCAGTCTGTGAGTGCCAGCACAAAGATAACAGCCCAATATTAACAGGTTTTCTGCTCCAGGAGGCAAAGCTGTTCCAAGAAGCTGAAATTCAGTAAAGCCCAAGCCATAAATGAAATTAAATGAACATTTCAAACAGTGGTGTATGATTGCCCAGCACATGAAGCTTAATCAAAAACATAGTGACATCTCTATTGCTGCATCTTTACATCAGGAGTGAATGCCTTTGTGCGTCCCCTGCAAATTCTCTGGCCTGCATAACACTGGTACTGGTTTAGACCAGCCAGCTCGGATACAGGCATGATCAGGCCAGACCAGGTCCAGAATCAAGTTTCTGGCTGGGGCCACTATCAGCTAACATCAGGTAGCAGGTCTAGGAAGTTTTGGAGCCCTGTGGCATGTAGACATGGGAGATATCCACCACATTAACCCCCATCATGCTCGCAGACCCAGATGTCCTTTTGGACTTTGAAAGCAATCAAATGTCCCACTGTGAGAAAAAGCAGGTTTAGCCTCTGATACCTGCGTTAGGCTAGTTGCACTGTCCAGCCAGCATGAACATGACTGTTTGTAGATCCTCAGTCCTCACTTGCTCTGCTCCTGGGCTTCTATTTCCTGCCCTCTCCTCTGCCTCTGTGGCATTTGTTTCCAAATTATTTGGGATCCTATTGGTCTCCTTTAAGATCTGTCTTTTCTGTCTCATTTCTGTAATTTTCCATACTGTTGGAGCCTAGCACATTCCCATTTAATTAGGAAATTAAACTGGGGGGAAGAACTATGACTCTTCAAACCTGCTTTTACCTAGGTTATGCTTGGTTTCAAGTATCTCTTCTGCAATTACTGACTTCCATCCTAAGTGCTGAATCCTTACCAAAGAGCACCCTTCTCACAAGTGTTTATTGTGCACAGGTATTGGAGGAAAAAACTGCCCAGACACATGCCTGCAGGTGTGTTAACCACCTGGCAGCATATAGCTTTCTCTTTGTCTGGTCTGGGTCCACTCCCTGTCAGATTTAAGGGGAAAATCCGCAGTAATACAAACAGAAGAAACCATACCATCATTCCATTCAGATTTCCCCGAATCTTCTTGATAAGGGGCATACACCTTCTGTTTGAGCTCTCCAGGTGTCCTGTTTACCTTCCTCATTGGAGTCCCCATGCCACAGGAGAACTTGGGAGACTTTTCAGCATCACTTGCCTTGAGAAAATGGGAATGACTCAGGGAAGGCTAGAAGTAAGTCACTGCCTGGGCACTTTGCTGCAGCCTGGAAGATGCCAGCACCACAGATAAGGCTTCCTGGGAGAGTGGTTATGAAAGAGGGCAAGAAACATCTGAGTCTCAGCATGATGTCAGTGTAGAGCAATCCACTGCAATGTGCTCTAGTTCTTTTTTCTCCCTCTGTCCCTTCTGAAAACATATTTCTAGTTTCATCCTTGTCATGAGAAGATGCTGCTTCTGTAAATGTTAGTCTCATCAAATATTTGGAAAGGTACTGTTTTTCCTGTTCATCACTGCAGAGGGAAGTGTCAGCATGGGGAACCCATCAGAAATACTTTTTGCCTGCACTATGTTCCTGGCGAGTATGACAGGAGCAGGAGAGGGGCTGGATTTGTCAGGGTACATCATTGTGCAAGGTTGAYTTGGCCCTTCTTGGTAAACAACAGGATGGCCCTGTGAATGAGAAACTGCATGTAATAGGACCTTATCATGTATAAATATGGAGTGAATTAAATCAAACCACACATAAGTCTCCAAGACTTATGTCTACACTGTTTCCATGCAATGCCAAGCAGGTCTTGCAAGATCAAATTCATGACCAATGCACATTATCCTGGGCATTCCCCAATCTGTTTGCAGCAATCCCTGGGAAGTGCAGCTGCACTAAGCCCTCCTTTATAGGTATCTTCAGGATATTCCAAAGATGGTCAGGACAGCCCATGCTCCAGTGTGAGCCCAGCCCAGCAACACATGCCAAACCAGGGATTCCCTTCCCTCCAGGAGAGCCTTGCCATGCCCAGATGCACCCAGAGAGGAGTGTGCAGTGCAGGTTTCTGGAAGAGAACAACCCACAGAAGTGCAGGTGGAAGAAGTGCAGCCTCCAGCTTTAGCTGCTGGTGCCCAGGAGATGCCCACCTCGCACGGTCATTGTAAAATGAGGGCCACTGCCAGGGGAAACCCCTTGCCCTTCACAAAGGACTTGGGTGCAGGAGACAGGGTTCCTGTGGCTAGCCCTGGGACAGATGCTGGCTGTGGCTCAGCTCACAGGAAGTGGCTCAGCCTCATCTCTGGTGATGGAGGGCTGTGCTTTGGAATGAGAAGTCCTGGGCTAGTTTTCAGCTGAGGGTGCAAACAGCAGGCTATTTACAGAACAATTTCTCCTGGTGGGTGCTGCTGGGCTCTTTTGTGAAATGTCTTGGCTGAACCAAGCCTGCATAGATGCAAAGGGGGCTGATTTCATGGGTACAAACTAAAGAAGGCAGAAAAAGGCTGTGGACTTGCTGCCTGGGGAGCAGCGTGTTCTCAGAAAGGGGAAAAAAGCCTGAATTCTTGCACTGCCAGAGGTAGGCAGCTGTGATTTCCTATGGTGCTGATCTGCAAGGAAATGACTGATCTCACACTGTGGGGTAAGAGGCCACTGGTGGGGCCTGGTCCTACAGAGTCTGTGGGGCCTTCTTCCAAGGTCCTGCCAGTACAGCCTAGAAATGGCCCCTGAGTGCTGCTGAATGCAGCTAGGGTACAGGCTATCCCCATCTGGCTGTTACCAGGGTTCCCTGTCACTGCTGCTGTTTCAGCAGCTCTTATGTTGATGACCTATGAGAAGGACACCCAGTTTGTTATGCCAGGAAGCACATTGGTCATGTAATATATATATTTTTTTCCCAAGCATCTGCACATGGCAGCCAGGGAACGGCATTGCCCTGTGACCATAGGAAAACTCAGCTATGGTCCCCAGGTTCTTTAGTATTGCAGAAGACATCATCTCCTACGTAGGAACCTGCCATTTGTGCCTATTGTAGTTACTTCGTGGTTTGCGTTCGCAGCCAGGTTATAGAATTCCCCCTCTTTCTTCCAGATGTAAGGGACAATAATTATTAAAGCCCCTTCTGGTTTCCATCTGTCTTCAGCTCTGGACTGAACCCTCTGTGACTTGTCTGGTTAACAAGACAAACGAATAACTAGCTTGATCAATGTGACAGTCCTTGGGTCTTCCCCCACATCTTAAAGGGGCAGCAGATGTGCCAGATTAAAGTGCTGAAACCTCACCAGAGAAGACCTCCCAGCACAGTTCAGGGTTTGAATGATTCTTCTTTAATGTTCTGTGACTCTTCACAGTGTGATAACTGCACCCCCCTCTGTTTTGGGTCTGTCCCAGTCCTGAAGACCATCGCTGTTCTGATAGACAGGATCATGGTCTCATGTGGGCACTGGAAGCCAGGGAGGAGGAAGGGAAGGGCTTGAGAATGGTTTTGATATGTTCACAGCCACCTGAGCTGTAGAAAGGGGAAAGTGCCTTGCATATCAGCTGGGACTGTGTGTTGTCACAGGCAGCAGTGCATGCAGAGCATCACAGGAATGGAGGCAGGCACAGAGGGCCAGATGTGCGTTTGTGTGAGAGGCGTGGGGTTTCACATCAGGCCAGGAGTGAGTCAGGATCAGTGCTGATAGTTTGGCTCCTTTGCTATTCTGAAAAATCATAGACAGTGTTTGACAAGAAGTGGAAACAATGAAGCTGGGGTGGGGGGGGCAGTTATTTTTAATGGAATTGCATGTTTGGACCTTTAGCTGTCTTTGCATGAGTACAACCCTGCTCTTTTCCCTTCCTGTCAAGAAGAGAGAAGCAGGTGCTTGAGACCAATCTGGAGCTAAAGATGTGCTGGCAGGCTAGGAATATGCACGCGACAGCTGGCTGACCAGCTGCTGCTCAGCAGGACATGAAACAACAGACGCTCTCCCCTTCTCTTTCAGCAGGGTTACCTATTAATCTAGGTTTTCTTTCCTCAGCCAGCAGCCAGTTCCAACAAGATCTGTAGGAATTAATAGTTCTTGAGACTCTGGGTGAGTTAAGAACCGGCTTCCCACAGTTTGGATGAATCAAGTGAAATGGGTGCTGCTGTTCATGGAAGGAGAAGGGAACAGGGCTCTGGTTAATCCTAATTCTTCATGGCATATTCCTCTCCTACCACCATTGCTTCATTTGTGCCCAAACTGAGCCTAAGCCAGTGTTGCTCCCCTGAGAGTCAATCTCATGGTGGGATTGGTTGCATCTTGGGAAAAGGAGAAGGCTCTCAAAGTGCCTTTGGCCTGTTGTTGGCAACTGGAGGTGTCAAAGAGGATGGCTTGGGTCTCCGGAAGACCCCACACGCAAGGGCCTCTGAGGATGGGAGGAGATATTGTCTTGCACTCTGAGTCATGCAAGAGAGGAACTGTTGCTGAGCTCCACCTATTCCAGCTATGTTACAACTGCTGCGTTGTTTGGTCTAGCAGGGGAGATGGTTCAAGCCCAGAGATACCGCCTGTAAGCTATGAGTCAGTCATTGTCCAGAAAGTCTCCAAGGGATAGATATCATATCTTATTTCCCTGGCTATCTTCTCAGCAACTGCATCCTACAGCTGTCCTGGCTTCTTCATGTCCTGTTTTGCTTGTTGCCTCCTGGCCGTAGAGTGTTGTCTCTGAAAGGGGAAGTGTTCACGGTGCCTTTCAGTCTATTCTGCCTAAATTTAAACTGCTATTTTTGTCTTGACAGTCTCATTGTGTCTCTCTTAAATTATGAACAAATAGTCCAAAAGTCATGTGAGGAAAGCCATTGTCAAATGTTCAGTGCCATGGTGAGATGAGTTGCTGCCGTCACATGATCAAGACTTCATGCCAGAAAAGCCCCATCCCACTACAGGCGTGTTCTCTGAGAGGGACATATTTTTATTTCTTAGCGATGGTCCCCCAAAGGAGCAGGAAGGAGGCAAGACCAGAAGTAAGATAACCTGATTCTGTTTCCATTTAGCTGTGGAGACCCCGCTTGAGTGTTTCCAGTCAAGACACCCTCTCAAAAGAGTGTCAGCACACAGATAATGCAGGCAGACACATTTCAGGAAGCAGTTCCCAGAACTGGCTTAAAATTTCCTATTGGTATGACTTGAACTAAAGGCTGTCCTTGCAAAAGAAAGAAAAGTGAAGCCAGGGGTCAAACAACAGGAACAGGCATTGAGGAAATGTTCTCAAGTTGAAATTAATGCATTTGCAAGGATAGCATGCCGTTAAGAGTGAGTCACAGAGCTTTTGCTTTCATGATGATTAGGGGAGCACAAGAGTGTGGATATTCTGTTGTCTTTTTGGCATTATGGAGGAGAGGGTCTATGCTGAATGGGATGAGGACTTCAGTGGTTCCTCACCTAAAGGAGGCTGGAACTTGGAAAGGGACGGCTTGGCATACCCTGTTGACCTAATATGAAAGGTCATTTGCAAAAAGTTGAACAGCTGGCCACAAAAAGCACATTGGTGTCTGTGCAGATTTTCACTGTCCTAACCTGAGATTTCCTTGGCATTGACCAATCCTGTCAAATGCAGCTATTCCTGCTGAATACCAGTTCCACAAGAAGATCTGAAGAAAGAAGGTAACTGCAGAAGGACCGTGTAATGCTAAATGTTGACCAAAGACTACTTGTGCAGGCCTTATCCTCTGCCATCCCACACATATGGTGAACTCCAGCAAGGAGTTCAAGGGAGTTTCTTTTCTAAAGAACAACAGCATCTCCTGAACCTTCCCTCTTTCTGAGGGCGCAAAGACTATTTACAGTACTATTTCTAAGGGAAAACAGGTAGCTTGCTCCCTGAGCCATCAGCTCACTGTTGAAACAATTGCCCTTGGGTGGTGTTCAGTGGACAGCCACTGGCCTGTAAACCACATCCTGGCTCAGTGTTGGGATGCAAAAGGGAGCTGGAGTGAGGTCTCTCTGCAGCCCATCAGTAGAGCTCCTAACTGTCAGCGGGATCTCAGCCTTCCCTTTTGTTCTGAAGCCAAAACCTAATGTCAGGTCCTTTCAGTCACAGTTGTCAGATACAGACTAGGAACACAATATCCCTGAACCAAAATAATTAATTTTTAAGTTGAGAGAATTCATCCCCAACAAGAACACAGCATCTGTCTTGTCCAAAAGGCTTCTTTTAGGTAGGAGTGATCTATCATAGCTGTCAGAGCAATTTACTGATTTCCCTGTAAAAAATAAATATTTGTCTCATTTTTTGGGTGAGGTTGGAAACTGAAGTTAACCAGCCATCGAAAAGGCATACTTGGCTGAGAAGTCAGTCTGTCACCTTATGGGGTGGTTCTGAAACAAATACCAGTAATTTGTGAAGGCAAGCTGTGAGTCAAGTCTAATCAGAGGTGACAGTTCTTCACAAGATGTATGTATTTCTTGATGCTCTGCTTCCTTGTTTATGTTTCAATCAATGATCATTACTCTTCTTGGAACAGCTATAAATAGGTCAGGTTTCTTCACTGACGCTAAATCTAAGCTTGCCTGATAGTGTTGAAATCCATGAGGTACAGAACTATGTTTGCTGGACTTGGTCTAAAGATGTGGTCTGTGAATCATTCCTTCAGCCCCACCGCAGCAAAGACAGTGGTCTGCAATACATGAGACAGTCCAAGAGCAAAAAGGCTTTCTCTGACAGGCAGTTCTTGGAGAGATATCAGAGTAAGACAGTATTCACAGCATTCTGCATGATTTCCAGAGAAGACTCAGGGCAGCCTGTGCTCAGGGATACCAAGAACTTCAAATGCTGACAGAAACCTCATGCATGTCATTAGAAAAGCAAAACCAAAACAGAAAAAGAAACCTTGCTGTGTCTTAAATCTCTAGTTCTTTACAAGTTTCTTGGGGACAACAGTACAAGTATTTCACAAGGCTTGAGTCCACCACTCTAGCCAACGCAAGCTCTAATCTTCTCCAGTGAGGTCACACCACATTCAGAGAGCCATATTTTGCCATGAGTATTCATATAGAGCTTTGTGCAGCAAAGCTGTTTCAAAATCAAGAGAAGTGCTCACTAAAGGGAGAAAAGTTCTGGCTATTGGAACAGGCTGACTCTGAATCTTTAGCAAATAAGCCCATGTATCTTTCCAGCTCATGACACCTTTGGGAACCCTTCAATTTGTCCCCACAAAATGAAGGAAAACATGAAAGAAAGGATCCTGTTTCCAACCTGTTTGACTGTGAAAGCTTTTTTTTTTTTAGTATCAAAAATGGCATATTTTGTTTCAAAACCAAGACTTCTCAGGTCCATTTAGAAAAAGTTTCAGAATCATCAACCCATTTTTGAGGGAAAAATGCAGCAGCTTATTTTTTTCTGAAATGATTTTTTTTGGAATGTGAGCTAATCCCATAGTGTTGAAAAAGCCATGATCAAACAGAAATGTGTTGAAATTGTGAAGGGGAAACATTTCAGGCAATCTGAACTGGAAACTTCTCTCTGTCAATGAACCTCTACAAGAATAGGACTTTTTATCTGGATTTGGGGTGAGAGTGGTTTGAAATTGTTCAAGCTCTCCAGAGATGAGAAAACTGAGGTAGGAACTTGCTCCCATGCTCGTCTCCCTCAGCAGTCCATGGAGGAGATGCAAAGAGTCAGCGTGTTCCAGGAAGGTAGAAATCAAGAGCTTCAAAACCTATTCCAAGGCCTGCTGCTTACTTATTTTATGAACCAAGAGGTCTTTTCACATTTTTGTACCCAGTTACTTTTGCTCATAGTCCATTTAGAGTATAGACTGGGTAGCTTATTTATTTGTTTCCCTAGCTCTAGGCTAGCCTTGACTCTTAAGGTCTCATGACTCCTTTTGTGATTTGCTCATAGAGACTAACACAGATCCCGCTGAAATTTCTTGTGTCTGCATTTTCCCCTTTAAAAAGGATGGTTTCATTAGCTGCACCTGTGGTGTCTGGTTGGATTGCTCTCTGTCACATTGGATGTAACAGTTTGATGTCTCTCCATCACGCTCAGCCCATGCGCTGCATGTGTTCGATAGTTCCTCAGGTCCCTTATGCTGAAATGGAAGCAGTCAGAGGAGGACGGAAATTGTGATGAAACGATTTAGTTGTGCATCAGCAGAAACAAAATGTCATTTCCATTGGAAAATATTTCAAGGTGTTTCAGACTTTCAAGATGAAACAAAATCTTTCCTTGCAAAATGTCAGGTCCAGCCATTGTTCCAGTTTGAACAGCAGTTTCCAAGGAAAACAAACACATTTTGACTTTAAATGGCTAATGTTGATACCAATTCAGAACGAATCTGTCTTACTGCACATTCATAGTTAGGAGACGATTTTGCTGTGATCAAAATTTTCTTTGTCATTTTTGTTTCAGCTTCTCTAAACAGAAAATTTCCAGCACTTTTTGCACAACAGGTGTTGCAGCTTTTCTTCCTGCTGATTTGTGATTCTCTGTCAGTCTTGGGCATAAATGGAGACAACATACAAAGCCACCTCTCAGGCAAAGAAAGGAGGAAGCAAGAGGACGGAATGAAAAGTGAAATCCACTTGGGGTGAAGAGACTGTCCTCGGTGCAATTGCTGGAGCAGCCTTGGGAAGAGACTGAGCTGACAAAGCAGCTCGGACAGAGGAAGTGGTGCAAAACACGTTCAGAAGAGTAGGAACAACAGCCAAGCCAAAAAGCCTCCAAGTTGGGGAACTGGACTGCAGGCCAACAGTGGAGCTGTTGTGACAAGGAACCTGGCTCCTTTCAGGAAGGAGAAGAAAAGGATATCTCTGGAGGAGGAGGGAAATGAAGAGATCTGAACTACTTTGTTCATGCAAAAACGGGTCTGTCAAAACTAATTTCTAGCAAAGCTCTGAAAAACACATGTCAGCAGGGGCTAGTGACTGCCAAATCTCAGTGTCTTACTCACAACTGTCTCAGCACTGCCTTTGCTCACGCCCACTGCAAGGAGAACAGGTTTTATTGGTTTGTTTTGATTTGCTTCTTATTGAAATTCAGGATGTTTTATTTAATGAATTGACCCTAACACAATAACAACAAAAATCACACAGGCACACACTCTCACAATATCTCTGTCTGGCAGAGGGAAATTTGGAAGATTTCAAACCAAACATGAAGATTTTTTGAAGTTTCCAAGTACTTGAAAGCAAGAGTTGGAGGATTATGCAACTTTGTTGGAACTCTTGTTGCCACTGTCATTAAAAGTTAGTACACAGTATTATAAAAATATTTTGCTGCAAATTATTAGATTCTGAACCGTTTTCATTGCAAACTGCACATCCAACACATAACTGTCATTCTGTATTTAACAGTGCCCAGAACTTCAAGGCTTGCAATGAAATGAATACAATCTTGTGGCTAAATTTTAGGAATAAGATGTGTTGAATCCACTCTCTTTTTATTGAATTTAACCTTTTCCAAAAAGAAGCTTGACAAGCAGCCCAGCATTGTGGTTTAACTGTCCTTACCACGACTTCATGAGGGAACAAATCAGAACCATTAAAATCTTGCAGCTCTCCATATTTGGATTAGCTCCTTTCAGGTAGTAGGCTAAATAGTTTCATTAAAGCTTTTTGTGTACTTTTTTTTTTTTAATTTCTGTTCTAATGGTGCCTGCCAGAGCACTGTGATGTCCTTAAGAGGGGGAAGAGCAGCTAAATAAAATAACTTCCCAAGGTAAAAGGTCAATAAACCCCCCAAACATCAGCTCTTCAAGAAGCTGAAGATTTGCAGCGTGACATAACAGATATAGACACATGAGTCTTCCCATCTCCTAAGCCATTAAGAGCACCTTTGCCTTTCTGCTGGTTTGAGGGGCTTTTGCAGGAACTTTGTAGTCATGTTGACTCTTTGCCTCTCAGAGAGTGGAGACTTACCATGAGGACCAAAGCAAAATTTCCTCTCCAGGGCTTTTGGGTGCTTTCTCGGTAGGGAAACAAGGCTGTTCTTCCTCTAGAAACTCAAATATTTACAGTACCTGGCTGAGGATTTGGGGGTAAATCTTGCCAAAAGGCCCAGGAGCAAGGCTGGTGTCAGTCTGCGTGCCTCACGCTGACCCAAGCAGAGTCTGTAACTGTTCTGACCGCCTGGTCAAGGCCAGCTCCAGCCAGGAGCACAGGGACAGCTGCAGCCAGGATGCTTTGGGGACCACATGTGCCATGTGGGAAAGATTCCAGGCAACATGTTGAGCTGGCTGGGTCAGAATGGCCCTCACTTTTAGCCAGAAAGAAGAGGCTGGAGAGCCCCCATCCCCGGGGGTGTGTGTGGGGGGGGTCCTGCATATGGCCCTGGACACCCCACCAGCACGGCCTCTGCCCAGCTCCTCTCCCTCTGTCTTAGGACAGGGACTGAAGGGAGGAGAGGACAGAGAGCGACACACAGGCCAGGCCAAACTGGACAAGGTTTCCTTGCCTGCTCGCCCGCACCAAAACCTTGAGACACGGTCCCCCAGTCACTGCTGGCCCCACATATGGGAAGCAGTGTAGGCAGGTGGTCAGCATGAGGTGGCATTGGGACAGCAAAGCCATGTGCCACCCCCTCCTCAGCAAGGAGCAGAAATTCTCCACAGTACCTTAGAACCTTGCAAAAATGATTTATGAAGCGTTTTAGACACCTTCATGGCAGTTAGACTCACTCCCATCTGGCCCTTGTTTCCGGCACTGTGTGAATTCCTGAACCAGGTGTTAAACTGCAATCCTCAGTCTCTCTCTGCTGCAGAAAGGGGAAAAAGAAGGGGAAAAATAGGAAAAAAAGTTTTCCTCTGCTTCAGGAAGAAAAATGTGCTGATGGCAGGTGCCTGGGATTTCACTGGTGATAACAACCCAAGCAAGAGGTCAAGTCTCTAACAGCCAGAGCTATGGGGGCTCTTTCCATGCAGCCCTTACCAGAGATTGCTGCAGCAAATCTGACTGGACAATAACACCAAATTTCGCTAGAACGGAGCAAACGCTTTGAGACTGAACAGGGAAGGAGGCCAATTCCAGCAAGCACAGTTTGGGTGCTGGAGTACTAATGGGAGTATTCCTTTAAAAGCATCTTGTTTTTCCCTGGTGGCTTGTCTGAAAACAGTGGTAGTGACTCCTAAGCTCAGCAGCAAAGAGAACATAACTTACTTTCTTTTTTGAGACAGAGTGAAGATGCTTTCGCAGGCTTTGCATGTCTGTGTTAAACAAGGCAGGAAAGCTGCCCTGCAAGCAGTGCAAGCTTGCAAGGTTGCTGTCCCAACATCATTTCCTTCCCACACCAGCACAGCCAGGTTGCAACATGATATATTGGAATAAGCACCACACATATTTAGCAGACAGCTGTGGGGTGCTCTGCTCTACCACAGTGCTGTGTGCATGGGGGGCTTCTTAGGGGCCTGCTATGGGATGCTCAGCAGTAAGCAATGGGCTTTGGAGGTTTGGCATCAGGCTGAGTAAAATGCTTCTGTAATTCCTCTTCATGACAAGTCTCTGCTCCTCACTGAAGAGAGGCTGATGTATCTCACAAACATTGGGTGCCAGACCTTCACAGCAGAAAGAAGAGGATGAAATTGAGCCCTCTGTGAACTCCCTCAGCTCCTTTTCTGGAATAGCTCCCTCTGACAGGCAGGTGCTTCTGGATTGTCCAGCTGAAAGCAGCTGTTGAGGTGAGATGAAGCTGAGATAAAGAGAGATCGAGAGGAAGGTCAGCTACAGAGCTTTACCATAACCCAGTGATAGTGATTTCTCCAACAATCCCTCGTCTCCATTGCAGGGCTGGAGTGAATGTGCGGCTGAGTCCTGGAGGCACTTCAGAACCCCCCAACACCTCCTTCCTCCCTCTGCTGTGGTGTCCCATCTCCAGCAGCAGGATATGGGATATCATCCTGGATGGGAGCCTCCTTGAACTGCTGAAGGTCTGATTTGGTCACACTTCTCTCCCTCACCCCTTAGTGAGCCTCTTGGTCTGCATTAACATCTCTGTAAACCTACTGCCAGGGGTTTAACAACATTCCTATGAGCACCAGAGGGTTTTGGTAGACAGTTTCATGGTTGTATGCAGTCCTTTTGGTGTGAAATAACAGAATTGCCCTGCAACCGATTTCAAAGATAGACCTGCACTTACACACAGGAGGGCCTCAAAAAGTTACTGGGATCCTTCCGTTACTACTGGGCATGCAGGTTCACAGAGAAAAGAGTCTAACAGCATTATGGAATTTTACAAAAAATGCTTGACCCTCTACCTTTCTAGACTACAGAAGTCTTGCTTAGGTGCACTGTTCCTGAAATATTTAGTGTCTGTAAAATTCATTGGCAGTGGGCACAGTTAAATTAGATTATTTCTCATCACATTCACTTGAAGGCATTGCAAGGAATTGCAGTCCTGCTTTGAATGGCACAGTCATATCCTTGTCTGTCTCATTTAATTGCTTTTACTACAGGATACTGATGCTTTAGACTGTAAATCCTTTGAGGCAGGGACTGTCTCTTTGTTCTGGTTTTGCAGAGTGCATCGTGCAGCAAAGGCCAAGGCTCTGGCCTGAGGCCCTTGGTGCTAGTACAAACATATGGTTATTTTGAATACTGTACTCAGAGTGTGAGAATTTAACAGCAGTGGCTGGAGGATGTGAAAGATGTAGGGACCTCCATCCCACGGCCCTTTTGAGCAGTGAGCCTTGGAATTCATAGCACCCATGTTGTATTGAGTGATGTACATTGTCTTTTCATCCTTGAATTTGCCCTTCTTTATGGTGAGCCAGGATTTATTGTGCATTTTTTTGGCCATTTGGCCATTTTGGCAAACGACAGAAGCTAGATGGGGAAAAAAAATCTTAATCAAAGTTCTTTCTCTCACGTCCTTTTACCAGCCATCTATGTTTCCTTGCTGGAGCATTCTGAGCAAAAGGCCTCAAACATGACACTTCAGAAGTTAAGGGACTGGGATACCCAAAAGCTGTTATAAAGGAAGGAGCAGCTGGCCAACTGGAACCCATCAAAATAATTCAGTCAAATCATCTTCAGTTTAACTCAAGAGCCTTTGGTATATTATGGCAGAGATTAATTTGATCATGAAACTCAAGTGGCCTAATTATAAACCAGACTTATTTAAAACAGAAAAAGCATATAAAAAGAAAGTGTTTGTTTAGGAGATCAGACACAAACCACCACAAGGGCTCATTTAAAAAGACACCCCCTGTCCTGTCCATCTTCAACACTTGTAAAAACAGAGGAGTTCTCCGCTTTCCTCACTGCTCTTTTTAAAGCCTCAGCCTGCCAAAATCACGTCTTTCTAGTTTCCAGGCTCTTAAATCATCCTTGCAGTGCAGTTGCACCTCTGTAATGCTTATGTTCCCATTTATTCCTCCAAAATGCATATTGCTTCTATCACTGCTTGCAAGAGGTTCATCTGATTGAGCAGGTTAGCGTAAAGGATAGAGAACAGGGCAGAGTGGCTTAACATATAGTCATCAGTGCAGATGAATAATCCTCTACTTCAAGTTAGCTGATTGTGGGCAGCCAGCCATGGGATGGATGGTTCAGTGCTGACATGCACCTCTGCCAAGGTCACTTAGTATAATTTAACTGCTCTCTCATCTAACCTTGACCTCACTCCTAATCTATGGGTTTGGCTGGCTTCCCTTCAGAGCTGGCCGAGGCCTCCATGGGAGGGCAAACAGTGTCATGTCCCACTCTTGGGCTCAGTTGTCACTCATCTCAAAAGTTCCTCTGCATGTACCTTGCTGCCACAGGCACCACAGAGCTATGACCCCTTTCCCCAGAGGGTCTCCTGCCATCAGAAGAATTACTCCTTGGGTGCTGATAAACTGCCTTTCACTCACTCACCATCCCGAAGAGCAGGTTGGGTTGTGAGTCAGCAGAGCCTGTTCTTCAGGTATCACTGTACACCTTCCTCTGACCAGTATTTCTGCTCCTGATCAAATATAAATTGTTGGTAAATTTAAACTAGCCTGTTATGGGTTGTAATTTTCATCACAGCCACAACCCTTGACAAAAATCACTGGTGCATGCTGTGCGCCCAGCCCTGGCTGCGAGGCAATGGGAAGATTTCCGCATGGTTCCCAGGCTTGCTCCTAGACCTGTCCTCTTTGGAGGAGTTCTAGTCCCCCACTGTATCACATCGGGAGCTCTGGGAAATAAACTGTTTTTCAATGGGTTTATATGGTGTTCTGGTCTGCAACCACAGGAATTGAACCTGATCAGTCAGGTGTTTCTTTTTACCTTGTGTTCCCAGAGCACTGTCTGTAAAAGCCTAAAAGCCTCCAGGAGCCTGGAGGCTTTGTGTTTGCTTCTGAAGAGACTTGTGCCTCGGTACTCATGTGCAGGAAGTACAACAGGAGTCACACAGCTCCAGGAAGTTTGTTTTTAGGCTGTGCAGGTCCCTGAGTAAATACAGGGATAGCCTTTAGCTCTGCTCCTATGCCTGTTTCCAACAGCACCAGCCACTAAGCTTGAGACCCAGCACATCTCAAATGATAACCTGCCTCTAGGAATCAGTTCATTTTACATGCTTTAAGGAAGGCTCTCATCTTACCTCATTTTATGCACTTTATTTAGGGTTATAATCCTACTTTTGTTCCTTCCTCTCTGGCAGAGCATCTCATGGTCTTCACATCATAATGAATCTTTCCAGTGTTCAGTCATCTTTGTGACTCCTTCCATAGCTGATATCTACAGCGGGCTCTTCCTCACTGCTATGTCCAAAGAGATCAGTAACTCACTTGGATTGCTTCTAATTTCCTCTTTTTGCAGAGCCTAGGGGTCTTGATCTTTCAGAAGTTGCCAGGTGGATAATTTACAATGCTTTGAGGCTTGCCCCTCATTAACTGAGCTGTTCATTATTATGGTCAAGTTTTTAACAGTCCTAAAGGCCATCTTTTTCAACTGGATAACTTTCTTGGTGATAGTCAGACATCAGCTCACACAGTTGCCTTTTAGTTCTCTAAATAGCGGCCAGGACTGTCAAAAAAGTTCTGGACAGGTCACACTGGAGCACCTTTGAACCCAATCCTGTCCTGCACTTCAACTTTGATTACCTGTTTTACAGCATGACTAACCACACAATAAACAACTATAAAAGACATCAGCATTTGGTTCTGTGGCTGTTGTTGGTCTAGGCTGATGGTCTGCGCAGCCAGAGCATTGGCTGTTGCTTCAGACAAGGAGGAAGGTTGGTTTTTGTGGCTAGATCTCAACTACAGCAGCGAGTGTGTAGAACTCTAAGATAGTGATTAAGAAGTATGCCCAAGCTGGGTCCTAAGTTCCAGTTCCCGATCCAGCTTCTAGTAATGCATTTTATCCAATAACCAAGGATTTCACAGGCTGGCAGCTGGATACAGGTATGCTCTGTGTTTTCCTGTCATTGTTGGATCACATGAAGTCCATAAAAAAATTTAGAAGAGAGCTGAGTGGAGTTTTCTGGATCCATGGAACTGGATCTGAGGAAATAATTTCCAAGTTACCAGGTACCAGGTTCCTCAGGACATTTAACAACACAGTTCATATTTTACCAGCTTCAAAATGGGAAAATAAGTTCCTTTGCCCATAGTTCCCTTGGAGCAGTGGCTGCCTTGCTCCTGACCTTGGAAGATGCTTATTTTTTTAGATTACAATCAGTAATATCAGGCCTACTTTATTTTTCTAGCCATAACAATGTCATGAACTTAAGAGACATACCTGGATGTAAGAACGCAAGTCCTGCATCACAACTTTGGCATCCAAAGTCCAAGGACTTCTGCTTGCATCTCCTATTGCTTGGAAATTTGTCCCTATATCCTTCACAGAATGGTTCAAATAAATACACACCTGCATTTCTGCCCAATGGCTGAGAGAGAGACAAGTCACTCTGCCTAGGAAGCACTCTGGTGGGTATCATCTGTGCTCACAGCTGGTCTCCAGTGGCCAGATCTCTCCACTTGAAGGATCAGGCAGTGCAGTAAATACAGTGCAGTAAATCCAGTAGGTCTGTTCTAAAACAAGTACTGGCTGGACATGTCCAAGTCGTAGCCCTAATTCACCAATCGGGAAAGTTACTGGGAATGAAACACCTTCCTTTAAGAAAGAACCCAGTCTGCTGATCCAGCTTCAGATGTAGCAAGGAGCCATCCTACTCTGCCTGTACAGAGCAGTGGGAAAGTATCCTCCATGCTGTGATGGAGACTGTTCCCTCCCAGAGAATAAACATCAATATCTCTTCCCTGAGTAACAAGCAGTTTTAGTCTTTCCAGGGGCTGGAACAATCTTCCTGCTGATTTCAGTGTTTGTGGATATGTATGTGCCGGGTGTGTGTGTGAGTGCACTGTTGCCTTTTAAAACCCAACAGGCAAATGATTGTCAAGAAGCTTATGTTGGGGAGACAGCGGAAGAAAACTAAGATGTGTAATTCAGTCCCTGCCAGATTGAAACCAGATGGAAAAGCAGAGCCAGTCTGGGCCTCACCCCTTAGAAGCATCAACACACTGCTCGGTAGAAAGAAATAATGAGGAAGATGCAGGGAAAGAGAAGAGCTGTGGTCATTATGAGAGCTGCTTTGGGAAAGACAGGAGGGTTTGATCAAATCTACTTCCTAGCAGAAGGAACATGGTTTTTGAGGGTGCTAATATTCTGCATGCAAGGTGAGCATTCCATGCATTTGATGCAGCTCCATTTAATTACATTAGGCTCCCATTAGCAAAGAGGGACTTACCTCAGCTTCCATGTAGCTATGCTGATGTAAATTTGGTCTGCCAGTGGAAAACATGCCCCATGGGTGTGTTTCAGTCAATACCTTATTTTGGATGAGGAGCCATGGGGCCTGTAGAGGATGAACTGGTGATGTATATGGAGAACCATGGGCCTGATTCAGTGCCATCTTCTGCACTTTACATTGGTTTGCTGGTCGAAGTAGCTATAGAGCTGGTGGATCCTGTTGGATGGGGATATCCTCTAGACAGAGGGTGCCGCAAATCATTAGGAAAAGCAGCATGGCTGCATAGTGGCTGCTGTAAAAGGAGATGATCTCTCAGGCTGCAGACCYGCTGTGTAGTACAGAATGGACTAAGGCCCTCCGGAACTCAGAGCTGGAACAAGTATTAATATCCTCTATAGGCATTTCCGAAATCTGCTATTGGCTTTCCGGTCCCCCTGGTGGAGAATGTTATCTGTCTACCTATCTTATGGTTTGCTGCTGCTGCCTGTCATCACCTTCTGGGAAGTGTGGCAATCAAAAGCAACCCTGCAGCAGCACAGGGCAGCCTCAGCTCTGGCTGGTTCCTATTCAGTTAATGGCAGCAAATTCTTCTCCTTACAGATGATGTCTTTACCAAGACTATGCTATCATCTGGCATGGTGAAGTGTGACTGGTGTAGGAGGAACTCTTTTCAAAGCCTTAGAAAGAAATGCAGCCCCAGGAGCTGTGTAAAATGAACCAAACCCCATCAATGTGTGATTTTCCTGCCAGGCACTTAACTTCAACTGTATTGACTAACAAAGCATAATGAAAAGAATTTGAAACCAAACTCCCCTCCTCGTCACTGTAAATCACTTTCCTCCTGTGCACTCAATCTGCAGGCGATATCATTCCTTGCTGGGGCTATAACAGAGGAAGTATTAAAATGGCAGAGGAGAATCCTCAAAATTAGGCAAGAGTCATATTTCCCTGTATACATCTCATTTGGTTACTTCTGTTTCACAATCTGTTGCCTAAGGTCTGTAATTTAAAAGTAATGTCACTGTAAGAAAGGAGCTAAAGGAGATAAATTTGTGCCCAAGTGTTGGAATTTCTCTTCCAGCAGGATGAAAACTGAGGGATGTGAGTGCTGCTCTCTGATAGTCTCATCTAGACTGGGGAAAGACTCAGTATCCCATGCAGGTTGGGGAATACCAGGGATCGCATCACATAGGTGTTAGGTGAGGACAGCAAGGGGACAGAGGCTCAGCACCAGGCTGAAGCAGAGCCAGATCACTGGCATGCAGAGTCAGCTCAGTGAGTCAGCTCCAGAAACAGGGCGTTTGCTTGTTACACAAAGATGTGCTGAGAACTTACTCCAGGGCTACTGGTTAGTCCTGGCAAAGCACGCACTCCAAGGCTGATTAAGCTTTAGTCTTTGCACAGGTGATGTTATGGGGGTATGAAAGGAAACTCCTCTTCCCTGAGCTGCAACTATAAGACTGCAAAACCTGCTGCACAGGTCTGTCAACCTGCTGCCCCATCTGATACTAGCTAGCAGGCTAAGGAACAGAGCAAAAAGGATGATCACTACCCCAGGAAGCCAGCTAAGCCTCCAGCAGGCAGCAGTTTAGGGAAGGACCTGCTGGCACCTTTCCACTCTTAGGGAGCAAAGGCATCAGAGCACAGGCAGAGATCGAGAGTCTCCGGGACTAGCTTCATCACAGTGGGGATCTCCCAGATCTCCCTGCAATTCAGCAAGTGGTACCTTGTCTTTGCTCCCAGTTAGCATTCAGCCTCTGATTTCTCAGAAGGCTTAGCAGAGCATCACAGAGGCTTTCAAACCAAGGCAAGGCCTTCTTCTTTCCTTGAAGATGACCTCCCACTGCTGTCTGACAGTCGCTCAGAAGACCCCCCCCAAAACAGGAAGCAATGTGAGCTACTGCAGCACATCTCTGCAGAAGCTGGCCATGAGAGGGTCTAACGAACTTTTCCTTCATGCAGGTGTCTCTAAATATAAAAGGTAGCCATGTATCAGGTATAAGTAGCCCAGGTCTCATCTCTTGAACCCTTGCCAAGCCCTCAGACTAGCTCTCTGTGTGAAAATAAACACATAACATGCTAGGTCAGATCAGAGTGCAGCCAGGTCAGCATTGCATCTTCAGTAAGGAACATCTCTGGAGAAGAATAAGGCACTCTAGAAAATCAAGTGAGTGAAACATTTAGCATTGAATTGCACACTGAGCCATGCAGGATGCCATGTGCCTTCCATGCCCCTGTCCCTGTAAAATACCCTGGGCCAGGTCCCAGCACTTGTGCTAGCTTTTTGTAAGCAAAGTGCAAAAGGCAACCTTGAGAATTTATGCATAATGCGTTTTTTAAGTAGGTGAGACAAAACTATCCCTTTGGATTGGAAACCCCAATCCAACAAATTATTCTGGCTGCATGTGGGACAAAATCACCCCATAAGGTCTATTCAGGACAGCCCTTTGCTAGCTCTTGCCAGAAAAAACACCTGGTCTCTTAATGGTGAACCTCACAGAGCTGCTAAAATACACAAAGTACTGGAAGTGTCCTTAAACTGTGCATGCCTTTAATAATTGAAACTACAACAATTAGACATTTAAATTTAGATTTTCCAGCTTTTATTATATTATTTACTACAACCAGGTAAGCTGCCAAAGCTGGGGCAATGCTCTCTGCTTGGGAAAAGCATTCATTGGAACATTGCAAGCTTATTCATTTGAAAATAGACACAGATACTGTGCACAACAGATAAGTACAGTGCATAGCCACCCCGCAAGGTCTCCAATGGCTGTAAATAGTTCATGGCAGGGTGAGAAACAGGTGTTTTCTTACATTACTGACTGTGAGAGCTGCAGACTGAGAAACATATCACCAGAGTGGGTTGCCAACACGGTTTCCTCCTGCCCTCCTGTGCATCAGTCCCGTTGGGGCATCTCTCAGTGTACAGGATCAGGCCAGGATTTCCTGGGAGGCAGCCAGACCTGGGGAGCACAGCGCTGCCTGGGAGCCCCCCTTGGCTGCAGAAAGGTCCAGGGTGTCCTGGTGAGCCATCCTGAGGGCATTGCACAGCCTTCCCAAGAGTACTGTTGACATCCAGTGAAGCAGGCGGGGTTTGGGGTCTGACAGAGCTGTGCACAGAGCAGTCTCTCCCGGGGGTGCAGTGTTGTTAAATGGGTGCAACACGTAACCAAAAGGCAATGGCCAAGCACTGTCACTACTACTTTTGGGGTGGAAGATAGCCAGGCTGGGCAGGGTTGGTGCTGGACCCATCAGGCTGCTCACCTCCCTAGGGAACTGTTTTGCCCCCCTTGCTGTTCTCACCCCCTCACAAGGCTGGCACTCTGCCAAATGCTGGAAGACCAGGAGGTATTGCTGAGCTTGGGAGGTATCATTGTGTCATGGCAGCTCCGGCAGCCAGCACAGGAACAGGCCAGGAGGTGCTGCATGCAGACCAATAGAGTAGCTGAAAGGCTGCTGTGGGTTGTGCTGCTAGGCCCAGCCCTCCACGTGGTGGCTGGTTTGCAGAGAGGCTCCTGGATTTGAGACGATGAATGCCAGGTGCCAAGAAAGGCCCAGAATCAAGACTTGCCTTTTCCCCAGGGAAGGAAACTGGCTGGTGGTGCATGAAGAAGGGTGCACAGTGGAGAGYTGCAGGGGGACAGCAGGTGTCAATGAGCACTGGGCCTTGCAAAGGCGAAGCTGTTATACAGCCTTCGTGTGCATAGGTCCCCTAAATCACCACCATCCTTTGGATCTGAGAGCATCAGAGGCTGCCTCAGCTGCTGAGCAGCCTCTTACCCTTCCTTGGCCAGCCCTGTCTTGCAGTTGGGTCCCACTGAGGGCCAGGTCCCTGCTGGGCAGCAACTTCCAGGCATGGGGGTGTTCACCAGAACCATGAGTCCCTTTGACTCACTTCAGTCTTTTACTTCCTCTTATAGGGTTATTAACCCCATCAGTATGAGTTTACCAACCCTGCGCATTAGATGTATCAGAGCTTCAAAGGGGGGGGGGGGGTGAGAGTGTGATGGCAGAGCTGCAGTGCTGGGGTAGAGAGCTTTCTGCTTGCTGCCCATCCTTCCCATGGTCAGGCTATGTAGAGGTTTGTCAGGTGCTGTGCTTCTTCACGGGAGCATTTCAGCCAGGGCAGTTCATCTGAGTAGAGACAAATTTGTGAGCAAAGGCTGAAGTTGGTGGCTGAAACAGCTGCTGTGTGGAGGTGATTGTTATAACAAAGAAAACGTCATGCCTTTCTGCAAAATAAACTGAAGTGACAGAGCCATTAGAGAGCAGATGAGACGTTCCCTGAGAAATGAGATCAGCAATATATTGGGTTCATGTGGAGGAAGGGAGGCAATCAGAGGAGGCATTTACTTTTTTGGAACGAGCTAATTTTCCGTCAGCAAGACTGAAACTTTGATGCAGCCTTGTCTCTTCTGATTGAGAAGTGGATACAAGGGTATTCAGCTTGACTAACACATGAGTCACTGCCAGCTCCCCTCATACAGAGGAAATGTATCTCTCCATATTGTGTCCTGACCACAGATATAGCAAATTTGGGGATGGGAATGGTGAGGGTGGAAAAAGAGAGGGATGGGGAAGATGGATACTTTTTTTGCCACCCACAGGCCCCTAGAATTTGCCTGTCCCCTCCAAATAATACTTGTGGGACATGATTAGGAAATCAAGAAGCTGATATCCCAAAGCAGCTCTTTTTACCTTAGCAAAATTAGTTTCTGCACCATTTTCAAGCTCGGCAGCCGTTCAAATGAGGGCCAAAGCCTGAAGAGACTAACCTGGGGGCACGTCTATCAAGAGAGGAGACAAATGAAAGGGTTGACCACAGCCAGAGGGGAAGTGAGCATCTGTGCTGGTCCTGGCATGAGGTTCAGTCCCCAGTGCGCGGGGCTCTCCCGCGGGCACAGCACACCCTCTCGTGGCGAGAGGCCCCAGCAGGTGCTCAGGCAGGACCAGGGTGTCGGCGGTGGGAGATGGCAGAGTGGGTGCCCACCATGGGGTCTGCTTGCAGGCACAGCTGCCCTCCACTGCCTGGGGCTGCCTCAGCCCACCATCCTGCCGACAGGACCAGCCAGGGTGGTGCTTGTGCCCATGCAGGAGAAGTGGTGGGACACTCCCATTCAGCCACCTCTCTGATTTCTCTAGGACTCCATGTGTTTGTAGAGAGGGGTTTGAGTAGGCAGGTTCCCTTTGCAGCCCCTTCCTTGCCCATTCCTGCACGTGCACTGGTAGCTTTCTTGCCCAGGGCAGCCTCCCCTCTGTCTCGGTTCAGACTTGTGCTGCTGCAGCTCCAGCACCAAGTGACTGTACAGAGAAAGCAATTTTGCACCACATACTTACACCGCTGAAACTGGGCTTAAAGAATTTTGTGTGTCCCCTGCTCCCTGCCTGCATGTCCCATTATCCCTGTGGCATATTTAAGGGCTTGCCAGCATCCTTACCATCATCATCAAGTAATTTGTACTTACTCAAGGTGGCATGACCCCTGCAAGGACACAATTCAGGGGTATGACGTTTGGTTCCTTCAGGCTCAGGGCACCCCAAGGTGGACTTGACTGTTTCCTACAGGGTCCTCCCATCAGCCGTTCGCACCTTCCCCTGCTTTGCACAGTGGAAAGTCAATAATTTTGACAAAATATTTTAAGCCGGCTCCCCCTCAGCTGAGAATAACCTGCCCTCTCCCTCTGTCATTTTCTCTCCCTGTGAGGAGCCTGCAAAATAAATCAGTTCTTTGCACAAACAAAACTGCAGTGAGATCTCAGTAAAAACAGTGTCTGGGAGCTTTTCACAAATGTAGTTTTTCCATGAGAGGAAAGAAGCAAAAAGCAGAAGTTTGTTCCATGTAACCCCCTTGCCTGAGGGAGTAATTTCATCCTTTTGCTGTCTGATTTCCCTCCCTCTCACAGTCTCTAAGTTTGCTTAAGCGTGCATCCCCTTCATCTTTCCCCTTCGGGAGACCTGAATTAAAATCGCCTGGCAGCAGCAACGTCCCACGCAGGCTTCCTGGAGTCTCGGACTTGGATAAAGGCTTCCTGAGGACGGGAGCTGCTGCGGAGGGCAAGCAGCATGAAGGGGGCTATAAATCTCTCTCTCTCCTCTCTCAGGCGGGCGGGCAGGCACTCTCACAGTGGGCGCAGCTGCTGCTGTGCTTCCCAGCTCCGCAGGGCTGGGAGGTGGCGGGGAAGGCAGAAAATGACAAAATGTCCCAGGAATGGAAGGGGTTTGATGGATCCTTACTCACACCTGCTCAGAGGCTTGGTGCAAGCTCACTTACATTTCCTGCGGCTTTAAAGTTCCCTCTACACACAAAGGAAAAGAGGGAGGAGAAACAGTTTCATCATCGCTCAGAGACCAGACTTATAAAAACTTTGCGCTCATGCTCCCTCACTCACAGACTTGGACAGTTTTCAGTTCTGACTGTACAAGATCCCGGCGGAGGGAAAGGAAAGAGAGGAAAGGCTTTAGAGAGCGCTTGCTTTCTCAGGAGCCTGCAAGCAACCCAGATCCTCAGGGCACTTTGGATCTGCTGGGAAGCTAACTACCCGTGTCCTTGCCTCCTGCAGTGGTCACCTTCACATGATGGGAGTTCAGCCCGAAGCCAGCAAGTCCGCGGTCAACGGCAGTGGCCCCAAAAACTCCAGCCTCTGTTATCGAAACATCTTCTGCAATATTAAGGTAAGGAGCAGCACTTCCATGGAGATGTACTACTTTCCTGGCTTGGGAGGGAGGAGCACATTTGCACAGTGAAAGACCCTTACCCCAGCACTTGGGTCTACACATCCCCATTAAGAACCACTAGTAAAATTAAGGGTGTTTGCTAAGATGCAGAATTTGAAACTCAAATCCTCAGGCAGCACAAAGTCCGGAATCACGCTACTGAGATCTATCCGGCTGGCTCACACAAGAGCTTGACAGGGCACTGGGGGGCTTGTCTGGTATTGGCATGGTACCATTCACGGTGGAACATACGCTCTGCGCTCAGTGTGCATGTGCATGTGTGTGTGTTATGCCTCTTGGAAGAGGCACGAGCACATACAACTAGCTCCTCAACTCAAGCGGCTATGCTGCTCTACACTTGTTGTGGTGCTTGCCCACAGTGTCCAGTACATAGTGTGCTGTTGCTTAGGGAATGATTAACCACATCCTGGTGTGAAAAGAAAACACTGCCTTAAAATAATATTGATTTGCTTTAAAAATCTCAGCAAGGAGAAGAGTATTTTTGAGACTGACAGGGACAAAGTCTGAGATGCTTCTCAGCCAGTGAAAGTTTGATTTCTTACAGTCACTGCCAAGTTATTAACCTGCCCCTGCTTAAGAAGGCCAGAACTGGCATTTTAAAGCTAGTCCCTAGCGTGAGCTTCAATCGGACTCTGAGCTCACTGCCTGCATGATAAAACACCAGCCGTCCTGTCCACCTCTAGCATTTTAAATCATGCTAACTATCAGGCTTTAAACCCTCCCACACACACACACACACACACACACACACACACACACACACACACACCACTTTTTTTTTTCCCTTACAGCACTGTTTGGCCTATTTCTGGACAGGCATAAATATTGCTGCATGTGCTGGTTTCCAGCCCCTGAAAGACTGTCTGTGTTCATTCAGCTCATCAGAATTTTCCCAGGGAGATTTTTGTGCTTCACTTGGCAGCATCTTCTCAAGCTGACACCTAAACTAGGTCTTTTGGGGAGCGACAGCTCCCTGCAGCACTTGTCTGTGTGCTCAGCGCTAATGGAAGCCAGTGTCCTGGGTGCTACTGGGGGCGTAGAGCTGGTCAGGGTGCCCAAGAGAGGCCGTCACACTGATGGGTCCCTCAGAGGGGTTAAGGATGAGAGTGGACCATGAGTGGAGTGGGACCCTGAGGTCGCTGCCCTATGAGATGCCACGTGTGTCCTGAGTGACAGCCCACACAGAAGGCAGGCAGGGGAACAGCCAGCAGGACCCACCTGCCTTTCCTTGAGCTGGCACTGCAGGTCATGCCACAGGCCTGGGTGTGATTTCCCACTAGTGTTATATAATACTAGCATGCGTTTATGGACTGATAGCAGCACTGCAAGGAAGGATTTGTCAACACTTTCGTCGTAAACTGAGAAGGTGCTAGCAAATCTCAGGTTATAAGCATGCTGCCGTGAACATGATGTCATGGTCTGGGATGGATTTTTCTTTCCTGAAAGGCAAATTTTATCTGCAATCATTCTTTCCTTGCCCTGCGTGAAGGAGAGCACTCCCCCCCTCACCTCCTCAGGCTGTCATGGTTATTTGTTGGTCTCCAGGGAGCAAAAGTTTCACTGAATTGTGGGGCCCAATTCTGCACTGTCACCTGGGTGCCAGCCCCAAGCAGCACGGGGAGAGTGGTAGCTCTGCTCTTTCATCTGCATGGGGCTGTCTTGGTGCTGCTCTGACCAGGCAAGCCCTGAGCTGAGGGCTCCTCAAGCAGTGAGCAGTGAGGTGTAGTAAGCAGCAGTGCTTCAGGTTCACTGGGGCCAGCGAGTGAAAATCTGGGGGCTCCCGGGACTGATTTCATAGCTGGTGCTGATGGCTCAGATTGGCCCTTCCAACACTATGCCCCTGCAGTTCCCCATTGCCTGGGTTGAGTTGTCCTAGCAGGTGATGTGATGACCCTTTTTGGCTGCAAATTCTAGGAGGAAAAACTTGAGATCTTGGCACCTTGGGTAATCAAGAGCTGCCTCTGGGCTACTCTGACAAACTTTTGTGGGGTGGATGGGCTCTAAGACCTGACTCCTGCCTCCAGTGGAGGATCAAATGACGGCACAAACTGCCTTTGCACTGCATCTGGAGTGACCATGGATCAAAGTGAGTAGGGTTACCTGAAAACAGAATCTTCACAGTAAGTATTCTTTTCTGGAAATACATACAGCTCCTTTTAGCTGTGCACTTAGAGAGGAGCATGCAAAAATATCCTGGGATTATAAGAACGTTGTTGACCTCAATGCCTTTTTAAGGCTGTAAAACTTTAAAGTAGAAATGGATGTTAACCCTTTTCTGCCTTCTCTAGTCATCCACATTGCCATAGTGTTCAGGCTATACATTCAACACCACACAGGCCTAAGGATGTGAGCATCATTTGGTCAGTGGCTGTGTCCAGGACCTCCTAGTTTTCTGTGACATCTGGCTGATCATGGATGACACAGGACTGCCACTTTGCATCCAGGCTCCCAAAAGCCGTTGGCCACCCCAGGTGAGGACTGAGCTGCAGGGAGGCCTAGGCATCACCTACCAGCTGCCTCTGCCTTGCCGCACTGCAGACAACACAGAGAAGATGCAGGAGCTCTTGCTGATGCCTTAAGGTGCCTAGCCAGCCGTCCGCTGCCCGCATGGTCAGGTTGTGCTGAGTCCATAAGTTCTAGCTTAAATCTCCCAGTGTCTAGTGACAGCTAGAGATCTTGGGCCTTATTTTCAAAGTGAGAAAAGACCCTGGAACTCCACAAACTGAATCAATAGCAGGCAACAGGCTGTTTTCATGCCCTCAGATGAAGCAGAACACCAAACTCCGGGGAAGTGAGAAGAGCTGGGGCCAAAGCAGCAGGGTCTGGCAGGGAAGGTGCGAGTTTGCTCTCTCCTCTCCTGCACTTGTTTTTATGTTTGCATATCTCACGCATCAGCTGAGCAGCTCTTGACAGGCCAAAGTGGTCATGGGGAACAAGGCACACAGAGCTGACATTGTTTGGGAGGCTCCTAAGAGGTGTTTTAGGTGAGAGATGCTGTAGCATCCATTATCCTGCTAAAGGATGTTACAATAGTGCTCAGGGACACTTCCAGACTGTGATCCCATGAGCAGGGAGTGGGATGTAGGAGATTCCCACCTCCTGCTCCTCTTTTCTCCTGCCCCAGGTGGTGCAAATACAGTTGTTCTGTGGCTGTGTGCTGACAGGTGTGGAAAAAGAGAAAGTTAAAAGGAGCATTTTTGTTTTAGATGCATCATTTCATCTCTGCAGGTTCATTTGACCACAGTCAAATTGGTCCAGCTGATGGGAGAGGACAAAAGTAAGGGAGGGCAGCAGATTTAGCACCTGTAGATAGGGTAGGAACAAAAACTGGCTCCTCCATGTACCGTGGACCCATGTTCTGAGCTGACCTCTGGTGATGGCTTTGTCTGACACCACTGATGGAGCGATGGCCAAGTGCCACATGCTCCAGAGGGATGAGGAGTCACCAGCTGCCTCTTCTCAAGCTGCCTGAGCACATTTACCCAGGCAGAGCAAGTGGAAGGATTGCCTAGGATGGACTGTCAGTACCACCGGGAACAGCCCTTGGTTTAGCTCATTCCAGTGCTGGCACCACACAAACACATTAAGGAACTGTGTTAGGGTCTATTGAAACATGCTCTTATCAGCATCAGACTGATGATCTGTATCATCTGGGATGATGGGGAATCAGGTCATCCCTCCAGTAGAGAGAGGTTCTTGCTCTTAAAAGCCAATGTATACTAAACAGAGGGCACTTACAACGCTAAAGTGACAGGAGATGACATACCCCCCCGTCCCTTCATGACCTGTTTACTCTTCCTGTGCTGCAGTTTGTGTTAAAAAAATATATATATATATAAAAAAAATTTTTTTAAGGTTGAAAAGTGGCAGCCTGTCAGCAGTTGTTAATATTCTCAGCCCAAAGAAGTGGCAGAAAAAGGACATGCTGGAAAGTCATTCTGTCATGAATAGGCCATTGCTAACCCAAAGGGCAAGGTGTACAGTAAACTTCTCAATTTATCTGGCATTACACCTCTTATTTGTATGAGAAGTCCTTGGTGCTACAAATAACATATTATATAAAGTTTTCATCTAGCACCTAGTTGTGTGGGAAACTGCTAGCATCTGCCCACACAGATACAGTTACTATATATGAGTTTGAATTAATTAGACATAGCATCCTCACATAAGCAATGGCTGTTCCTGACTGGGGCAGTACTTCCAACACAACGAAATCTCTAAGTTGCAGCGTGTTCCAAGTCCTAATAACGAAGCTCAGATTTATTCTATGAGGCAGTGCTCACATGCCAGCATCATTTTCAAGGTGCCTTTTGCAGGGCAGAGACTGAAAATAACAACTGATTTTTCCCTGTAGACTGCCTTGCTCCTCCATGTTCCCTGTGCCATCTCCTGTGAAGGGGACCCCAGCTTTCCTTCACCATTTCCCAGTTCTCTGAAGTGTGAAGGACTTTGGTGCTGTTTGGCACCAGCCCAGTTAGAGCTGGCGCTGGGGGGTCAGAAGCATGATTGTGCCAGGGGATGTCCTGGCCAGGTCTCATGTACTGCTCCCCCCACATGATCCACATTATGGCCTATATGCAAGTATTTGAAGAGCAGGATAGGGCTGGTAACCCTGTTGATGGCTGGGTCTGGAAGTAGCTGGAGATGTGGAAGGACCAGTGCAGAAACAARTGCTCTAGGAGCAAATGATGCTTTAGATGTAACTGCTGCCAGATTACTGCTGGCTCATACCAATGCTCTGACACAAACAGGCATTTACAGCTGATCTCTGTACTCTGCGGTAACGTAGTTGGTGACAGTTCCTTGTTGCTGCTGTAGAAATTACTCCATGTCATATGTGGATATTAATGACTGTAGCTAACATATTGCAGTTAAACTGAATAGCACTAAAACACTATCTAATTGTTATTTGAGGGAGTCAGGAGATCAGCTCCACCTGACTCAGCCTATGGCATGTTTTCTGTCTGTGCCATATCTCAGAACTTGCATAAACCTGGTTGTTGTGCTTATTTTTTGAGTGCACTTTCAGATATGCTGGGGCTGCCTGAACCATTCTAGGAGTCACCTTGGAGAGAGGAAGCAGAGTGCAGCAAGGCAATCAGCCATGAACAGATGTCTGGGAAGTTGCTGCTGAGCACTATCCCATATGAGAAGCCTGCAGCATCTTGGTAACTCCACAGCCACTGAACAAAGATTATTTCAATGGCGTTCTCTATTCCCAATGCCTAAGCCCCGTGTCTAATGTTTTGGCATCTTTGCATTTATTGTCTCTTTCATGGTTTTGTGCTATTTTAATTGATAGCTAATGGCTTGTTCTGTATCCCCAGAAACATGCAAGAGAGAGCTTTGTAAATTTCATGTTGCTTAGCTTAGCTGGACTGTCTTCATCTGGAAGACAGCTAGCTCAAGAGTGCAGAGGAGCAGAGTGAAATGGTTGGGAGAACAGATGGGAGGAGACTTTTACCCTGTTATTCCAGCCCAGTGAGACCACCTGATGTGTAAAAGGAGGCTGGAGAAGAAGAGAGGGGAAAAATGTCAGGTATGTCAGCTGGAGTAAGTCCAGGGGGAGATTCAAAAGCCTGGGGGCAGATTTAAACTGGATGCTATAAAGAAGCTCAAGACAGCAAGCTGCCTCAACAGGGCACTGCTGAAGTGATTCTTTTCTGATCTGCACAAAGGGATTCAGCATTGTTGTGCATGTGGTGTCTCCTGGAGAACCAGCAAAGCCAAACGCAGGTAGCTGAAGGGACTGAGGAAGAGACTGAAACAAAGCAGCTGGGTTCCTGCCAGGGCGAGGGCACCATGAGATAGATGCAAATGACACAGACACAAGCATATCTGGATGTATATGAGATGTGCAAGGAAAAGGCACATTCAGCCTCCAGATTTGCACCAAAATGATTGTGAGTCCACAGGAAAGAGGGCTTTCAAGCTAGAAAAGGTAATGAAGAAGGAATGATGGTGTCATAGAGGGCAAATTATTTGCAAGGGAAGCTTCAGATCTTTGGTTTAAGACACACTGTGAAAACATAGGTCATTAACCGTACATCTGGCAGTGCAGCCTCAGCATAAAGCTACTAGATAAGGGGCAAGTAGAGGGGCAATATGGGAGTATAGAGGAGAGGGGATAGGAAGATCAGGAGGAGACTGTGGGCTCTCAGATGTGTGGTAAGGGTTTAAAACATCTTCAGGCATTGTTACAGCATGGAAGAGAGCACTGGCTGGGAGAGGAGAGTGGAAGCAGGGCTGCCCTTTGCTTGCTTACCTGAGTGGATTTCAAGCGGAAGGACTTGCATGGTCCAGACAGCAGATCCTCTCGGTCTCCTCCACACAGCCTTGTAGCATTCATTCTGCAAGAATGGCTGGACCTCTCAAATCAGAACTGCTTGTTGAGGCCCATCTGCAAATGATGGTTCCTGCATGATGCTGCAGTTTGTATCATGTCCCACCATCCTTGTTCATGCTCAGCACTTTTTTGCACCAAAAGCAACACCACTGCTTGAAACCAGATGCCCCCTCTTCTCCTTTGCATTCCTGCCTCTGTGGAGGGATGCCTGCTTGTCCCTGTGCAGTGTAGTGCCTTGGCTGGGGTTTTGAAGGAAGACAGAGAGCTGGGCACTGAACTCCAGGGAGGGTCTCACACCTCACTCTGTGCTCTGCAAGCCCTTAGATCCAGATACTGCAAGCTGAGATTTGCAGTATCTGGACTGCAGCCAGTTGTGCAAAGCACAACACAGCCAGCATCTTCTGTGTGCTTGCTCTCTCCTCTCTGGGAAGACAGTGTGCAACAGGATGTCTTCTGTGGGAGAAATGGGAACCTTGCCTTGGAGTCTAAGGTCCCAACAGCATCAAGGCAAGTTTTGTCCTTTACTTTAAAAGGACTAAAGAAATTTGCTGAGAGGAGTGTATTTCAGAAGCCTGGAGTCTCACACCCGATGAAAAAGATCATGAACTGCACTTGTACTGCCTTTATTTAGCTGTTGAAGAGTTAGCAAGAATAGGAGATCCATACAGTCATTGACATTTGGTCAGAAGAGAGTACAACTTTAGTTTTGGAGAGGGAAGCATTACGAGGAGGCAGTCATTGTGGATTAGAGCCTTTGTTCTTAAATAAGAACAAAGGATACATCCAGTACCTGCCTGGGAAAGGCAAGGAGTGATGGTGAGTTGGATGAAGCAACAAAGCAGGCAGGGCTCTTAGAACAAGAGACAAGTGGGTTGGCACTGGAAGAAATATCCATTGGGACTGGAGTCTTCCAGCATTCATGGTGTAAGAGTGTGGGCATTAGAAAGCACAGGCTGGGTTTTGATGGCTCTGAAACTGGTGTGAATACAGCAAGGGGCATTTAGATCTGGTTTTGATTATAAAAGGGAAGAACTTCCTGGCCTTCATCAGTAACATCTACAGCAGGATAAGGAAGAAGATGGGGAAGATCCGGAGAGTAAAACAGGCTGGAAAGTTTAGTGGGATCAAGGTCTAGGAGAAATGAAACAAGTTAATTTTATGAGGGGCGAGGTGGTTCAGTGCCCAAACACAACCAAGGAGTGGTCAGCGTAGATAAGATTATCACAAGCAAAATGGGAGAGGAGTGTCGCTGATAGGGAGCACAAGGTATGGCCAGGGCTGTGGGTGTGTGAGAGGAGTGTTTACGTTCATCTGTGGGTCAAGAAAGACAAAGGGAATCTGAAGCTACCTTCAAGGAAATCATGATCAGGTCCTGACACACCACAAAGGGGAAAAACCTTAGGAAAACCCTGAAAGAGAAAAGACCCAGTAACACAACCTACCTGCTCACTCAGTCGGGTTGCCAGGAGAAGAGAAGACTGCTTAAGGATATGCATCATATTTTGTAAGCACAAATATTTTTCACAGCAAGGACTGTGGGAAGGAGCAGTAACAGCCCTTGCTCCTCACACACTGAAGGTCTGGTCTCAGTAATCCCCCATGACCAAATGCCTCCTTTCTTTGTGAAATTTGCACGTGAAGCAGGAACACATTTTTTTATTTGTGCCTTGGAGCGCTCCCTTTAGGGCAACTGAGCAAAGCAAAACTTACATGGACCTTGCAAGAGCATTGGGATACATGTGTGCATTGATTGAGGAAAGAACAAACACTGTCTTTGCACTTGACAATGGCTGGTTGTAAAGTGTGGGTTATTTGGCAGGAGACAGTCGTTATTGCAACTCATAATTTAGACAGCAGAATGCTTTAGAAATCCCTAACCTTTTTATTTGTTTATTTTTTGCAATATAAATAAAGTTTAGGACTCAGCTTCTGTCACTGGACTACATACCTGGCTCCAAGGTGTTGTGCTAAGGGACATTGTGTGTGTCAGGTTATTTGGTTCCCTCTGTGGAAACACAGGGGTTTTTTTTATCTTTCCTGGTGCTTTTTGACATAGAAAAACCGGCAGCTGCATGTAAGAAAGAGATGCCAAGGCAGGACAGATTTCTCCACACAAATTAATTTACTTTTCATTTCCATCTGATGTATTTCTTTGAGACTGTGTGACCTCAGCCATTCTACCRCAAGAGAGTCACTTAGTATAGTGAGCATTGACTACACACAAGCTCTAAAAGAAACAGCCAGTCTTCTTCCTGAGTATTTATCCTTTTGGGGATGTTCTCTTTTCCTTGGAAATTTAGGAATATAAAATCCTGGTGTTCTGAATTTATGGAGGATTCTTTAGAGGATTAAGCTTATCCTCAGAACTCATGTGGTTGTGGGGTTCAAATGCCAGTGTGGTCCCTACCAAGTAACTTCTGGGGTTTGAATGCCATTGTCGTCCCCCAAGTAACTTCTGAATCCATTGGCTAATTTCAAATAAACCAGGCAAAAAAACAGCCAGATAATAAAGCTCTTACAGTGGTTCAGTTCTGAGGTCAGGGTCTGTGGCTGGAGAAAGCTGAACGCAGATGTGTTGAAGGTGGACAGAAGCAGGGGAGGCATCATGGTTTTGCAAGGACCAACATGGTATCTCTGGAAAGAGCTGGACCTTAGCAGCATTTGACCCCTGAGGGACTGGATGCATGACCTTGAGAAGTGCAGAGGGGTGATCAGGAGGCAGGCCTGTTTCCAGTGAGCACTCCCATCAGTTCAAATGCAAGGCTGAGTACTGTGTGCTCTGCTTAACTGCAAACATGCCAGTCTATGTGTGCTGGCTTGAGGTTGTTGCATAGTAGTGACTTAGGTAGTGAAGGATGTGCGGCCCTAGGAAACTATCTGCATTGGTGCCACTGCTGACTTGGTCTTTACATAACTTCAGCACAGAGAAGCAAATTCCTAGTGGCATTAGAAAATGCTTTACATTGCATTGCCTCCTGGAGACTGGCAGTGCTCTGAGATTCCCTCCAAAGAGCAAATCTAGGGCAGCTGGTCTTGCTGAGCCCATACCTATGTTCTCCTCAATGAAATTACATCCTTGCCTCACTCCACCTCCCTGCACAGGGAGTTGTCTGAATCTAACTCAAGGCCCCTCACTCAATGTCAGGCGAGGACTGAAAGTGGAAGAAGCCTTTTGAGGTGTAAAGGTCAGGGGCGTCCTGCTTTGGGCCGGGATTCCTGGAACTCTTCTCTCCCAGATACAGACTAGGGGCACTTCAGATGAGAGAAGGGAGGGGATCTCCGTTAAATGAGGACAAATTCATGATCTGACTTCCCCAAAACTCAGCTGCAGCCTTTTAGTCTGACCTGTCCAGTATATATATGTGGGGTCCGGGCTAAAGTCATTGAGGAGACATTCCACTGAATTCAAAAAGTTTTGATTTGGTACTCTGGAGTCCAAAATACAACTCTAATAGCACTGTATGGACAGAAAGACCTAACAGAGTGTCCTTACTCCTAGTCCTTTCCAAATATTTACTCCTGCCAGATTCATTGTGTGTCTTCCTGTAACAATTGTTCTTGGCCACATCATAACTCAGTGTCATCAATTAGCTGAGAACAGTTTGATAGGTTCTGTAAGTATCTTCACTTCTTTTTAGTGCTCCCCAGACAGCTCTTGTGTCAATCAAATGAATTAAGCCCTGGCTCTTTCCATCTGCGTAGTTAGCAGTGCTACCATGGAAAAGCTTTCTGGCACTTACATTAGCACTGATGTGTGCACATAAAAACCAGAGTAGGGTAGAGGGGATAACACAGGCTGGAGCCCATAGGACTGGTTACTCTGTGGGACTGTGGGGAGGCCACAGTCTCCTGTTGCGTTCATTAGTTTCCATGGGTGGGGGACTTCTGTCCTAGATATTTTAAAAGCAGTAAAAAGTAAATCAAGTAACTATGCTTTGAAAGTCCCACTATCATCTTCTTTCTCCCCAGTTAATTCAACCTTCTGGTAAAAAAAGCCCTTTCTTTCACACTCATTTTCCCACATGCTTCTTTACCATTTTTTTCCAGTGTGTTCTCCTGTTTGCTTGTTCTGCTTGTCTCTGGGCTGTGGTTATGTCCCTACATTTTTCAAATGAGTGCTTGGATGAAGAGGAGAGCACAGGCTTCATTCATGTTCTGCTATGGGGCATGGCCAGTTCATTTTCCTCTCCACAGCCGTGTTTCTCCAGCACCTTTTGTGGATTTAGACCCCAAGATCTGTGGGGTGATCTGTGGTGTTGCTAATGCTCTTTTTTAGCAGAATGAGCTGCACCACAGGATTTCTGCATTCTCTATCTCGGGGTAGGGCTTCCAAGGTGAAGGCACTGAAATCTGGTGTGAGAGAGGGCTTCAGACGTGACTGCTGTATCCATAGCATGAAGCTGTGGTAGGACAGTGACAAACTAGCCACTTACTTCTCCAGGGAGTAGATAGGAACGGGCAGGGGCCATGTCAATTCCTGTAGTTGCATGTAGCAATACTCTTCATAAACCCTGGATCCCTACAGAATAGAGCCATGCTCCCAGCTAGAGAAAACCTCTGAACTTCTATTGGCTTCTGGAGGCTCCACGGAGGCAGTTATTCCTTCTAAATAAAAAGAAGCTTGCATACAGTTACCTTGCCATGACCTCAACTCTGACCCACTTTCAGAAGATGCATGCTGGGATTATCAAGCACCTCACTTTTTTTCTCATTTAGCCAGACTTCCCAAGCATTTTATTGGCTGCTTTGGTGACCAAGGGACATTCCCCCAAAAAAGTCTTTTACAAAACAGTCCATCTTTCATAATAGGCCTCTTTAAAGTAGTCTCAGAGTACCTTTAGTTAACAATTGTTTAGTAAGGCCAGTGACTGTGTTGACAATGTGTTATCTTACGTAAGCAATAATAGAAAGGGAGAGCCATGAGATAAGACAATACAGCCTAGGTGACCCAGCATGTGTTGTGGGGTAGTGCAAACGCATGCTGGAAACTGGTACTGTGTTCAAAACTGGCTGCTCCTAGGGCCCTGCTGAGAAATCACCATGACACTAAGGACTCAAGGTCGTGGAGGCACATCTGCCCTGGGGCTGCCCATCTGACCGTCCTCATGCCAGGGGGATGCCAAGGACCGAGGCCACCCTGAGGATGCTGCCTTGTCAAGCGGAGCCTACCCATCAGACAACACGCAGCCAGGGCAGTCAATCATGGCACTGGTGGCCAGTAGCCAAGTGGATCCTGCCCCTAGGCCCACCCTGGCACAGATCCAGCCCCAGGAGCAGCAACTTCATCCTGATTCCAAAAGCTCAGGGCAGCAGCCACCCCAAGGACAGATTTGCCCTCTGTCTCTGGCCTCTGAATTCTTGTCTGCCTTTTAGATAGTGAACTGGGTTCAACAGGAGGTTGGGAGACTCCTCTCTCCTCCCAGAGCATTGATTTTATTGCCTATGGGCTAGGACAGACTTCAGGGAAAAGGAAAGAGTGAGTCTGGATCTTCTGATGTGGCAGAGGGGGCTGAACCAAGGCCTCATACGTTCCCCCAAGAGTGTGCAGGCGACTGTGGCCATACCTAGCCTTCCTTGGGGACTTTTAGGCCCCTAGTATAGGTAAGTTGGATCTCAGCCTTGCTACCTCTTCAAGGGAGTGCTTTATTTGTGCTTGGAAGCTGTTTGCAGGCCAGCCTGCCTCCCCGCTGAGCTCCACCAGCCCTGCCGGACAAGCATTTGTTGAGTACATCTCCTCTAAGGGAGAGCTGGGTCTGGACTGTCTGAATATCTAGCAACTCTCTCCATTTTGAACCTGAGGTGAGGAGGCAGGGAAGTGTTGTCTAGGCCATGGAGGGATCAAACCCCTCTGTTCCATGAAACAGGGTGGGATTTTCTTCCTTACAAAAAACATTGCCCTGGAAGCTGCTGGTCTCTGAGAGTTGGTGAGGCCGGGGGGAGCAGTGTGTGTGTGAGGAACCTCTCCCCAGGCATTTGCTTCCATTTTAAATAAAGTGTATCTTGGAAAGGAGTCAAGTGTCTTGTATAAACAGCCTGGAGTCAGGATCACTCAAGCGTTCTGAAGGAAATGTCAGGATGATTAAGAGGGGATTTTGTACAAGTGTGTGTGTGTGTGTGTGTGTGTGTGTGCATGTGCATGTTCATGTGCATGTGGGTGCATGCCTTCAGCCTTTCTGCACTGCACCCCAGGTGCCTGTAATTGCACCATTAGCTGGAACTCACCTGCAGCTCTAAAAATACTCTGGGATCTGATTGGAGCATCTGCTCACAAGGGTCAGAAATAGGCTAAGAGCAGCGCTTTATATTTGTAGGATTGTCCCCAACTCCTTAACCTCTAACCACGCCTTCGCCTTTGGTGCCATTACACCTGTTTTGTGTCAGCAAAACTTCCCTTCAAATGAGTTCATTTACTCTTCTTTAAATCATCTTCTTTGTTAAGTGTTAAGAAATATGGATAATAGTAGCTCTGTCCTGTCATGGGGATGCTCAGTGCATGTGCAGAGCTAATGCAGCACATCTGGTGCTCTCTACAGCTGGAAGGGACCAGGTCAGTGCTGGGGGAAATGACTGCTGCCATGCTGGTTTCCAGGAACCAGCAGATTGTGGGCGGCTTTGGGGTGGTCTTACAATCACGGGTGCCTCCACAAAGTGCAGTGACCTGCTGTTCTCCCCAAGCCCACTCACACCATTCAGGAAGGTGTGCAGGGGCAGCAGGGCTTTTTCTGGCTTCTGAGGAAGGAACGGGAAAGAGAGATGATGAATGGAGGTAGGGACCTGTGGGTGACAGATGAGAAAAATAGGTGTAAAAATTGGGAGAGACTAGCATGCCAGAAAAGATTGAAGATCTTGACTACTGGGCAGGAGATCTGGCTTCTCTTCCTAGCTCTACCACAAGCCTTGGGCAAATGTCCCTCTATTTCTGTGCTTCCCTTCCATCTACCCTGTCTAACTGGGGAGCGAGTGTTCCGGGGTACATATGGATGCATGTCCCTCTCACAGCAAGTGTCGCATCTCAGCTGGGGCTGCTTGCTCTGCTGTAAGACAGAGAGTAATAATGAAAGAGCAAGGGCAGAAAATCCAAAAACATTTCAGAGAAAATGAAGGATTATTGTCAAGCAAGCCTGAGGGAAAACAAGGAGGTCAGAGCAACATGCAGGTGGGCCACATCAGCATGAACAGTGTGTGGGGAGGAGTGAGACAGGAGAAACTCAAGACAGCCTGCTAGGGTACACGTGGTGCCAGGGGGAGAGTTGTGCACCGTGCCTCCTCCAGCCTTGGAAGCCTGCCCTTCACAGCCAGCGTATCTTGTTCTGTGCTGAGGTCAGGCAGTGCAGAGGTTCCCCTTGTGGAGCACTGCAACCAGCCAAGTAGGCCCTTTCCCAGCTATCTGCAGGGCCATAAAGGTTTGGACAGTCGTTATTTTAATTAAAACTGGATGCAGGGGAAGTCTTAAATCAGGCACGGCTCTCACCTCGGGACAGTTAAAGCATGTCTGGAAAAGCCAAACTCCAGCTGCAGAAGTCCTGGAGCAAAGGCTGTTTTTCTTTACTTTGACTATTTTGTGTGGCATTCCAACCTCGGCTTCTTCCCATGCAAAAAAAATCTCTTCTGCCTTCCCCTCCCATCCTCCAGCTTCTCCGCACCCAAGAGATGAGGCTGCTGTGTGTGTTGTGTCATCACAGTGCCAGCAGCAGTGACGGGTGGGATCAGCTCCCCTGAGCAATCCTCATGCATCTCTGCCTTTCTTACTAACTCTGCTCACAGAAGCCACAGTAGAAAGACTGTTATTAAACTGTCTGCTCCAGCTGTGAGTATCCAAATCCTGCACTCCTGTGATGGGATCAGGAGAGGAAGGGAGCAATGCAGAGTAAAAGAAAACTGGGTACTTGTACTAGGCTCAGGACTGTTCTAGTTTAAACAGCCCAATGAGTTGGACAGCTGAGCTCAGCCCAGGACTCCAGAGCCAGTGGTCTGCATACTAGCTGTGGCAGCCCAGCATCTCCCGGCATGCTGCAGCAAGGCAGGGTAGCAGAAAGCCCAGTCAGCCAGAAAAGGCTGATTTTCCATTAGTTGGGTAATGCTGGTGGCAAGTCTTCCATGTAATGGAAGTATGTGATTCAGTCATTAGTGAGCACCGGTCTGCCAGGCCTTTCCAGCCTGGCTACTCAAGGCCCTGCTGGCACGCCTGCCCCCATCCCTGTCACCCTGTCTTGGGGCTCAGCAGGCTTGCCAAGCTTGTCAGACTAATCTGTCACCCAGGCATCAGGCCAGTGTCATTCTGCAGGATGAGGTTCACAGGCCGAGGGGGAGCAGTCATGCCCCAAAGTCTTCCTCCTTCCCTTTTGTTTGGTCTCCAGCTGTATTTCTCATGGGTTGCCTTCCCTCACCCTGCGGAGCCCCACCTTGCTCCCAAGCAAGTTCTCCAGATCTGCTACCCTGCTTTGTCCAGCTTCAGGGTATMGCTAATGCATAAGCCCATTTCAGGCAATTATGCCCTCTCTTCCTGCTTGCCCTCTCTGACCTCTGTTTGTCCCTCTAGTCTCCTGCCCCATATCCTCTCATGAAGTGCAGTCCCTTTAGTGATAATTCCCCACTGCCCTTTGTCCTCATCTTCTCCCCATCTCCTGCTGATCCCAGCATTTCTGCGGGACAGTCAGTACCTCTCCTCCTGCTGTTCTCTCAGCTCTGCCCTCCGCCACCAGCATCTTCACTCTCCCAAACACATCTCATCTTCCCGTTTGTCCTGGGATTAGGCTGACATTTGCTGCGCTAAATTCAGCCTCCGTGATCCACCCTCTTCCCTCCCCATTGGTAAACATCTCTGCTTCTCTAGCTAACGCCTTGCACCAGGAGAATGCTCTCTCCAGCTGTTCTGCATCTTATGCGCTCCTGACCCTCCTCTGTTTCCCTAACACTTCCTTATTAGAATGACTTCAGTAGGATCTGGCCAGAGTTGCAGAAACAAAAATTAATGCTCTCTGGCAACAAGATTCCCTGTCCATTTCTCATCCCCACAGAAGTCACCTCTCTGCTCCAGGCCAGCCCTGGTTGGATTAGTTATGCATGATCCCAGGTCAGGGCTTGGGAAAGTGAAGGTGGTGGATCCAGCTATCATCCACAAGACCATGTGTTTCAGTGTGTTTTTGAATATAGGAGCTGATAGCTGGAAGGTTTAAAGTTCATTCAGCTTCAGAAGTTTATTTTCAAATATTTCTTTTGTTTTGTCTCCTTTCTGGGAGTGATTCCCATGTTACACTGCACATTGTGGCTCTGTAGCTTTTTGTCGCAGCAAAATGCTAGCTTGGGATCTTGTTTTCTCCTGCTCARCTACCATGGTGCCAGCTGCGTTCTTGATGTTTTAGTGGGCTTATATCCCCTCAAGACATGGATGGAGAACTCATGATTTTAATTTGTTCCTGTGACCCTTCTTCCATCTTTTTGCATTCATCTTCTTTTACTGTTTTTCTGTGCTCTCCAGGTTATTTATATCCTAGTGGCACACTGACAGGGCATCATTTGCTTTTTCCCTTTCACCTCTGCCCTAAGTTTCTATTCCCTGTTTCTCATATTTTTAGATATCCAACTCTGTGCTTTGCCTGATGCTCTTCTCCCTCACAGGAGAAGCTTCCCAGAATCTCCACAAAGCAGACACATTGTCCTCATTCAAATTCTCTTGTAATTGCTGGAACAAACCCAGGCAGATTCCCAGGCCTCTGTGACCTCCTGTGCTCCCCAGAAGTCCATTTTACCCACCTGTTGCACTTGCATCCTCTGTGTCGGATTGATGGTTTCACTCTTTTTCTGTGCTGCACTTCACACAACGGAGTCTTCTTTCAGACTTTGGCTTCTGGGTGCTACCGTCATTTCAAATAAATAATAATAACAATTATTGCTATTCTCCTAGCCAAGGACGTAAGGAATTTGTCAGCATTGCAGTACCTTTGATCCCCCATCCATCATCTTGGGCTTCCCGCCGTTATCTTTGTGAGACATGCTTCCGGTGTTCAGCAAATATTTGATTTCCTGTGAATTTAAATAAAAAAGCCTTTTTCCTTTTTTAAATGATTTTAAAATACTTCTGGCACCATGTGGACACATTCCATTCCAAGGAAAATAAAGGAAAACTGTTCTGACTAAATATAGATCAAAAGACACTTTTGAGCCGTCTCTTCCATCCCCRGCTGAGGATGCTTTCCTTTCTCTGGCCACCCTGGCTTGTTTGACCATGCTTATGCCCTGCCCCGTATATTCTGCGTATTCCCTCTTCTGCTCCTTGCCTGTGCTGTGTTCGTTTGGTTTGGTTTCTTGCTTGACTCAGTGATTTAGATGGCTCAAGGCAACAATGCTGTTTTTAGAAAACCACAAAGGTCTTCCAGTAGTGAGAATACATTGCACATATTTCATCCTTTCCTGCTGGAGCTTTAAAAGCCCTTTACTAACGTGAACTTTGTCTTGCAAAACCCTTTGGAGAAAGCACTGTTAACTTACTTTACAGCTGAGTGAATCCAAGGGACCAACTGGAAATATTAGGTCTCAGCTAGTCTGAACCAGCATAGCTCCATTTCAGCTGCAGTACAGCAGCTTTATCATTGTACAGCTCCCTGCGCATCAGGTCTTCCTTCCACCAAGTGCTGCCACAGTGCAAGTAATAATGAATATTAGTAACAGTAAAGCAGAGGAAAGTTAAAAACAGAGCTCCTTGTCCTCTCTTCTAAACACTGGATTCCTCATTTTGCAAAGCTAAATTAATAACTTCTCAGCAGAAAAGAAGAATTCACTTGTTTGCTTGCAGCAACCAATAAACGCAATGAAATACACATTTGGGGTTTGAGAAGCAGCATAAATACCTTGCAGTATATAAGAATGTCCACAGCATAGACATGTGTGTCCTGCATTCAGAACCGATGCCCTCAGACACATGCAGTGCAGTGAATGAATGGGAGGGAAGGGAAGGGAAGGGAAGGGAAGGGAAGGGAAGGGAAGGGAAGGGTGGTGCTGGATGGCAGTAGGGCATGGTGAGTCCAGCTCTTTGTTAGGTTTGTTGCACAACAGAGATGCAGTCATGTTGGCCTACTTGAGTCCATGTGTGTATGACTCTCAAATCACTCACATGGGGCATGGTTGCCAGCAGTTACACATCAGCTGGGCAGCTATCAGGTACTAACTGGGATGGCACTATTTTGCCCGCAGGTGTTCGTGGTGTGCCATGGCCTTCTCCAGCTCTCGCAGCTCCTCTACAGTGCCAACTTCAAGAGTAGCCTCACTACTATTGAGAAGCGCTTTGGGCTCTCAAGTCTCTCTTCAGGTTTCATCTCCAGCTTGCACGAGGTAATTGGGTGAGATGCTTGTGTGGGGGCCCTGAGAGCTGGCCAGAATGGAGAGAAAACACACCCATGACTACAGCTCCATCAGTGGTTTCCATTAGAACTCCTTATTTTGATAGGTTTCAGCTGTAGGAATGATCCTGGCCTGAGTCATTGCAAGCTTTCTCATGACTGCTAAAAGGAGACATTGGCCAGCAACCTCTCCAGTGTCTACCCCTTTCCCCAGTGTTCCCAGCTCTGATGGCCCAGTGGTGAAGGATTAACTTTCATTGGCATCCTCTTGCTAGGCTGGCCTCAGTATAAACTGTGTTCAAGTTGCAACTCAGCTTCTTTTGACTCTGTGTGAAAAGAGCTTCAATTTAAATCTGATACTTGATGAATGGCTGCTTTATGAGAAGTTCCTTAAGCAGTTCTGGATGTCTCGGGAGATATGCAACCCCCTGAGGCATATGCTGCAAGAACATATACCTTGTCTTCAGCAGAGCTGCTAGCTGTCTGCTCTGTCAAGATGCTGAGACATTCAGGGCCAGACTTGTACCAGCCCAACCACTGCAACAGTTTTTTCACTGGGTGTGTTAGTGTTGCCAAGAGTATAGACAGATCCAAACTTCCTGGGGTCACATTTGGAGAATGGCTTGAGGCTAGATATCCAGACACCTTTTCCCCCCTGAACTGATGATCTCAATATACTGGGGGTGGGGGGAGAGCCCAGCTCTGAAGCATGGTGCCTGTGTTGCTTTGGGAAAGGACTGGAAGGACACAGATGTGTGTGGCACTGCCCTGCAGCAGGGCAAAGCTTGTTGTGCCTGAACTAAAGAAATTCTTATAGACACTTTCTAATCACTTATTGCTCTGGAATTGCTTGGATAAATTTGAAAACCTCTCAGAAACCGTAAATGGTGCCTTTGTCTTTTTTTCACAGGATGGCCATTGGTAATGTATTAGACCTATGAGACCTAGGTTTTAGAGTACCGATGTTTGGGTGTCTTGCCTTGTCAGCAAGCCTGGACATGTGTTTCTGAGGTCAGTCCAGGCACCTCACCGAACAGAACTGGACTCTAACATTCCCTAAGAGCCCACTTCCGCTGCTAGCCTGATAGGCCCCATGTTTGTTAGTCTTCAGCACAGGACCTGTCTCCTTCCTTCCCCAACTTTGTGTGCAGGGAGAGGAAGTTGTAATTGCTCAGTTTGGAGGAAGGTCTTTTTGTTCTCTTGAAATGAATCCTAAGGCACTCAGCAAATCTCTTGTTAAACAAGCACATTGTTTTCTTGTTCGTATTGTCATGAATTGTATCTGTTCTGGTAGCACTTCAAGCCCAACTACGAAGGGGCCTGCTGGGAGAGAATATCTTTTGAAGGCAGAGAGAGAGAAGCACTTGGTCTCAGCTCACCTTGCATACTGCTGGTCTTTTTGCATGGGATACTTCACCAAGAGTTTGGGCATTTAGGCTGCAATCCTCCAGGGACCTCTGAGAAGTAGGTGCCCAGGTCTTACCCCAACCAGCACATTCGTCTGAGATTAAAAGGACTGATCCAAAGCCCACTTAAACCAATGAAAGACCTCCCACTGACTTCAATCAGGCTCAAACCATGAGAAGAAAGAGATCCAGTACTGATGATTATTGTTGGTAGCCCTGAACTAGCATAGTTGTGCCCCGTGGGGTATCCTACCACTCACAGTAGTGATACATCAATAACCTGTGTGCTTCTTATCCACTAGAGAAATTACTTTTACTTAGAGAGTTTATGTTTGGAGAAGTAATAGCAAAATAAAATTCATATAGAGCAGTCTCTTACTGCAAGAGCGTAAAGGGAAAAGGATTGGAATATGATATGCGCCATGCTGTTAAATACTGTCTGCTTTCAGATGACAGATACAACATTACTCCTCTGCTTTAAGAAAGATCTTTCTGCTCTTTTTTCTAGTTCTGTGTAAGCTCCCCTGCTTGTCTAGGATGATAGTCTTTTCTCATTTATTGCTGCATCAATTCCAAGAACAAAAACCACAAGAGACAAAACAAGGGAGTTCATGTAAACATATATAAGAGGATACTTAGACATAAATACCAAAGTTAAAATAATATTTAGTTTGTCCCACACTGACAAAATGCATACAATTGTAATTTTATGGTGTTCGTCCCTGTGCCTAAGAGCTACAGCTTGTATATTGTGTTGAATAAGCTGCACATTTTCATATCTTTTTAGCAGAATGAGGAGAATGGGACTGTGATCATATCTGTAGTTCCAAATGTCCGGTGTTACAAACATTTGCAGTGAGCCGGATTTTGTGGCTGGGCTCACGTCTGCTTAGAACCATGGGAGCAGAGGCAATACACTGCAAAAGTTTTTGCTGGATTTGGGGGAATCATTAGTTTATGCCACGTCCTACTGGGTGGAGAGCATGTGGGTGCTGAAGAAAGCCCCAGCCAAATCACCAGCAGGTGTGAAGCAGTCCATGATAAGAAAGGAGGCACACAGGTTACAGGACCCAAGGAGTTGGCCCGCTAGTTTTCGATAAGAAGGAAGCACTGAATCATTGTGAATATGCAGGGTGTAGCTGAGGGCTGCCCTGTTCTAGCTCTTCAGGGGCCAAGCACCATCTGACCAAGACAGCTCTCCACCCAGCTATACACAGAGCTGCAGAGCTGGGACAGAAGTTTTAGGACAGGGTCTGACTTCCTCCATGATGTCTTCTAATGTTCTTCCCATTTCACTCTGCTCTTTCCAGATTGGCAATGTGGTCCTCATCATCTTTGTCAGCTACTTTGGCAGCCGAGTTCACCGCCCTCGGGTGATAGGTGTGGGGGGCCTGCTACTGGCACTTGGAGCTTTCCTGGTGACCCTTCCTCACTTCCTCTCAGACCGCTATGAATACACTACATTGAGTGCGGGTAAGTGCCTCCATTCCTCCCTGAAGTGTCTGTAACACACAGCGGCACAACACAGCTGATGTACCTTCTCTGATTCAGTCCAGGCTGCATGGGTAACACAGCAGAAAAGGTGAGTTGAGAGGGCCTTTTCTTATGCTGGTAGCCATCGTGGATCAGATTAGATGGTTCAACCAAAGGCTAACATCATGCCTGGGTCTTGGCATGGAGATGTACACCCTGAGCATCATCCTCTACAGGCATTTTGAGTGCTGTGCTCTGCCAGTTTTTAGCTGAACCAATCAGAAGTCCTGCTCCTCTGATCCTTGTTGTTTTCTTATCAAATCTGGTGGATATGTAGGACATTTGAAGAAGCACACTTACTTGTTTGAGGACTGACAACTTCATGAGAGCACAACTATGAGTAAGAAGTACATACACTGGAGGATCAGCTCCTGCATAACAGGATGTAGCAATCCATCAGATCATTCTTGGTGGATCACACCATTTTCCATCTGCCTTTTGACTTTTCAACTGCCCTCTGCCCTTCTTGCCTGCACGTATCAGAGAAAGAAGTGATTTGCAACTAAAAAGTAACCTTTAATGCAAATAAAGATGTCCACCTCATCTCTTATCGTCATGTCACGCCCCACAGAACCATACGGCCACCGAGTCGTCTTATTGTCATCACCTTCCCCGTCACAAATCTGGCCACAGTTGCATTGGGCTGGATTTCCCATGCCTCCTTGAAAACAGGGGAATGGTTGTATTCAGTGTACACTGAATTCAAGCACAGTGTTTGGAGGGAAGGATTTAAGGCAGGTATTTTCTATTTTAAGTCTGACTTCAACAGGGTTTTACAACCCCTTTTGAATGCAACAGTTATATGTGGGATCCCTTCTGCCTCCTCTGGGTGTGTTATCTGAGCCACACTTTTAAGTCACAAGTTTAATTGCCATTGTGAAGTACCTAAATTCCCCACAGATGCTCCTGAAGGCCTCCAGAGGGAGTATCTCTCCACATAAGTCTGTTTTTCAAGTTAAGCAGGACAGGATCTCTCTGGAGGCTGTCAAGACACCTCTTCCTCCCACAACTGCACAAGGAGCTTGCTATAGGGCTGATATCCTCAGCTGTAATATATGAGGTAGACAGCATCCCACATGGACATGCCAGCCTCAGGAATATTTGTAAAAGGGCTCCACGTTAAGTGAGAGAAGCATATCTTCCAACATGGAAATTATGAAATAGTTATAATACATGTTTGCTTTGAAAGTTAATCATGTTACTGACTTAACCCATTATTTTTAATCTATTTCTCTCCTGGCTAAGCCCTCCTTTATTTGGACCCCTAAGCATACTATGTCCCTGCTTTCTGCACGGGCCCTGTGTGTCCTTCCAACCCACTCCTGAGCATCCTGGAAACAGATTTGCTTTCCATGGCATCAGAAGTGTCCCAGCTGCAGCTCTAAAACTTCATGACTTGCTGTTGCTGACAGCATCATTATTAACGATGAAATGTCATTCAGCTATGCAAAAAGCCAGCTGAAGAGAGAATGTGACACATGATGCACAGAGTTGCCTCTGGGGCAGCAGACTAGACAGAAGCCCTGGAATGCAGGAGATGATGATTCTGCTATTGATGTCCTGTGTGACTGTGAACAAGTCACTTCATTTCTGGCTTCTCTGGGGCAATGGTGCACTTCCTGGGGGGCTCAAAGCTCTCTGCCTTCCTCCAGTCCCCCTGTGGCAGGCTGCAGGCTCTGCAGTGCCTTGCCCACTGAGGCTTTGTGCTGTCTGAATGCTGAGCTGAATTTATACCAGAACAGTCCTGGTCACATTGGTCCTGTTTGGATGGCTGTTATCTGCTCAAGAAATTAATAGCTATGGCACTGTGGATCAGTCTTCATGTGCTCTCAGGCCAAAGCAATTCATCTGACAGATCTGAAAGAATAGTGTTGATGAGCATGTATGCCTTGTCACATTGGCTATGGTTTGGACCCCCTCTCCTTTCTCATGGTTTTGCTGTGTGACAACAGATGTTGCTCTTGATGGTCTCAGTTCAGGTGGCTGAGAGCTGTGGTGGTGCCAGAGAGAAGACTGCAAATTCCTCTCCCAGGAGCTAGGTGTCCAAGTGACCTGCAGCCTTGCTGAGCACCCAAGCTGAATGCAAATGCAGTTGATGTTTCACCTATAGATCAAAGCCTTTTTGCAAAGGGTAGGAAAGCATTGTTATCTTCATTTGAGTCACAGAGAAATTAAAACATGAGAAATGAGGTCGTCTCCCTGCTGCTGAGCAGCACGTTGGCAATAAAGCAGAGTTTAGACTGTCTGTCCCTGATGCCTCTCCTACAGTAGCCGGTAGGTCATACGATCTATACTAAGAAGGGCTACTGATTTAACCAAGGCAGGCTTTGGGAACAGGCTGGTGTGCATGATGACAGCTCCAGTTTCCATGCAGAGTGCAATACTCAGAAGCGTATACATTACATGCAAGGCTGACTTCAGGTTTCCAGAGTGACTTCAGCCCCTAAATCCTTGGGATGCCAATGAACCTAGTCTCCTCAAGGCCTGCCACTTTTGAAAATGGGACTTAGGCTCCTAAGTCACTTCAGCTCTTTGCCAAGCTTCTCTCTCTGTGCCTGTGCCACAGAGAGGAATGGCAGAGGTTTTAGCAGTGCCAGYCAGAGAAAATCTTGCACTTCTAGTGAGAAGATTAATTCTTCTGAAAAGGTTTTGGGCTGTGTGCATTGAATGTTAGCCTGATACTCTGAGGAGGGGAGCCTTGGCTTGTCATGGAGCTGCTGGGTGGCCTTAGGCAAGTTGCTTTCTCTAGTTAGGTCATGAGTTTACCACAGCAGGAGTCTTCTGTTGTCTGTCTGTACATCATCTAGCACAATGGAATTTGAATCCTGGATAGGAAGCAAGGCAGCTAGGAGAAAGACGCTCATATGTACTTGACGATCTCTGCTCCTACCAAAGGATTAGAAGCCCTCTTGCTTTGTTATCCCACATCAACTCTGCTTTGGGAAAGCTGGCACCATCAGAGCTGATCTGCAGCCTAGACTCTATGAAACGCTTATAAATAATGGCCCAGTGTGGGGCTGAAAGTGTTCCAGAGTTCACTCAGAAATATGAAAACCAGCTCTCTGCTGGCTTGCAGCTGCCTCCCTTCTACCAAAAAAAAAAAAAAAAGGAGGCTTTAAATTCATTAGTCAGACTATGAACTGGTCAGGATTTGGGACAAGGGCTGCTCTTTATCATTAAGGAAACAAGTCAAAGCAACACATTATCCTGCCTCCCTGMCTAGAGCCATATGTGTTTATATGCAACCCCATGCTGGTCCCAGTGTGGTGCTGGCACAGCTGCCTGCCCTCTTCCTCTGGGCTGGGCTATATTGTTAGCCTGGGCATTTGCATAGACTGATTTGCACGCTTGGTCTGAAGCATGCACCTCACCCTGTCTTCGTGGCTGCTATGACTAATGCTGTCATGCAGGAAACTGGTCTGAGCCCCAGGCAAGCCAGTGCCTCATGAAACCGCATTTAGTCATGGCGTTGTTCACACCAGTGATACCACTTGTGATATGAAATGATATCAGGGCTCTCTTTCCTCACCCCAAGGAGTGGGAATCAAAGGAGCCTAAGGACACCCACATGAATGCCTCGGAGGGTGGCCATTAATGGATATCTTCAACTACCAGGCTCCAAGTACACAGTGTGGATGGCCCTGCCGTAATGCTGGCAATGGCCCAAATCCATTAATGCCCTTTGCTGTCACCATCTAGCTGGTGGTGAGATCCACATCCCGCTTGGCAGGGCATTTGCAGGCAACTGTTGTGGCAGGTGTACCAGATGGATGAGGGGCTGGCACAGCCTGTGAAGGTGTTACAGTCCTGGGTAGAGTTAGTATTGCAGTGAGATGCCTTAAACGGGATGAAAACCTCCTAATGTCCTGACTGCAAGGATGATGTGAGGAATTATGGTCCATGCTTTAGAAGGATCTGAGCTGCTCCTGAGCTCTGAGGGCAACAGAGACTTGGCAGCTTGGCCATCCTAGGGTGCATTCCTCCATGTTTCCGCCCAGGTACCATGAGGGAACAAAGATTGCTGACAGGGAAAACGAGTCATGGCTTGGGTTTTGAATGTATCACTGTCTTCGTTAAACTGAGAGTGGCCTCGTTCCACAATGTGCAATTTGGCATGAGAGGCTTCTGTGGCTCTCACTTTTCATTACAGTAAAATCTTTATTAGCAAAGGAGGCTCATTCTTTCTGAAAAGACAGACCCTTAAGACAAGCACTGCTTCAAATAAACTTACATAATGATTTTTGTGGTGACCTACTATTAGGAATGTGCTGCCATATTATGCCAATGAAAATCCTTAATCACCTGACAAATATTGTTTTTGTTTTGTTTCTATTTGCTCAGAAGTATAGAAAATCCACAAAGTTATTTCTTTATCTAGAAATATGTGATAGGAATGTTGAAACAATTACAAATAAAAAAAAAACACAGAATGAAAAAAGCTAATATTAAAAGACCAGGATTGCTCTGTTTGCTCTGTAATGCCTTTATTTTGCATGAGGAACAGGTTTTTCCATCCATGAATATTTACGCTTTTCCACTGACTTTGACACAGTCCATCCAAAGGCTTATGTCAACTGGCTGAGCCCAGCTTTACTTCAACTTTTATGAAGAACTTTTTATCCTCTGCTGACAGCTGAAATGTGACTTGCTGGAGTTGGACTTAGGGTGGACCTTTCACCTGCACAGTCACAGCACACAGGACAAATTATTTTGCTTCCTTCTTTTCTAATCAGTCTGTCCTGAAAAGTTTAATAAAAAAATCACACTCTGTTCATTTGCTACACTGACCTCAATATAATGCTGCAAAGGAATGGAAAGGTGATGATAACTACTGATTAAAATGAGCAAGTTCAGCTGAACTCCAATAATGCGTGACTATTTGGGAAATTTGGGCGATTCCTGGTACCTAGAAATTAAGGCATTTAGAACAGCCTTCAGATTTTGGGGACAAGAATGCAATTTCTGGCTCAAGGTGCAGATCTGCTCCCAGAACTGATGGAAATGGAAGGAGAGGGGCTTCCACATGCTGGCAGCAATGCTGACATTCCCGCCACTCATGCACCATAACTGCTTGTCAGGCCACATAATGATGGAGCAAAGTTAAAAGTAACATTGCAGAAGGGGAAATGGGAACTAGGGTTAGCCTGAACTAGTTCTTTCAGCTAGTTTGCCATGCATCCCCTCTGAGCAGAGGTGATGCAGGGGTAGGGTCAGAAAGGAGGAGGCAGGAAACATGCCAATGGTTATAATGTTCTTTTTTTTTCCATTCCAGATAACAAAAGCCAGATCCAAGGTGAACTCTGTTATGCAGAGAATAAGTTTGTGTGTCCAAACACCACTCAGGATCCCCAGAAGGAGGCCAGCAGTATATGGGCAATGATGGTCATCGCCCAACTGTTGGCTGGAATCGGGACAGTTCCCATACAGCCCTTTGGGATATCCTATGTAGATGACTTTGCAGAAGCAAACAATTCCCCTCTGTATGTTGGTAAGTGGAAAGATCCGTCTTCTGCTGAAGCAGGACAATTGTTTACATTATTTCATTGCAGATTCCCTGTCCTCCAGACCTTTGAGCTGAAATGGACAGATGCTTGTTTGGAGATGAATCTGCTGCCCTCCAGGAGACAGGCTAGGGCTGCAGTGCAGGGACAGGGAATATTATTGCTCTGGGCAAGAGTAGGTGTGTGGGCAGCAATTCACTGCGGGGAATGAACTCCAGAGCAAGATTAGGACTGGTGAAAATTTGCCCAGTAGGATTTAGCAGAGAAATACAGACTTCTCACCTAGTAAAATTCTCCACAAAAAAGAGACTACTTCTCGCAGATTATTTCAGTAAATGGACAGATAAGGAAATCTGAAAATAACCAGATAAGCAAACCAGAAAACCCCAGTTTCAACCTTGTTATCACTCAGCGAAGGTGTAGTTTGGCAGCCATAGGCTCCAATTTTCCTTTAACGTCTTGTGAACCAAGACAAGATATGGTCTGGACAAAAAACCCAGCCCAGAGAGGGCAATGGATGTAGAAGGTGCTTGGATAACATCTCTCCCAAGGCCCAACACTGCCCCAGGCCACAGAACTGAAAGGCAGGAGACAAAGGAACCTGACGCTGGAGCAACTGCAGTGAGGGGCCACAAAGATAATTAAAGGACTGGAGAGCCTGAGGGAGCTGGGACTGTTGAGCCTAGAGAAGAGAAGGAGGAAGATCAAGGGTGGGTCTTATCAACGTTTATAATTTTTGATGGGAGGGTGTAAAAATAGGGCCAGACTCTTCCCAGTGGTGTGCAGTGACAGGATGGGAGACAGTGGGCACAAAATGAAACACAGAAAACTCCACTTGAACACAAAACACTTCTTTACTGTGAGGGTGGCTGAACACTGAAACAAGTTGCCCAGAGAGACTGTGGAGTCTCTATCTTTGGAGATATTCAAAACCCAGCTGACATGGTCCTGGGCAACCTGCTCTAACTGCTTGAGCGGGGGGGGGTGGGGGGTGGTGGGACCAGATGATCTCCAGAGGTGCCTTCCAACCTCAACTGTTCTGTTATTCTGTGACTCTGTGATCTCATCCAGGTTTGATTCTGAGGCAGAATCAAGTGTACCTAGACATTTTGGTTTTTGCAGTCCACCAGCAAGACTTAAGTTTCCTTAGTGAAGAAAGATTACTTTTAACCAATTCTACTAGACAGATTTACCCTCACACTGCTTAAAACTGCAGGTTCTCAAGTTTTCCACATGTCCTGGAACTGTGTAGTTGAGGCAGAGACCTGTTAAACATAGTACTTGAAAAAGATGAGAGATTCTGAGCAAAGTGCAGTGAGGCCCTTCTCAGCCCTGTCTCCCCAAAGAACCAGCAGAATCATAGCAATCACAGCTCTAACGAGAGTGGCAGCCCTAACAAAGGTTTGCTACCGCATTATGACAATTTCTCATGGTGTGTCTTCCCACTGAGCATCCAGGGGACTCAGATGAGGTTCTCCCCATTAAAATGCTGGGCTGCCTCTCCCCTTGTTAGTCCCCTTGTTCTCTACAGGGTTATACTTATGGTGTGGGTGTTAGGAAGCCCACATAGGAGTGTAACTGAATAGGACAATAGGTGTAGCTGGTTCAGGCCAGGTGGGTATCCAAAGAGATGAATGAGCTGGAACTTCTCCCTTGCTTTAGTGTCTGAGAAAACATGATGCCATTCATGGGGGGAAAGTAGTAAGAAAACCTTCTCAGAGGCCTTTCCCTGTTCTTATTTAGCATCTGTTTATTAGGCTTTGGTCAGAGACATGACAGGCTACAGGAGCCACACACTGTACAATTAATGCAGGTTTTGCAGCAAGGCTTCAAAGTTGACATTGTTGCTATGGAATCAGCCACCAGCCCCTCCAAGAGAGAGGTTCCCAAGCTTAGGAGGATTTCTGATCCCATTGAAGTAGGTGTTGGCTTACATGTTAAACTGTGAATCTTTTCCCTGTGAATGGTAGAGCTCAGCTGGGCCTGGAGCCCCTACATGATCTTCCAGTTCAGTGCGTAAGTTATTTAAGAACCTGATTTCTCTTGGTGCTGAACAATGTCTTTGAAGCAGCCAAAGGCATCAGAGTGATTTAGAAGTCAAAACCAGATATTTCAAAATAAGGTAAGCATTTAAGGAGAAGGGAAAGCCTTTGGGATTAGACTCCCAAAGTTTCCCATTTTGTCATGGTGAATCACTGATACTGAAAACATAGCTGCAAACTTTGAGCATATCAGGAAAGCTTTGATCTCAATAGAGCAGAGAGGCTTTTTTTGAAAGGCAGGTACCTGTCTARCTTCTAACACTGTTGGATAAACAGCACATTCAATATATGAACAGCAGGGAGCTGTTCGTCATCTGTCACTCAATAAAAGATGATTTTCTGTCTTCTGCATGTTGTGATGTCTTCCCTGCTTCACATAAGAAGACAAATGCCATATCTGCAGTGAAGCTACTGTTGCCTCAGTAATGGCTTGCTTACACTGGTTCCTTCCCCTCCTTTTAGCCATCCTATTCTCCATCGCAGTGTTTGGCCCTGCTTTTGGATATTTGCTGGGATCTGTGGTGCTGCGGCTCTTTGTGGATATTGGAAGAGTTGACATTGGTGAGTATTTCCCAGGTAGCGCTGGACTTTCTAACAGCCCTCTGTGAATCAGAAGGTCATTCTGAAATGATTGGTGGCAGGAGCATGTGCCTTGCTCCAGTGACTCACAAAACCCACTCTCCCAGAAAGACCTGACCTGGAATAACACCACTGAGTGTGCTTATCCACTCTGTCTCCCCACGAAGAAGGCTATGGATGGCCGTAGGTTGTACCTGCAGTTGCTGTTCAGGCAGAGTCCAGCAGTGGGGATGTTCTCACATCTTAATCATGTATTGTGCCGAACTGAAATACTGCCTGTCACTGCTGAAATGTGCCTGCTGCCACCATGCTGAGAAAGTGTTGCATTATTCTAGCACAGTGGAGAGGAGCAGAGACAGTAGTGAAGTGTCCTGGGAGGGAGAAGACTACCATTGGCAGCCATTGTCCTAAGTGTGCATGGGGAGGCTCGAATCTGCTCGGCATGCTCTCCTCTACCCTTCAGCAGTACACAGCCTCTGTAGAGAGTGGGACCAGGTCAGCATCCTGCCACAGGGCTTATTTTCTTTATCTGCGGTGCGTGCTTATGATTTCTGGTAACTTAATCACTAAAGAATTCTCCCCAACTTCATCATTAATGTGGTTTTTCCTGTGTTTCCATAAAGAGATCAGAGCCCRTGTGACATTTTTGTCTGGTGCCTGATAAGAATAATAAATGAATCCAAAGCAGGAAATGGCAAAAAAGCCTTGGCTTGGTCCTTGTGGCGACAGACAGATTTAGCAGTCTCTGTGTGGTCGCTTCATGATGACGTCTGCACCCGGAGTGGATTGGTCCTGTTTGGGGAAGTCAGGCGATTGTTTTGGCGGGGTGTGGGCTCTTCTCACACCGCACCCCGGGTTATTCCTGCCTGGCAGGAAGCCTGCACAGACCAGCAAAGGCCTGAGACTACTGTTTGTTCCTTTTCCACTCATAAAATCGTAACAATGGGGAGATGTGCTCTCCATGCCAAGCCAAGCAATCTTTCGACCTCCTGTGAGTAACACTGGCCCATCTGAAGGATGTCTGTGTTGGGGATGGAATGGCTCTCGTCTCTCCTCCTTTTTCCGGAGAAGGGTGTGAGTGCCCGGAGCTTTATCCACTCGGAAATTGCTCTCATTAAAAATGCTCTTCCACCAGCACAGGTCCTTCCCTTGATCTCTGCAAGCAGACAGTTACCAAGGCTGGAACAATGGGAAAGCAATTATTTCCAAGAAAGTGGCTGTGCAATTTTCCACTCCCCATCTTCACTAGACAAGCTCTGTAGCCAACCACATTCCAAACAAATCATGTGCCTGAGGCAAAGAGGGATAGAGTTAGGCCCCCATAATCACTGTGTTGCTGACTGGCTCGACAGGGAATACTTGAATCTGTGCCATATGCATATTTTGGCAAACTAAATTTGAATTACATGCACTTGTGAAGCTCAGTGTGGTTTGGATAAGGAGTGGTGGGACAGGTTCCTTGCTAGAGGAAAGGAAGTAAAAACACGACCACATCTAGTCAAGTGAAGGGACCCACAGATATGTAGCACTCATGGCTGATGCGCCCATTATGGACACTGGTGGGAGCTCCACTTTTTCCATTTGCGCAGAAGGCAACTGGTGTAGAAGGGACTGTGCCACACACAGGCCCATACCAATCCTTTGTGCTCCACTGGTCCATATTTGAATGGACAGTTTGCCCCTTTTGCTGTTAAGACATGCAGGAACAGAACTCTTAAGATGGGTCCTTGTGTCTTGCAGCCACAGTGAGTCTGACACCAAAGGACCAGCGGTGGATTGGAGCCTGGTGGCTAGGACTGTTGATCTCCTCAGGCTGCTTGGTGATCACCTCCATTCCTTATTTCTTTTTCCCTCGGTACATGCTCAAAGGAGAGGTAAGACCCAAGCTCTGGAGGGCCAGACATCTTCTTGCCAGAGCTGCTCTGGGTGGGAATACCTGCCCCTAGAGAAGATGGATGCAGGGGAGGAAGAGACTACAGGAACCTTTCTGAGATGAGTTTGTAATTACTCATAAGTGAAAAATCTTCCAAACCAGCTCCATGCCTCTAGCAGATGAGGGGCAGGGCCCTTCATTCCTTCACCATAAGTGGGAAAGCCAGAACTGCCACAGCTCTGCAGGCAAAAAGCAGACCTCGCACCTTTACCATCAGCTGCTTCCCTTCTTGTGCCTCCTTTCCTGTTTGCCCTCTCCTTGTGTGCAATTCCTGCAGGCTCTGCTCTGTGTGGCCAGCCTGGCCCTGGTCTCAACAGGCTTACTGAGAGTCACTCTCTCATGGACCTTAAACTATGGTAAAATGAGTCCATCCACCCTGGTGCTGCCATCCACCAGCAGAGCAGGGGAAGCTGGTGTTGGTTCAGATCACTGGACAGACTGAGGAGTGCCATATGTCATACAGCCTAGCAGTGAAACTGCTCAGCTGAAGAGTAGGGCCAGATACAAAGCAAATGGGATGAGCTTCCATTACACAAACGGAAAACTCTGAAAGACTCATGTTAGAGCAAGTGGAAGTCTTTCTTACAGGCAGGCCAGCTGAGCACTGGTGTGATTTCCTCTAGCAGAGCAAAGCTGTGTAAGCTCCAGCGTTACAAGCTCCTAAGACAAAATTAGACAGCATCTGTTGAGAAGGTTTTTGGTAGACCTGGGAGGGGGTGGCTAGATGGCTTCCTGGGGGTCTACACTTGGTGACTTGACCCTTCTGGGGTACCCTAACTGATTGTGCTCCAGTCTGCTGGCAAAGGCTGTATCTTAACACCCTACTGCCCAGTCCTCTGCAAGGTTTCACTCCGCTGACATTAGCAAAGTCATCAGCATAGAGAGCCTCTGCTCGAAGCAGAGTATCTCAAAGTGCAGGATATAGGGGAGGAGTGCTGGAATAAAGTCAGGCAGAGGTGTTTGAAAAATGTGCTTTTTCTTTGGAAAAATGTTAAAGAAAAGAGACAAGTTTCCTATTAAAACAAAAAAAAATCCAAAATTATCAAAATGCTCCAATTCAGCGTTTTTAAACCCAAGACTCATGGTTTAGGTTCAAAAATAGTTTGTTGTTTGAAGTAGCTTAATTATCATTTTTAAGGTCAAAATTAAAACCAAAATATTTCATAATTACAATTAGAGGACACAACAGACTTCAGTTGATTCACCTCCAAATTTCATTTTCAGACCTTTTGCAGAATTAAAAAAGTGATGTCTTTACTTCTGTCAGGGTTCAGGAGAGGAAAACTCCACAAACTCTTTAAAACTCTCAGGATAGGACAAGCTTTTTTGTCTTTCAGCTCTACTGAATAGTTGCAGTGAGTCTTTGAGCAAACTCAAGCAAATTGTCAGGCTTGGCAGGAAGTAAAAGATCATTTCTGATAAATAGCAATATCGTCCCCCTCCAACCTAGCTCCTTACCTGGACTGTACTAACCACACACAAGTGCTCCCCTCTCACCTCTGGCTGTTCTTCTCTCCCTCCCCAGGACCCAAATTCAGAGTCTGGCATGCTGAGGAAGACGGAGAAGGGAGAGGCTGAAGAAATCTCCTTGCTGGAATTCATAAAAAGTAAAGAACTGTCACTTAATGGCAAGGGGGATAGTGTATGTGGAAGGCGTTGTGCCCCACACTGCTGCCTCCAGACATACCAGGGCATGGTGGTCTCCACCATGTGCGCATTTTTGAGCTGAGAGTGTTTGTCAAGAGTCTTCAGGTGTCTCCATTGCATTGTGTGGAGACACTGGAGCCAGCTTGGGGACCTCCAGGGTCCTACCATGCCCAACGCCTAAGCCCCTAACTGCACAGCACAACATGCTGTGCAGACACAGTCATTCACTAAGAACTACTGGAAGACAGACACAGCCTCCATCTCACAAGAAGTCTGTGGGGCCTGAGTCATTTCTGAAAATAAGTCTGAGATTCTTAAATGACATGAGTACCCTGGAAAACGCTACGCAGAGTGTTTAGCCTGCTGTTGCATGGGAACGGTAGGGACTGCAGGCACCACTAGCCATTGCTTTAAGAAGATTGCTACGTTGCAGCTTACACCAATTTGTTTATGTTCAGCTGAAATGGGCTTGAGTAGGGATGTCGCTGATGAGACAGAGGGACCAGTTTAATGATTTTTTTTAGCTGCATAATGCCTTCTTTCCAGATAAACACATTCCCTCCCTCCCCATCCACTGCAGTCACATCTTGTGGCTGTCAGTTCCCTTTTCCTTCTCACTGGACTTTGATGAATGATGCCAGGTCTCCACAGCACTCTATGCTAGAAAAGGAAAGCTAATTAGACAGCAAACAAACAGAGCTCCTGAGTAGCTTGGAGTCACTCTGACTGTGCTGAAAAGCCAGGCTGTCCTGGTTAGGGCAGGGGTGATACATCATCCCATAAGGAAAATACATCATGATCCACAGTGTCAGGCATCAGACCTTCCCCATGCTCAGTCAATGTAGCTCCACTGAAACCCATGCCCTTTTGCTCATTTGTGCCATCCAAGAATATGGCCCCAACTTCAAAAAATAAATGCACTATGGCTGCTAAACGCTCTGAAGGCTTGTGGATTTGGAATCATGGACAGTGTGGGAGGGAGGGAGGGTGGTGGGCAGAATCGGCCCTCCACCTTGTCTCTCAGGGCAGTTTGGTCACTGTCCTGTCAGCTGCCTGGCCAAATCAGGGTTCCCTCTCTCCATTTTTCCCATGTCCTTAGACGCCCCCTGCATTAGCTCACTGGGAATAGTCTGTCTAAGGGGTTTCTTTCATGGTATGAATTGCTGATGTGAGGAACATATGGCTGAATTATATTTTTCCCACTGTTTCCTTGTAGGATTCCCAAAGATCTTCCTCAGACTGCTCCTCAACCCTCTCTTCATCCTCCTAGTGCTGGCTCAGTGCAGCTTCTCCTCAGTCATTGCAGGTCTTGCCACCTTCCTCAACAAGTTTCTGGAGAAGCAGTATGGTGCCACATCCTCCTATGCCAACTTTCTCATTGGTGAGCACGGCCTGATGAAGGCACATGCACCTGAACTCTAACAGGTGCAGCCATAGGGTGGAAAATACATTCACCAACAAGGAACCACCTGCCCACATTTCCTAGGCTTTTTTATAAGGAAGTTACTGGAAACTCATTTTCCTAGTGCAGCATCTGGGAAGGGTGCAGGTGAGACCTGGCAACCACCTTGAGCCAGTTGATGAGTTTTTCCTTTTCCTGCCCTGAGATGCCAGCAGGGGTGAGGCCAGGCTGATCCCTGTCATGCAGCCTCTCAGTGACTGACTGCATTTGTTTGCTTGCACTTGTGGGCCAGAAACAGCTCTCATTGGAAACGTGCAGCCCTGCTACACGGGTGAAGCAGGAACAGATCTCAATGATGCTTAAAGAAGTTGGCAAAAGCAAGTCAACAGACAATGATTATGCACCAAGCTTGATCCTGCATCTCTAGTCAGACTTCTGAGGCTGAGACCTCTTGTAGGTGTCAGCTGCCTTTGTCTTTGGTCCATCTTCAGTAACAGCGTGGTCAGCCCAGCCACCATGAGGGCCACAAAACTACTGCCTCCACCCCCGATAGCAGATAGGTCTTGGCAGGACCTCAGGCTAATACCTCTGTTCCTCTGCAGGAGCTGTGAACCTGCCAGCAGCAGCACTTGGGATGCTCTTAGGAGGAATAGTCATGAAACGCTTTGCCTTCTCCCTCCGGGCCATCCCACGGTTTGCTGTGGTGGTGCTTGTCTTCTCCATCCTCATCTGCCTGCCTATCTTCTTCATGGGCTGCTCCACAGGGCGCATTGATGGGATCTACCCCTCCAGGTAACAACACACCCACTTGGGTTGTTTCTATGCCTTAATTCCTCCTCTCACTAGCTCTTGACTTACTGCAGGGATGTCTCTCACTGTCAACTGGCAAATCCCCTACACCCATCTGAGGGTAACCCATCCTGTGGTCCACAGTGGCCCTTGGCTCACACATAAGCAGGCAGGCCAGGCAGGAAGTGCTAGCTGCTCATCGACAAGATCCCTGTAGACTGTTTTCCTGCTACTTCTGCTCACAGTGACTGTGTTTCCTTGAACATGATGCAGCTTGGTCCCATCAAAGCAGACAGGGCAGAGTCCCACCAGCCTGCACACGAGACCAGGCAAAGCAAGCTGTGGATCCCATTCCTATGAGCTGTTCCCAGTTGACAGAGCTAGGCTGTTTGGGGTTAGGAAGGAGCCCCTGGGATAGGACATGGCACCACGCAGTGAGTTTCTGAAGGCTGTTTGGCTACCTGAGTGTCAGCTGTTGGAGGAGGACATGCCAGGAGTCCTTCAGAATAGGAGTGCTCTGCTCCATAGTAACAAACTCTTCAGACACCTTATCTCAGCCCCTGCACTCTGTAGTCATTTTTAGACAGTGAGGGCTCCAGCAGAGCCTTTGGAACAGCTCTGGCCTGTCATGCACAACTTAGTTCAAATCAGATGATCTAATGACCCTTTCTGACCTGAATATCTGTGGGGGTGGAATATATGCACATGGAGGAGAAAGGGCAGGAGATCTGGCCACTCTCCTGTTCACTCCTGAATCCCACTGCCAGGAGGAGATCTAATGGTGAGGGCATTTATCCATGATTGTCTGTATCAAGCAAACAGGGTATATTTTTCACTCTAGCTCTGGATTTCTAGGGGGGAAAGAGTCACTGATGTGTGGTATCAGTGCCCATGTCCAAATCAGCCCCACACATGGGCAGGTTGCCTGCTCTCCTCATCCCGGCTGGGAGTTGCATTTGTGCTCGCCTGGGTGGAAACTTCTGGCTCTTATCACATCTTTTTACTTTTTTAAGATAAAAACCACATTTAGACTCCACTCCAAGCTTGTTGTCAAGTGCCTCATACTCGACCCATTTCCCAATGCACTGCCAACATTTCAGCAAGGGGCTTTCATACAAATATTTCCCTTCACCAGTGATAAGCCACTTGTCCCAGGGGTATGTCAGAGGGGTGAGGGACAGGGCAGTCAATGCACTTCTCCCCTTGCCCACTTAAAAAAAMCACTCAAATAACCAGAGCAAAGGAAAGCAACAGAACTCTGCAAGCGAATGTATAGTTAGTGGATGGCGTGTTTATAGTTTGCAATGAGATCTGCACAGAATGTGCTGTGAAAGTCAGGAGCATGTGAAGGCATATGAACAAGGACATTCCCAGACGCTTTTTTCCCTTCATTTTGGTAATGAAGCTGCTTGCCAGTGTCCAAGTAGCTAAACTGAGGGCAGAAGTGGAACGGGAGACATGTAAGATCCCTAGCAGCACCACGGCATCCCTTCTCTCCCCACTCCCTGCATCCATGTATCACAGGGAAGTAAAAGAGCTCAGTGTGCAGCCCTGCTGGATGCAGTCCCAGCCAGAAGCATTATCTGGAGAGAATGGCCTCAGCTCTGAAGATACCCAGTGAGGCACTGACATCCCTGCTTTTTATGTGAGAGCAAGACTTCAAATACAAGGATATCCCTCAGCTCAAGACCCAGTTCTTTCTGAGCTAAATTTTAGAAGGCATCTTGTCATCACCTTTGCAAAACCTCCGCGTCTGAAAGCCAGGAACTGCCACATAGCCTTCATACAATGTTTGTCTCCTGCTACTAGTGTCAGATTGACTGCCTGTCTCAGCCTCTCTGAGATACACCAGTCTTGATGGGCTTTGCTGACATAGCTGGGAGCTGGCAGAGGGATGTCCATGAAAGAAGAGGCTAGGGGAAGGCAGCGACTCGTTTTATGCCTTCCATATTTGTTGCCAGAGTCCTTAGCTCACAGATGTAGCTCACTGCTTTCCTTTTCTGCAAACTTATGTAACATATGGGGTGGGACCATTGGGGCTGTAGGCTTCTGAGAGCTTAGGGTGGATCCTCTAGCCTCTAGCAGCTTCTGGGCTTGCAGAGCTGCTGGTGTCTACCTGGTAAGAGTCAGTCCACAAGTGTCACAAGGCTGCTTCAGAAAGACCTGTGAATAAGTTGCCTGTGCTCTTTCTTGCAACAGTTTGCAGTGAGTACCAGGAGGAAAAGGTATGCTAAGGGGTGCTTGCACCTTCCCTGCCTTGTGCTGTCTAGAAGGGAACCGAAAACACAAAAGCACTGCCTGACAAACCCAAAGAGGTCATCTCCTTGGAGATTATAAGCAAGTAGAACCATTCACCTCATCAGGGACTTTATCAGGGGCTCAGTAAATCTCACTTCTCAAGCAATAATTGGGCTCAGCTCCTCTCAGCTTCTTATAATTACAGCTTTCAGATCTTCTCCCCTCTCCCTCTTCTCATGTATTCTTCTGCAACACCTGCAAGCTTCATGAGTCCAGTTTGTTACCCAGACTGCCCTGGCCACCTCCAGCTGTTACCCTGTATTACATTGGAAACCTTTCCCCTTGCAATGGCAGCAGTGCATAAGAATGAAAACGCCTTTCATGTAGAGCTCTAGGTAGCTGTTAGCTATGCAGATGTGCAAACCTGAGCTCTACCCCTTGCCCATCATGCCCAAGGATGGGGCCCTGATGTTGGATTCCTGTAGAATATGAACTGTGCTTCTCCAGCAAATGAATTCCCTTAGGTAGTAAGGCAAGACAGAACAGATAAATTAGTTTTGTCCTCTTGACTTTCACTCTGTCATCAGGTTTGTTTGGAAACTAGCCTGCTTCCAGTTTCCATCTGAATGGTGTTTCCAGCCAGTGCTTTTTGCACATCTGTTTGTGCAGTTTCGGATAGGGCCCAGACACATTTCCCCAGGTATTTGCTGATTAGTTTTCAGCTGGAGAAAAAAAAAGGTGTGTGAGTGCTCATTTGCAGACATAATATAATTACTGCTAAGTTCATTATAAACTGCAGAGGTACCTGTAGGGGATCGGGATCCGGCAGAAGGCCAGACTGCTACTGGCAGTGACCCAACACAAATAGGAACGGGTAAATTGGTTAACTAGTAACAGGTCTGGGGAAAGATTTTTTTCCTCCTGTCCTATTTTTTAATTCTTTTTTTATTCTCTGACTTTTGGCAGTACATCAAGTTCCCAACAGCAGGTTAAGTCCCCCAGTGGGTGCTACTGCTCTGAACACATCTTTCACCCAGTATGTGGAGAAAACAATGTGGAGTACATCTCTCCTTGTTTTGCTGGCTGCACGAACAGCACTGCTAATTCTTCCACACCCAAACATGTGGTGAGTAGCAGGGCCAGGACGTGGCCACACAGCTGAGCTATCTTGTCCATGCAGTTGCCTTGAAGAGCCAGAATTCAAAGTGTTTCCTAAAAATTTGAGGGTTTGCAAAGCAGAATGCACCTTTCTTGCTGGTGACAGTGGAGGCTACAGCAATGGCGTAAAATATGAAAAATGTGAACTGTAACAACACAGTGGAGCAGTTTAGACCTGGCAAGCAGGGAGGTGTGTCTGAGGAGTTGGAGTCTTTCAAAGGCATGATGGAGGAAGCCAGACTCCTTCGATACTGTGTGAGCAAGGACATGAAAACTGGGAAATGTCAGAATGCTGCATCTGAAGTTGGACAGCATGAACTGGGCACATTGCACTGCCAAAAACAGGCATCTGTGTGTGCATAAAGGATGGAGAATTAGGTGGTGCCTGACTAGCACAGGGTAGATGTCACTAGGTGATAGAGACTGCAAGACACTGTGTGAATGCATGTCAAGGGCTAGAGCTGGGAGATGGGCAGCTGGAGAGTGAGACTTCATTGTGCTGCTGGTATGCAGATCTTCCAGTAATTTAATATTCTGAATAAATCGGTCATAAAACACCAGGAGATCATCAGTGGTTCTTCCAAGCGAAGCAAGACCTCCAATGCCTCTGAGGTTCACACCAACCATTTCTCATGACTTGGAGCACCAGGCTGCTAGTCCTCACTTAGATGAGGGCAGATCTGCCTTGGTGTAGCGCACCATCACAACAATACTGGGGAATTTCTATAAAGCCCTGGGAGTTTGCTCAGCAAAATGAAAAATGGCAGCACACCATGTTGCAGGATGCTGGGTCACCTGATGGGAAGCCAGGGCTGTTCCATTAAAATTGGAATTGATGCACTCATCACACTCACACAAAGTCAGGGCCCGGGAGCAATGATTTCGATTTGCCTCTATCCTTATGGTTGCCAAATTCCTGCGTGCAGTAAACACTCATTGACAGTATTTCTCAAAACATTGCCCCTGTCCTTCTCTCACTCCTGCCACAGGTTCAGGAAGTAATTTTCCTCCAGCTAGCTCCATAGCCTGTCRTGTTGCTGAAAATCCCACTCTTGACTTCTGGAGCTTTACAGTTTTTCCAACTGTTTCCAGCAGGCCTACAAGAACTGTTCCCTGATCCCTGCTGTGAATGGGCTGTCCTCAGCAAAGACTGGGTCCTGTCCCCTCAGCTGTTCCCACATGCTCCTTCCTGCCATATTCCTCATCTCATTTGCTGCACTGGTAGCATGCCTGTCCCACAATCCCCTCTACATGATGGTTTTACGGTGAGTAACAGGCCAGGGTTTCACAAGGCACATGTAAAGCACAATCTGCTGGGCTTCTTGCACTGGGATTAATGGAGCCTCCAAGCAGCTTCTTAGGAGTTGTGGAAGGAAGAAACCTCTCTCAGCTCTCCTTCCTCCCCCCCACTTTGGGACACAAAAGGCTCAGCCCAGAGTGATTTCTTCTTCATTTCCAATCCACTATTTACCCCCTTCTTCCAGGCCAGAGACTGGGTTTTCAAACCCATAGCACTTTCATGCCCATGAAGTCACAAGGAAAGTTGTCATGTGACCAGTTGCAGAACTTGCCTCTTAAACATGTAAATATGCCAAGTTTGGACAGGGCTAAATTCAGAGGGGGTGTAAATTACCTGTCATTGAGTTGGGGCAGTGAGGACATCTGCCCAGGGTGGGGTATGTGAAATGTGACTGAGCATCGCCATGAGAGCCAGGCAATATGTTAGTGTTGAATAAACATCTGACGAGGAGATGGGCTTTTTCACTAAGTGAACCAATTTTGCAGGTTTCCCTTTTCTTAGGAAACTTGCCAAAGAGGGTCTGTAGAAAGCAGGAACGCCTCTTGTTTGCACACTTTGAATGCCCCTATCAGTGACCCCCACCATCCCCCACCACTCCTAGTTGGGAAACCAGCTACTTAAGATGACATTTTCTAAAAAGTGGAGTGTTCCCAGTTTTCAATAACACTGCTGTTTGTGTTTGGCTTTCTGGGAAAACTGAGCAAGACATTTCTTAAAAACTAAACTCCACACTTTGCCTTCATGACTTTTCCCTGAAAATCCCTATGGGTTTCCAGGCAGAGCTCTCTAGTGAGGACCTCTGATCTCATCCCACTCTCCTGAGAATCATTCAGCAACTGCTCCCCAGCTTCCCAGCTCTCTTCTGTTCTTAGTCCCCGGGGAGAAATGTGGTTTGAAGTAGCTAAACCTGATGGCTCCTGTTAGATTCAGTGAACCCAGAAACCCTGAATGCAGTGCCACAGCCATGCATGGTAGCTGTCCGCACTCAGCGACAAGCACAGCTTTCTGCTAACTCTCAACTCTTGTGACTTCTCTCCTGCAGGGTGGTGAATCAAGATGAGAAGTCATTTGCTATTGGAGTCCAGTTCTTACTAATGAGAGTGTTAGGTGAGTGTCCATCTCTTTACAGCTCCCACACAACCTTTCAACAACTGCCTAAACAGGGGGAAAACAAAGGGAAGACAGCAGGGCTCTCAGAGCCTCTTGTCCCTTTCTGGTATGACTAACTTGGGCCATTTGGCAGGTCCCTGCAGTGTGCAACCTGGTTTGGGTTTGATCCTTATTTTTCCCCATTCGAATAAAAGGCTGCAAACCCTCATTTACAACCACGCTCTGTGATGCAGCGGTGAGGGACAGATCCTGATTTGCCATAGCTCCAGCAACCAACTGAGATCTCYCCCTGGTGGTGTTGAAGGGTCTCCAAGAAACAACAGGAAGTGGATAACTTGCTAAAGCGTTCACTCGGAGGACAAGAGATGTTGAACCTTCTCAGGGAGGCAAAGGGGCAGCAGGCAAAGGGAAATCAATAAACAGAGTACCATTCAGGCTTGCTTTGAGAGCTGCTGGGTTTGACCCCAGAGGTTGAGGTATTTAGGCACACAAGCATGTGACACTGCAGGACAGGAAGGGGAGTCAGTAGTGCCGGCAGGCGACATGTGGCCTGACCCAGCCTCTCTCTCCAAAGCCTGGTTGCCAGCTCCAGCCATGTTCGGTGCCCTCATTGACTCTTCCTGCATCTACTGGCAGAAACAGTGTACCCAACGCAGGTTCTGCGCCTACTACAACAATGACTTCCTCCGCAACAGGTACCCACGCGCGCGCTCACTCCACTGGGTCACCGCCGCATGCACACACACGTGCAGTGTTTCTGCAGAAACCTCAAAAACCTTTGGCTAGGTCCAGAAATACCCCCAGGAAGGTGAATGTACCATGCTCATGCCCCACACTCGTTCTCAACATCCCCTGGACTTGCTAAGAGGCAGTTCCTGGAGCCTAGGCTTGGGTGCTTGGGGCTCCATCCTGGAGAGATGTGTGTCCTTGTCAGGTTCACTAGTCATCTTGCCTCACCAAGAAAATCCAGCTCCCTTGGGATTATTTTCAAGGTAGAAATTGGAGGACAACAAAGCAGGTCCCTGAGTTCTCATGGCCCCTGCATACCTCTAGGTCTGGCTCCAAACACACAAGCGCAGCACAGGCCATGTCCTGATGTAGAGGAAGAATCCTGCCCTAGTGTGTCCCAGTACAGCAGCACCTGAAGCTGGAATGGGAACAGGCCACAACTCAACTCAGTGCTGAGCAGGATGGGGCTAGCTGGGCTCCATTCCCTGCACCGTAGCAATGCCATCTTTAGACAGGACAAGGCCCTGTGTTGCTCCTGACAGGAATGATGCTCTTCTCTTTTCTCTTGACAGATACTTAGGCCTGCAGATTGGGTACAAAGTGATAGGCACCATGCTTCTTGTCCTCATCAGCTGGAAAGTGAAGAAAAGCAAGGAATACAATGTGCAAGAGAAGGCAGCTGGTCTGGTGTAGCCTGCCCAAGGATTGATTCTGAATGCACCTCCCCAGCCTGCCTGTACCCACTACCAGTACTTTGTCAATGTTTTTTTTGTAAGGGAGCAACTTCATATTAGCAGACAAGCTCCAAACTCCTCTACTGCAACTTGCACTGCAACCCACCTACCCAGCCCGCAGTGAAACATCTGTGCTGCCGAGAAGGGACTTGCCAGCCAGGATCTTCGGGAGGACTGCGATCACCCACCAGCAGCTCACCCACGTTACAATGCAAGCACTGCCTTGTGCCAGCTCTGTAACCAACCTCAGTAGGAACCTGCCAGGGTGATTGTGGGCTAGGTCGTGGGTGCCAGGGCTAGCTCAGGACTAGCCATGTCCAGGACCGGGTCCTCCTACGTTCTCTGGCGAAGCCCTGTCCATCGCTTTGGGAAGGGGGCAGCCTCCAGCCACAATGACTGCCTCTTGGGAAATACTGAAGGCTTGTCACGAGGCAAGCAGGAACATTTGAGCTGTTACAGGTCTCCAGGAGGAGGTAAGGGCAGGAGAGCAGGAGCCGGGAGAGGTCTGCAGCCCAGCCTCATCCCTTTTCCACAGAGGTGCCTGCTCAGGCCAAAGAGCCTGCTTTGGTTCAGCATGTTACAAGCCAGGCAATGTCTGCCTGGCTGGGACAAGAGCAGGGGAGAAGTCTGAGAAGCACTGGGGAACTGTCCCTTTCCCTCTCCTTCCCTGTATCCCTCACACAGGTCACTGTGGACACAGTACATGAAAATTGTAAAAAGTTATTACTAGTGGTTTATTACAGAATATTTGTTTGTGTGTTTTTTAATAAACATCACTTTTTCAATCGTGTTTTGCTGATCTCCCCATGAGCTCCTTCCCCTTTCACCATGGGTTAGGTTCCTGTGATGGCTGCAGGTCACATCCTGGGAGGTGCTGTTATCCCTTGCCAGCTAACAGGAAGAATTGCAGCTTTGGCGCACTGTGTTTGGCAGACTTTTCTATGGAAGAAAGTCTCCCTCTGAGCAACAGGCCCTTTGGGAGACCTCTGGAAAGGGATGACAGCAGAGGTGTTCCTCACAGTGGCCTTTGCAGCTCCACTATGGAGCTCCTGCTCTCCTGACCCCAGGACTGAGGAGATTCAACGGAGCTCAGCATCTTTCAGATTACCTTTAGGTAATGAAGGAGTAGCTCAGCTCCTCTAGGCAGAAATCTGGCCCAGGTACTTGTTCTCCAGCACCCAACAATTTGCTATCAAGCTCCAGACAAATCTATGCAGAGGAACACATATCTTAGAAAGCATGGCCCTGAGAGGGGCCATGAGAGCTCTGTGCCCATCAGCAATTAAGCTCACAATCCTGTACACTGTGCTTTCTAAACTGGTCATCGATTTTAAGTGTGCAACATGAAATACCTACAGAGGCCTGAAGTGAAGGAGAGTGTCAGGAGGGTGCTGGGTCATTTTATGTAGTGTCGCACTAGCAGATCTCAGCTTTAAAAGCTGGCTCCCAGAGGGTGGGGGTCAGACTTCAGTGATTCTTGATGCCTAATGAGTCATTTATCCTAATGAACTTGGCAGCTGGGCTCCAAACCCCAGAGCAGCTGGCTGGGTTGCCCATAGGCTGGTGGGGCAGCAACAGGTGACATCCGAGCTGGTTGGATGCTGCTGTCAGGAGGCACCCCACACTACACTGAGCTCTGCATGGTGTGACACGGCTAGGTATAGGTCTTTGCTCCCTCTCAGACAAGACACAGACTTGGTTCCCTCATCTCTTTGGGTTGTTTCCTGACTTGGAACTTCAGGTTTTAATCCAGGGGTAAATCTCACCATGGTCTTACCTCACCTAACACCACCTCATGCTCCTGTGGCTATGAGACAGGTCCTTTGGGTCTGACCGGCTGACTACCATGGCCAGCCAGGGAGAATAGGAGCCTTCCCTATCCTCCCTGGTGTGGTGGCCTGGGCCCTCCCCACCTAGACCTGCACTGTCACTGCCACGAGATGTCACTGGTGCCCTCCCGAAGGCCACCTGCACACTGCCGTGAGGTGTCTGCAGGTGCCTGGAGCAGTGCTTGAAGGGTGGGGGTGATGCTCCCAGCACCTGCAGTGCACAGAGTCCTCCAACATGGGGACCCCAGAGCTTCCCCTTCCCATCAAGGCTGCTTTGCAAAGCCCTATTTCACCTGTGCAGAGTCTGGAGTTGCCCTCACTGAGCACCTCACAGTCACTCAGGGCACAAGGTGCTGCCCACGTGGGTTTGAGATGGGACAGGGCTGAGATGGGCCCGCTGAGGCAGAGGGTTCAAAGTACCTGCAGTGAACTGTTTCCAGACAGCCTCCTCACTTGCCGCTTGGATGAACTGTACCGCACAAATAAATGTGAAAGGAAGATGCTGGGTGCATTCACCCCATTTGTAGGAGGTTAGTTGGCAGCATTCAAGGCTCTCTGGTAAGAGCTGGTGTGAAGAAAGAGCTGGAAAAATCAACAGAAAGGGCTTGCCCCTTCTGCCCGTGGGAGCCACTATTAAGCTGAGCCTCTTGCCCCTGCCCTTCCTGAGCTGCGGCACCGCTGTGTTGCAGCCATGCCCCTGCCTGGCCATGTACCCTGCTACCTGGACAAAGCTAGCTTGCAGCGAAGCTGAGGGGCCAGCAAGGATTTACACAGGTGGGCTGTATGCGGTCCCACCCAATGTCCCCTACATCGCGCAGCAGGCTCTGCCGAGCATGCAGCCCAACAGGAGCTGCAGAGCCTGCCTGCTGTGCTGGGGACGCAGAAATGCTCTGCATGGGGGAGCCATCCTGCTTTAAGCTGTTGTGGCCAGGGGCCAGCAACAGAAGCAAGATTCATGTAATTAAACGCAAGGACTTATTTCACTGCTGCCTTGGAGCAGCTCTGCATGCATCTGTGACAGCTGCTGAGCGCTGGGGCTGGAGAGGCAGCACTGCGGCGAGCGTGTGCAATAAAGAGTAAGGGCCAGGAGAGGTATGAATATGAGGGGCACAGATCTGCCCGGCTGAGTCTCCCAGGAGAGGCGGTGGGCAGCTCTGCGAGGGCGTCACTGGAGATGGCCCAGCGGCAGGCAGCGGCGGGCAGCAGCGGCAGCGACAAGCAGCAGCGGCAGCGGCGGCCTCGCGCAGGCGCGGCCCCCTTCGCCCCCCCGCTCGCCGCGGGCCGCGCCGCAGGGCCGGGGGCGGTGGCTAGCGCGGGCCGGCCCGGCTCGGCCCGGCACCATGTCCGCCGGAGGGGAGCTAGGGAACCCCCTGCGGAAATTCAAGCTGGTCTTCCTGGGGGAGCAGAGCGGTGAGTGTGGGCGGGGGCAC